>NW_028258435.1:3450655-3768582 GCF_053883595.1 Heterocephalus glaber | reverse complement strand
TTTTGATTTATAAACTTATTAAAATTTTCTCATAATGGGTGCTGATCATCACTGCAAAATTAGAGCACATTCTTCTTTTATTCATCTCTCTCATTTGTGGGATAGTCCAGTTACTTTCATGTGAGAGATATATGGTTCATGGGTTTGGTTTGTGGTGTTGTCATGAGCTGAATATATCGCCCTAAAAATATATGATGGAAACTTAAATGCAAATGCAAGAATGTTGGAAGATGGAGCCCAATGGAAGGTGAATAGGGCACAAGGGCTTCACAGTCATGAATACATCAATGCCATTGTCTCAGGGAAACGTTTATTAGGGTGGGGGTGGACTACTTACAAAAAGACAAGTCCAGCCCTCACTTCTCTCATCTGCTGCCCTTCCAACTTCCCCTATGGGATGACATAGCAAGAAGGTCTGGCCAGGTGCTGGTGCTTTCAACTTGGACCTCCCAGCTTCCCATATGATGAGAAAATAAATTTCTGCTCTTTATAAAGTATCCAGTCTCAAGCATCCTTTTATAGAAGCACAACAGACAAAACAAAACAAAACTAAGGGAGGTGTCTACATATGTTCAACCTTCAGTCCTTCTGAACTTATGTTTAACACTAAGCTGTCATCTTCTACAGGACAGAGGTGTATCTGTGGCTCTTACCTGGGACTGGTAGGTATCTATAGAAATTTATTTTTAAAAATTATCCCAATTGAATTGACTGAGAGTCTCAAGATCAAATGTTTAAATCTGAGTCAATAACCACATACCACATCACTTCTGATTCCCCTAAAACCCAAATGTAAAGCAGGTGTTGGCCATAGTTTCAGAGCAAGACTTACTGAACATTCTCATCTTCTGTGAAGGGAAATTTTAATTTTTACTGTAAACCCTGAGCGCAAGAATTACAACATATTCATCCATTTCCCTGAGTAACAGGAGAGCCCTGGTGAAGATATTTGGCCACATTGGAGGAGGAAATCTCCTTCGTTGAGGTTTTGTGCTTCCTCCTTGCTTATGTCACTGTCTCAAGCACCATATGTAGCTATGTGTAGATGGGAGGCAGTTTAAAATAAGAAAGAATATAGCAGATTTCAAACAGTTCTTTCTATGCCATTGCATGCACTATAGTATTAAAACATAACAAAAAGGAAAATAAAAAAATCTGTTCTAACAATCTGTTCCATGAATCTTGAAAAATATACAAAACAAATCACTCCAGAAGAGATGTAAATCTCCACTCTCAGCACCGCAACCCAATAAAGACAATCCCAAGGGCCCAGGAATGGAGAAGCCAGGGGAGGTCAGGTCATATATCCCTTCCCTTTAGTCAGGACCATAATGAAATCATCGTTGACCAAGGGCAGTTAATGGCTCTTGGTGACCAGAGCAAAGCAATGATTTCCATTATTCTTCAAAGCATGACTTGAGGATTGTCACCTCCTTCGTGTCTTATGGCCTATAAAGTGGATCGAATCACATCCAAGTGTCTGGTCAGTTCTGGGAGGGATGGCAGATGACCTCACTGCTTCTAGAAGATTGTGCCTCTGAGCCCACTGCAGTACACCCACAAGGGGACATCCATCTGTGAAGGAGTGAAGACCTGGGATTCTTTCATGACTATGGGCTTCTATCCCATACACAGATGGACGTGGTCACCTGCCTCGGAAGCTTGGAGATGGGACAGTCTGGGTTCAAATCCTGCTTACATCACTGGGTGGTTGACTGTTTGTCCTCTACCCTGTATAACGAAACTAACACATAATTCACATGGGTCTTTGTGAGAACTGGAGGGCTTTCTACGTAAGGCAAAATGAGGACACTATTTATTTAATCTTTCTGAGTGTGATCTGAGAACTACTGTTGGTGTTAACTCCAGGAGCCCTGGCATGGACATTAACCTTCATGTGATCCTGGGCCCCTCTCTGATCTTCACTTGATGAGATGTAATTAAAATTGATATCCAAGCCACTTTCAGCTTTAAACAAAAAGCAGAGTTCTATAAATTATTTGAGTATTGTTTCAAGGTTATACACTGATCTTTGTCTCATCAGGCAGTCTTACGATCTCTTGCTCTAATTTCTCACTCAACCCCGTGAGGGGTCCTGCCCCTATTACAGCAGTGCCACACTTCTAGTGACCCCTTAATTGCTATTCATCAGCATGTTTCCACTCCTGGGTCATGAATTCCTACTGGCACCAACAGCACTTCTTTTACCATGGTGTTCCTGGTGGTTTGTCCAGGACTTAGTACCTAGACATTGTTTATAAATGTTTCTATGAATTATGGAGGTGTATTCAACTTATTTACAACATTTAGAACACATGTGTTGGTAACTTTATTCTCTCTTCTGTGGGCACTGAAAAGGGAGTATTTCTTAAGTATTGCTAATGGTACAATTTTGGTGAAAAGCAGCTTCCCCAGGAAATTTCAACCTTTCATTTCAGTAAAATTGGCAGACAGATGCTTCTTCCACCTAGGTATAAAGACGAGAACAATTTTAGCATCCTTATGAGGGTGGATTTTCTAATTTGGAATTTATTCATTCATTAAGATCTTTGCAAGTGCCAACTGTTTGTCACATATAAGACTAGGCACTGGGAGACAGATATCACAGTGTAGGCAGCCATTTCAACTTGGAAAAGTCACTTAAATGGAGTGAGCTTCCCTTCCTTTATCTTTTGAAGACAAAACTTGCAATGTGTACGTTAACAGCCTTTCACAGGCATGACAAAGGCAGTAATCCTTCTAGACTGTTTCTTTCCCATGGTTAACATTGTTTAGATCCAATAGCTGTTTAAATACTGTCTTAGTCACTTTTTCATCTCTAGGACAAAATATCTAACACCTGCAATTTAAAGGAGGAGGGGTTTATTTTGGCTTACATTGCAGTCCGTGGCGGGCTGGCTCCCAAGAAGAAACCACATGGCAGAGGGGTCTGGCGGAGAAGGGCTGCCCACAGCACGGCAGACAGGAAGCAGAGAGTGAAGGGAGGAGCCGAGGCAGAGACAGGTAAGTCTTCCAGATCAGACCCTGAGCGAGTGCCTCTTCCCTCCAGGCCCCACCACCTATCAGAAAGCAAGCTATAATTTTCCTAAACTCAGTAACCTTCCAAAGGTCCCAGCTCTGATCCATGTGGCTGTAGGGGACATCTAGATATGAACCATACACAGACCTAAGAGCAAAGTTCTGTGACTTCATTCCCCTTTAATTAGCTTTTGCTTCCCCTATGCCCTGCACGGAGTCCACTCTTAGGTAAATACTATGTGGTACATTTTTGATACTTAGAATAACTGAAAACTTTCAGTTAATTACTAACTCCTCTGTATGTCTACACTCAGGTTCTTACTCTTTTCAGTAATGCTTGGTCAACATTTTCTATGTTTTCTACATCTTTCTTGAGAAATATCTATGGTGATTGAAAGTCCTCATGCTTATCTCAGTTTGAAGCTGGAAGAGTTGGAGAGACACATTATGATCCACTCTGCTCTTCCTTCAGTTGCAAAAGCTTAAGCTTTGACAGCAGATGTGGGGGACAGAAGGACTGGGAGTAGAAGGGACTGGGAGTCACAAGTGCGTATCACGTGTGACCATTAGAAAGTTACTTCATTTCTCTGATCCTCGGTTTCCTGATCTACAAAGTGAAGTTATTATCTCCAATCACAAAACCACTGTGAGACTGGATCCCATGGCAGCAGGTCCCCTGGTGAGTGAACGGCAGCTCCGGCACCCAGGAGTCTTGCATTCCAGCCTGTACCTGGTCTTCTTCATGCCACTCTAGCTCTGGTTTGGAACAGCAACCACAGCACAGGGGGGCTCTGCACAATATCATGGGCACACCCTAAGGAGAACCATGGTTAGTTGCGAGCACATTCTTTTTCACTTGCATTTCTGGCTCTGAGATTAAAGAAACACATTTCAATAACTGCATAATAAGATGCAATCGCAGTTCATCAACCCTGAAATCTCATTATGGTGAGTACAAGCCGATTGTGAGAATTTGGGCATAGGAGGCCCTTGACTTTTGTTATGGGTCTGATTAAGTATATCTTCCTGGCTACTTCTAAAACCTCCTCTGATCTCACCTCTGCATGGACAAATGTGATTGTGAGGTGTAGGGTCTCGGTGACTGTGCAAAAATCACCTGTTGGTTTTTTTTTTTAATGTGTGTGTGTGTGGTTTTTCTTTCTTTTTTTCATTCTTCCTTTCTTCTTTTCCTCTTTCTTTCCTTCCTTCCTCTCTTCCTTCCTTCCATACTAGGGATTAAACCCAGGGTCTTCTCACTGAGCTGCTTTCCCATCTTTTTTATTTTTTTGAGTCAGTGTCTCACTAAGTCACTAAGTTTTCCAGGTTGGCCTTGAACTTGAGATCCTCCTGCCTCAACCTCCCCAGAGTTCTGGGATAACGTGGATGTACCAACATGCTTTGTCTCTGTTTTTCCAGCAGGGATTTTGTGTAGAAAATGAGCCTTAATCTGTTCATACGCACAAGATGCTTGGAGTGGGACAGTCCCGTGGCTTAGTTATGTGTATGAAAACAATTCTTTCTTTGTGTAGGGAACCTTTCATTTGGGCAATGTCTTTGCTTCTGACTAGGAATAGTCGCTGTACCAACCTGTCTTCCACAAATGCCAGCTTTGCTTAATAAGCACCGAAGGGCACAAATCACTTAATTCCCTCAGACTGGCTCTCAGATCTGCAGCTCAGACTCTGTCTTCAGAGACACGGGCAAGGGAGGCAGGGATACACATGAGTGATCAAAATATATGGTGAAGATTCAAATCAATTATTCCAATTAAAGACACATTGTCACTAATCCCCTTCCCTGTGAAAACACTTATCCTATTCTTTTTGCCACTTTTGGCAGCAGCTCTGTAATCTTCTTTCCTGAATGTCTTTATGAGGAGTGATAAAAAATAGGGTGAATACTGCTGCTGAGAGCCAGCCAATGGAAAGGCAGCTCATAAAAACATGACACGGTGTCCTCAGCCACCAAATCCGATACTTTGTGACATGTAGCTCTTCCCCAAGGCCAAAATGAAAGGTAAACATTTTGAATCCATTCAGGACATAGAGAAAGCCAGGACAGTGCAGCTAAAGACCCTCAGGAAAGAGGACTCCAGAGCTGCTGCAGGAAGTGGCAAGGATGATGGGATGAGTGTTTTTGTAATGAGGGGGAGGACTTTGAGGAACATTCAGGGCAGTGTGTTTTTTACTGTAATAAAGTTTTGCATTTCAATATTCACTGTAGTTTATAGAACCCACCTCACAGAGCCAGACCAATGTTAAGAAATGAGTGTCACTGGTGTGTGTGCCCTGCTTCCAAGTGTTTCATGTCATCCTCCCAGTGCTACTGGAAGGTGTCAACCATGAGGACCATTTTGTAGGTGAAGTAGCAGACAGATAGGAGGAGCAAGACCGGCCCCAGATCCCCACCATGAAAGGCAGAATGAGAGCTTCAGAGCCGGGTTTGCTTTCTTTTTGTCTCTTTGTGCCTTTTATCATGTTGTAGTGATGGATAAATATCTAACCGGTGCGTGCCTGTCTTGGTAAAGGGACAAACGTGAGGTATGAAGTTGTATGAAAGAAATAAAAGGGGGTAGAAAGGAGACAAAGAAAATCATAATTATAAAATGGTACTTTTAAGGAAAACTAGCTTCACGATGCAGCATTATCCAAGGTCACAATGCTTTATTCTTTCCTGGAAACTCATTCCAAAGAATTCCTAAGGGTCAGCCAGGTGTGATGGTGCACATCTATAATCGCAGCACTCTGGGAGGCTGAGGCAGGAGGACTGCAAGTTCAAGCCCAGTTTGGACAAGTGAGCAATTTATCTAGACCTTGTCTCAAAATAAAAATAATTCAAAATGGGCTGGAGATGTAGCTCAGTGCAAAGGCCTTGGGTTTAATCCTCAGTACCTCAAAATAAAATTCCCAAAGGTCTTGAACAGCCATTAAGCCTGGAAATTTAGCCCCACTTCTTACCATAAATGGAGCCTGAGCTTCTCCTCCACTAACTGAAGCAGCTCTATAAAGCTGGCAGCATAGCTCTAAATCTCAAACACAATGAATGGTTTGCATTCCAGCCCAGCCACCAAGTGGGTTGCCCAACAGAAAGTAGAAATGCACGCCCCAGATCCCCCAGCTTGAGGACACCCCAAGGCCTCATGAAAACCCCCAACCCCAGATCAAAATGTGTCTCTCTTGAGAACCGCACTCTCTGATCTTTCTGAGGGTGGACTTGTTTTACTCTATGCGATAAACCTTTCTAATTCCTCTCCCTGATGCGTCCTGAACATTCTCTTTCTGTGACGGAAGTCAGTGACCGCACTACCTCCTCCATGGCTGGGTGAGTTGAGGTCCTCATCTGCTTTTAGGACACCTCTTTGGACCCCTCCAATGACAGGATATGCTCCCACTCAACCACTGCACGGGACCACTTGCCACGCATGAGACTTAGCATCCTGGTGGGTGTGGATCTGCTTTCCACCCACATTGTTTACAAATGCTGCCAAGGGGTGGAGCCAGGAGTAGAGTCCTAGTGGGAGCAGAGTTCCCAGGAAGAGGAAGGTGGCCTTTCTGGGTTCCCAGCACTTGGTTTTATATTTGAGCACTGGCTTCTCTGCCGGGACAGGAATCCAGCTCTCAGGGAGCTGCCAGGCCTGGCCCCTGGGGACTGAGGCTCCCTTGTTCCCAGAGGATGAGCTTTGTGGAGGGCAGATGAATAGGCTCCACTCATGTCTTGGCTCTCGCGGCCTCCTGCCTATAGAAGCTTTTCCCTTCACTTGGGCTGGGCTCCACTTCATTGCAGAACAGCATAAACAACTCTGCCATCCCCAGGGGATCTGGCACAGGGAAATGAAGTCATTTTACATTTGCGGCAGGGTGATTCAAATTGGAATCTCACGCAAGTCACAGCGACAGGATGCTGGAGTCTTTGTTTAGCTGTCTGTGCTTGGGAGCTGAGCTTTCTCTGGCTTCCTGGAGGGAGGAAGTCGCTATGTATGGAATACACATTTGCATTCTATAGTCTTTGAGGCGCTTTCCCCTTACATGAAACATCCAGCCTGAGTCTTACATTTGGCTCTCTAGAAGCAAAACAAGGAGGCATTGAGGCCTCACGGGGGGACTCACCCCCACTACCCACCTCCTTTTGGTGTCTCTAGGGACCGGCTACAGTGCCTTCCTGCAAGGAAACAACACACTCTTACTTCTTCTGGCCTGGGAAGGAGAGAGGTGACACAGGAAGCGCCTATGATATTGTCTCTGAGCTTTGGACCCAAACCCACACACAAGGCAGCTACTGGGACTCTGATCTCTCAGATCCCCTCTTCTTCCTGTTCAGCCTCAGGTGGTTTGTTTCTTATATCTGGGTAGATTTTGAGTTGTCCCTGCCCTTGCTGCTATCCCCTAGGTCTATGCTTCCCCCACTACAGCCCCACTGTACTGGCTGCTTCTGCTTTCCCTTGTCTTGTTTCTCTCCCACACTCCACAGAAGCCCATTCACCCAATGGCTGCCATATTGGATCTGCGCAATATCCCAATGCTGTGGGGGTCACTCCTACTTTGGAGAGAAGATTTGGAGACATGGGGTGGTGAGCAAATAGTGGAAGGTAGTATTAAGAAGTAGGGCATTTAGGAGGTGATAAGGTCACAGGGGCTCCACTATCACAAAAGGGGTTAGAGCTCTTCTACCCGAGGTACCTCACACTCTTCCTCTCCTTGGCCTTTTCCTCTTCCACTACGTGAGGACTCAGCATTCAGCCTTTCCTGTCTTGTGAGGACCCAGCTCCCAGGCACCTTCATGGAAACAGAGGTCCAGAAATATTTGGCGCAGTGACTTTATGGCATTGTGATCTTGAACTTGTTTGGTTCCACAATGGTAAGAAATGCACTTCTATTATTACAAATTTCCCAACCTGTGGGGGATTTTGTTGGTAGCAAGAACAGCCTGAGACACGTGCTGTTCAGTGTTCCATGGCTGGGACAAAGTACCTGAGAAAATCAAGTTATAGGAGAAAAGTGGTATTGGCTCATGGTTTCAGAGGTATCGGTCCATGGTCTGTTGGCTTCCCTGTTTCCAGGCCGGTGGCACTGTTGAAACAGCATGGTAGGAGGGTGTGGTGCAGGAAAGCTTCAGACCTCATGGCAGTTAGGAAGGAGAAGAAGGGGGCAAGCTCAAGAGGCATGGGCTGGGACAAGATATAGTTCCCGAGGTACGTCCTCATGACCCCTCCCCTCAGCCAAGCCCTACCTCTTAAGTTTCCATCACCCCCCAATAATGCTATCACATTAAAAGTCCATCAATAAATTAATCCAGTATGGAAGTTAAAGCCCTCATAATCCAGCCTCCCCCCAAAGTTTATCACTTGACAAGCAAGTCTTCAGCACAGAGCTTTGGGGGACATTTTGGATCCAAGCCATGATACTACTCAACACATTTCCTGTGTGTTTCCCCATAGCAATAGTTGGGATTCAAAACTAGTAGTATCACTGATCTCCTGATTCTCTACTTTCCTCCCCAAGGTTCTATCTTCAGAAACACATTGCTCTATTTCTCCCATCTATTCATCTCAGAGTTATCTAGATTCTTCCTCCCAAAATGCTGGGCAGCTCTTCACACAAGTGTGAGTCCCCATCTGTCTTGGATAAACTGGTTTAACCAAGGTGAATTTGGAGATATAACTTTTCCAGTCCCAGGATATGATGATATTGAAGTTGGCTGCACAGAGAGTTCAGATAAACCAGCTTTTTGCTCCAAGTACCTGCTTGTCCACATAACAGAAGGGAGAGCAAAGTGAGCCTACATCTCCTTCCTTTCAGTCCCCAAGCCTAAGGCATGGCTTTCTGTAGAAGTGAACTAGTTTCAAAGAGCAGGAGGACAAAGAAGACTAACAAAAAGGGGTCTTTGGGGAAAAAAACCAACATTAGTTTGTATAGTCATACAAGTTGTGTCAAATTACACTGTGTTCCTAAACAGTCCAGATGTTCTTTTAGATGTGCAATGGGTCGGGACTTTATGAGCAGCAGAGGCTCCATGGGGAAGCAATGACAGCTGAGGTTGGGGACAGATGCAGCTCAGGTGGGATGTCAGGTTACAGAAGTCCCCCTGATCCATGGAGGGTGCATCTCAGGGCCCCTTGTGGATGCCTGAGCCCCAGACAGTATTCTCCCTGCATGCCCAGCAGCCTTGCCATATAGTACCAACAGCCAAGTTAGCCTACTGTACCGTGGTTTGTGCACTGCAGCCTCATTTGCATCTCTACCCCTGCATTTTGGGGCCATAACTAAGTAAAATAAATAATAGTGGAACACTAGCATTGTGATAACCTAATAACTGAGACAAAGTGACAAGGGGTAAGGTCGCCTATACCGCTGGATGCACGGGGTGCTGTGAGATGGAGGAGTAGGGTGTGAAGTTGTATCAAATTGTATCAAGCACTTCCAAACAGCACACAATTTAAAGATGGTGGCATGTTTACTTCTGGAATCTTCCTTTTTCTTTTTTTTTTCCCCATTAACTTTATTGGTACATTTTAGGTATAAAATACAGTTACACTCATCATTGGGATTTTGTGCCATTACATGAGTCTCTTGGTTCTTATTTTTTTCCCCTTCCCCTGCCCTCCCTTCACCCCCCTCCACCCTTCCCTATTTGCAAAGACCTTGTTTCCATTTTTTTCCTCTTCTCATACTTTTTCATTTCCCTTTTTTCCCTACCCCACCCCTCCCAATTCCCCTGCTCTTTTAGACCTTTTCTTCCTGTTACACAATATCAGTTATACATTTTTAAAATTACAATATTAAGATCTAGGAGACATTACCACAGATTTTACAGAATTTAAAAGGATATAGAAAGCATATTACAAAAATCTGTTTTGAAATAAATTTGATAACTTCTAAGAAGTAACTTAGAAGACAAATTAATGAAACTAACTCTGGAGGAAATATAAAATTTGAATAGCACCTATTAAAGAAAGTATATTCCTAGCTTGAAAACCTACCTATATGACAACAGCAGGCTCATAAACATTTTAACTGATAAATTATATCAAACATTTAAAGCAGAAAAAAGAAGGAACACTTCTCCACTCATTTTAGGAACTCAACATTGTGCTAATTCTAAAACTGGATAAAGATAATAGAAGAAAAAGTATGAACATAGATAGAAATTTGTTTAACAAAACAAACTATTAGAAGTCAGATCTGGCAGTATGTAGAAAGTGGTTTTATTATAGGGATGGCAGTGTTGGTTCAGCATTGGAAGATCCACCCCCAAAGGTCATCATTTTAACAGAGGAAAGCAGAAAACCATATGATCCTGTCACTAGTTGGAGAAAGAGTATTGGACTAAATTCTAAAGCTGCTCATGATAAAAGCTATCAGGAGACTAGAAGTAGAATAGAACGTTCTCAACCGATCAAAGACATGTACTCCGTACTTCCAAAAAACCTCCTTCTATGAATGGAGATGATACAATGCTTTCTCCCTAAAGTGGGGAACAAGGGCAGATATGCCTACTCTTCATCTGTCCATTAGACTTTGAAACATAGGTCTAAACCAAAATAGTCTGGCAATAAAACGACACAACTAGGATAGGATTGGGAGGGCAGAAGCAAAATCTTTGTATGTAGATGAAATGATCATCTACAGAGAAAATACTAAGAAATCTCTAGGAGCCCCTAGAACTTGTACTTGAATTTAGCAGGATTAGGAAACACAAGGTACATATAAAAATTCAGGTCTGTGTATACTTGCTATAAATGAAGAATTGGATATTGAAATTTAAAAGTTATGTAGGAGTACAAAGGACCCAGAAAAGCTAAAAACAAAAGCAAGAACAGTGTTGGAAGATGTTTAGCATGCAATTTTAAGACTTCTTCTAAAGCTACAGTAATCAAGGCAGTGTTGGTGTAAGGAAAGACATATAGATCATTGGAATAAAACAGAGAATCTAGAAATAGAACCACACATATATGGTCCACTGAGTTTTGAAAGATTATTTAATATTAGCATTTTATAGAATATAAACTTGATTCAAGAGCCGAGGAAGAGACAGTGTCTTCAGCAAATGGCACTAGAACACCTGGTATCTGTATATAAAAAATTAACCCCAACCCTTTATTTCCATACATGAAAATAACTTGAGGGGATCTATGAACCTAAATAAGAAAGCCTAAAAGTATAAAGCTTTAAGAAGAAATTATAAGGGAAAATATTTCTGAATTCAGGGTAGGCAAGAATTTCCTAGGATATAAAAAACAAGATGTATAAAAGAAAAAGAATTGATAAATGAGATTCCATCAAAATTTAGAACTTTAAATGACATCATTAAAATGAAAAGTAGTCCTTAAACAGACCATATTTACAATGCATATGACCTATGAGCAGAATATATAAAGAATTCTTAGAGCTCATTAATAGACAACCTAATTAAAATGTAGACATAAGAAGATGATAAATAGCCAGTATAGCACAAGGAATGGTGTGCAACCCTAGAATCAGAAAAATACTAATCAGTACAATAAAAAGATTGAATTATACACTCATTAGGGAGATGAAGTCAAAAGTTTTAAAAGCCTTGTCATGACCTTTTCTTTTTGTTGGATTCTCCCACTTTGCGTTTAATTTGCCATGCCCAGTGGATTCATTCTGCTGGGTTTCCTGGGGTTGTGATCCTCATTGTCTTTTCCTAGGGTATTGTTTAAAATTTTCTGGAGTGCCAGTTTGGTATTCATGAAGTTCCTGAGGTGCTCTTTATCATGAAAGTATCTTATTTGTCCATCAATTTTGAAAGATAGTTTTGCAGGGTACATCAATCTGGGTTGGAGGCTGTTTTCCTTTAGGGCTTGAAATCCATCACTCCAAGCTCTTCTTGCCTTGAGGGTTTGCACTGAGAAGTCTGCTGTGATTCTGATGGGCTTTCCTTTGTATGTGATTTGTTTCTTTTCTCTCACTGCTTGTAGAATTTTATTCTTCTGTTGGATTTCTGGAATCCTAACTAGTATATGCCTATGTGTAGATTTTTTTGATTAAGGCTAGCTGGAGTCCTATATGCCTCACTTATCTGTATGTCAAGTTCTTTTCCCCTCCTTGGGAGGTTTTCTGCCATCACTTCTGTGAACAGTTTTTTTATGTCATCTGCACTCTCTCCTCTTTTGTCATTGACTCCAATCAGTCTTATGTTATTCTTCTTTGCATCATCTAGCAGCTGCTGGATTGATTTCTCATGTTCCCTTACAATTTTAAAGCAATTTTTCTTTTCCTCCTCACTGATTGCAATCTTATCTTCTATATGTGAAATTCTATCCTCACATTGTTTCATTCTGCTGTGCAGACTTTTGATGGAGTTTTTAATCTCTTGGAAATCTGTTTATATCTGTTTTATGGATTCCATTTGTTTCCTATGTTGGGATTCCATCATGTTCCTCAGATCTTCTATTTTTTTATCTGTGTCCTCTCTAGATTTATTAATCATGTCCTGTACCACGAGCAAAATCTTTGCTGTTATCTGAGTAATTATTTCTGATTTCATTTTTCCCAGATCCTCTTTTGTTGCCAGTTCAGAGAGTCCAGGTGGTTGAGTATCAGAGTGTTCCATCTCGTTTCCTTTTGGGGTTGCTGGAGGTGATCTGGAAGTCTGTTTTTGACGTTTGTTTATGTGTCTTCTCATTTCCACAGGGGTGTGTGTGCTTCTGGTGCCCATGGGGCTCAGCTTCTCTGTCCTAGGATCTTGGGATGGCAGTCGGGGAGCTTCCTTCTGGGTGCTGGGACTGGCTGAGCTTCACTGCCCTAGGAGTCTGGGATGGCAGTGGGGGAGCTTCCTTCCGGGTGCTTGGAATCTTCCTTTTAATAGTTACAGACTACGGTTAATGGGAAAGTAATTGAGACCATGGACAATGATCCCACCAATGGGGTGAAGGGAGGGATCCTCTACTTTGCAGGCAAAGGGAACACACCTACATGTCATTAGCAAAGGCAGAGCTCGGCACGGGGATGGAGCCCAGTGAGGTGTGTGTGGAAGCATGAGTGTCACGTTTAGACCTGGGTGATAGTTACTGGCATGCAGTATTGCAAGATGTGTGATGGATAGGGCACAGACACAGTCAGAATTTCATTCTAGTAAGAAGACCGCAGAAGCTGAGTCTAAGTCCATCCGATCTGTAGGGTAGCAGGGAGCCAGGGGCTCATGGTAGTTGGGTTCTCCAGGAAAGCAATGAGTGAGGGTGGTAGAAATGGCAGGAAGGCAGGTGGGCCATTGTCAGCAGTATGGAGCACACCGGGCAGCCCCCTGTGCTATGTAGAGTGTGGACTTTACATCCACCATTGTGAAACAGAAGCCCCTGGCCCTGGCAAGGTCCCTGGCCAGTTCAACTGCTCCTCACCATGGACATCCAAGGACACCTGGGTCTGACTCATCGATCTTCACGTCTGAATCTCTCCCAGTGGCTTTGCAAACAGATTCTCTAGCACTGAGTGAACCCGAGCCTGCACGGTACTTTTCCTCTGACTTCAGACTAGTCATAAATCCTGGAGTTCTTCCATGGTGAACTTTCACATCCTGCACAGAACAGTCTGGCCCTGAGACTCAGCCCGACACCATTTGGTGAGACCTTTGGTGAAAATTCAAGATCTGGGCTTATGACACAATATTTTTTCCTGATCTGTTCATCGTTGGCACAGTGGAGACTGGCATATTGGAACAGGAGGTTCTGCCCTGCTTACTCACATGGTTTCTCACTCCACACCAGGATAAATCATATCACTTCCCCTCTCCACTCCATCACATTCTGGAATCCTATGTCCATGAGGAAAAGCATTTCGAATGCACACCTAAGAATACACACAATCAAACAGCTCACAGACATCCAAACTGCTTTTGAAAAGCAAGACTGTGAACACTACAGTTATAAAAGTCTGTGAATCATCACCCCAGAAATCTTGCCTCCAGGTATGCCTGACACTGTATTCTTTCCCGGTTGTTCTTCCTTCACAAATTATGGAGGCCGCCAACATCCTTCTGGTGAAAGGATTATCTAATTCCACAGGCAGTTAAGAATAACATGGGAATGTCATTTGGATGAGCGATTTTCTACATGGATCAAAAGACACACTCAAGTTACGAACTGTGATCGCCAAACCCTTTATTTCAATAAAATCGCAGCAAAGCCACAAAACTCCCCTGACTGAATTAGCCCTAGTGTGGTGTGGCGTGGAGTCATTCAGACATTCCTTCCAGGTTAGTGGACTATTGGCGATTCAGCTCTTTTACTGAGGTGCCTGTTATATAACCGTCACTAGCCATGGGGAAGCTAAGATTTGAGGCTTCTCAAAACTTTCCACTGAGGATTCGAAGCCAATAGGAGAGAGGAAATGAAAGCTCCCTTGCTTTTCCTGGCTTCCCCGGCCAGTGTCAGAGTGAGAGGCCACATGACATAGTGGTGAGATTGATGGGCTTTGGTGGTACCTTCTTTCCCTGAAAATAAGACCTCACTGGAAAATAAGCAGCCTTGGAAACTGGAGATTGAAACGCCAGCCCCATCAGCCTGCCCTGCCTCACCTGCCATCGCTGTTCTCTGGCTCGGTGGCTGCTCTGTGAGGTAGGTGAGGCAGGGCAGGCTGATGGAAGCTGGCATCTTGATCTTTCATTTTCAAGGCTGATTGTTTTCCAGCTAGGTCTCATTTTTGAGGAAACATAGCAGGAGGTCTGGTGTTAGAACCCTGATACATTTAGAAGCTATGTGGCTTGGAGGTTTTTCTTCACCTCTGTCAGTTTTAATTCTTGTCAGCGTTGATGAGTTTGTCTTCTTTTCAGGGTTACTCTGAGGGTTAAGTGACTTAAAACACATTAAGCTCTTAGCACAGTGCCTACAGATAAGGTCTCAGTGAAAAAAGCTATTATTTAAAAAACAAAATTGTAGGTTCCGAGTTTCAGTTTAATTCAAGCAACATTGCATTTTAGTCTACATCTCTTTATTTTAATACAAAGTAATGCTATCTCCCCCAGATTGCAGTAAAATTGATCCTTGCAGGAAGGGTACCCTATTGTGCTTGGTTTTGCAACAGCCCTGGTGCCCTAGTGAGAGCCTCAAGATTGAGACCACTCTAATTTAAGAAGCACAAAGTACAGCAAAGAGAAAGCAGCATGTTCATTAACAAAATTCCTTGAAGATTTATTGTTCTGTCTTTTCTGGATCATTGAATGAAAGCCAGTCCTTGTACATAAAGCTACCATAGGCAAAATTACCTATTGCCTTGTCTTAATGGGTAAAGTCTAAGAAAATATTAACGGTCATCCCCAGTTATCTACAGTTTCACTTTGTGCAGTCTTAGTTACCAGCAGTCAAACTGTGGTCTAAAAAGATTCAATGGAAAATTTCAGAAATAAACAACTTATAAGTTTTAAACCACTTTGATTACAGTACATTGTCATAGTTACTCTTTTACCACTAGTTGTTTTTAGTCTTTTACTGTGCCTAATCCGTAATTAAACTTTATCATAGTTTATTCTATTCATGTGTAGGAAATAGTAATATAGAGCTGGGCACAATCCTTGGTTTCAGGGTTCCACTGGGGGTCTTGGAATGTGTCCCCCCATAAGGGGAATCTGTGTGTTTATCTTTGCCCAAAGCTTTGCTGCTTCTATAGAACTTTACCAGAGACCTTCTTTCATGAGGTCAGGGGTCCGCAATGCTCAGGCCATGGAGAACAAGGCCACACAACAAGAGGCAAACAGCGGGCAAGGAAGAGAGACTTCATCTGTATTTCCAGCTATTCCTCATGGCTGGCATCACCACCGCAGCTCCACCTTCTGGTCTGCATTAGATTCTCATAGGAGCCAGGAACCTACTGTGAACTGTCCCTTCATCAAGGGATGAAGTTTGCATGCTCCTTATGAGAATCTAATGTACTAAACAAACAAAGTGGATAATCAATGTAATGTGCTTGAATCATTTCATGGAAAAATTATCTCCCATGAAACTGGTCCCTGTTGCCAAAAAGTTGGGGTCCACTGCACTCAGTGTAGCCAGCACTCTGAAGACTGATGGCCGGTGCCGGGATCTGGAGATGGAGTGGTGGAGGGGTTATGTTGGAAACAGCTTGTTACTGTTAATGAAGTCTGGCCTCACGGTCAGGGGACCCAGTCCTAGCCCTGCCTCTCAGATTTTCTCTTCTGTTCTGTAGTTTTTTTCTTTTCAGAGTATGTCTTCACATATCCGTGGAAGGGATGAACACCAAACAGTAAAACCTCTGCTATTTCTTAAGCCTCCAAAATTAAAACCAGTGTGGACTGCCCTATGTCTATGAGTCTATGATCAAAAAGTGCTTGCCCCTCCTTTTATGAAGAATATGAAATAGAAAAAAATATAGAGAAATTGTTTGCCTTTAAAATTAGCCCATTTTAATTTTCTTTTCAGTATACACCTAATTTTGTTTAGGTATTATTCTGAAAATTTTTTTGCATTAAAAATAACACAATGCTATACATTTTTCCACTTATGTCACCCTATAACCCTATAAGATCATTTCATAGATAAGAAACTGAGACTCAGTGGCCCCTTGTAATGTACCTATGGTCATATATGATCACATAGTTAGCAAGCAGTTAATTTTGGATTCAAACTCAAGTCCATTGATTCTAGATCATAAATCTTTGGCTGATCCTTCATAACTCTGATTAAAATGAATATGCCTGTACTGTACCAGTCTTTGCTCAGTCTTTGATAGGGCTACTTGGCTCTGCTGGTTTTTACTTTCGGGAAGCCATTCAATCAGCACTATGTGATCTGTAAAGGCCTGTGTTCTCTGTAAGTCAGTCTGGATGTATGATGCATCTTTTCCCTGATCACCAATCATGCACTCCTGACTCCTCTTGGGAAACTCAGCCTCTTGCCTGTCCACACATCTTCACACCAGTGGCTATGTCTTTTGTGTGTGGTCCCCAGTACTGACACATGGTTGGTTCATGGTTAAGTGTGACCACTGAACTGTAGTCTCAAATTTAAATCATTTCTCTCTCAAGGAACAGTGCCACTTTTATAAAGAAGACTAAAAATAAGCAGTGAAATGATATTTACCTGAATCAGGAATAAACAAAAGAAAACAAAATGCTCATTACATTGCCAACCACATTCTGATATCTATTTGGCTTTTTTTTGCTTGGATGATAAAGTAGCTACAGTTTACAGCAGCAAAGAGTTTAGAAATCAACAGAGTTCAAAACATTCTTTCTGGCAGGACACAGAGGTGCAGTCTCTAATCCCATCACGCTGAGTGGCTGCGGCAAAAGGATCACAAGTTCCAGCCCAGCCTGGGCAACTTATTGTAGTTCAGGGTGAAGACCCTGGGTTCAATCCCCAGTACCCCCCAAAATTCTTTATGGAAAAGTCTCATCTTGGAATGAAAGCCTCCTAACTCCTTTGAGTAAGAGATTTGGCAGAATTGACGCAAAATCCCAATGTTTGACTCCACGAAAGGGGTCTCATGGAAGGTTGATGATGTTTTCTTGAAATCAGACTTTCTTACAGGATGGCATTTGAGTACATTAAAGATAAACAGGCTGCAAACATATAGACTGGATTTCCCATGAAATGCACAAGCTTTAATATAAAGAGGACACATCCTTTACAAACATGATTTGGCCTCTGCAGAGCCAGAGTATTTAACCAATCCTTCCACAGGCTTTGCCAAAGCCTGGCACCCCTGGACCTTTCTATCCCAGCATCTCCACTTCAGTCAGTGTTCCTAGCAGCCCAGCCAAATGAAACAGAGAAGTCAGCATCTCCGGAGGCGGATGTCTGCCAATCCCAACCCTGGAGATATGTTCAAGGGCTTCCAGCCGGTCCCGTGTGCCAAGAGGACAATTTGAAAACCTTGGAGTCTCTGCTTCGGGTTACTTCCAGAGACAGAGTGGGAGTCGCCAGGCTGGGAACAGGATCCTTGCTGTCAAGTATTTGCAAAACCCCGCTTCCTTCTGCCGGGGCCAGCTTCCTCCCACCCCAGTCTGCTTGAGGACAAAAAACAAGGGCCATTGTCAAATTCATAGTGCTCCCTGCAGAAGTATGGCAGGTGGCAAGATGTTCAGCCACTGAGTTCCAGCCAAAACATTCCACAGTTTTTTCTTCTGGGGGAGGCACCCAGAACCTGCTGTGAGTCAGCACAGAGCGGGCGGCAGCAGGGGGCTGTGCTGAGCATCTTGCCTGCTGATGAGAATCAGTCAGTTCTTGGAAAGAGGGACGAGCTCAGCCTGCTCTGCTCCATGCTTCCAGCTCCTCCTCTGGCCCTGAGCTGCAGAATTAGCAAGCTATGCTGTTCAGTTTCTTCTACTCCATACACACATGGTGTGATCAAAAAATACGGTGACTATTTAAATTTCAAAATTCATTACAGTAAAAAGACACATCACTAGAATTCTCCTCAAAAATCCTCCCCTCACTTTGAACACACTCATCCCATTGTCTCTGCCACTTTCTGCAGCGGCTCTGGAGTCCTCTTTCCTGAGGGTCTTTAGCTGCACTGTCCTGGCTGCCTTGATATCCTGAATGGATTCAAAACATTCCCCTTTCATGGTCATTTTGACTTTGGTGAAGAGCCAGAAGTCACACTGTGCCAGATCTGGTGACTAAGGTGGATAAGGACACAGGATCATGTTTTTATGAGCAGCTGTCACCAGATTTTTTATCACACTTTGTAAAGATTTAAGATGACCTCCAGAATTGCTTCATAAAATGGCAAGAAGGAAGAGATAAGTGTGCTCAAAGTGAGGGGGAGGACTTTGAGGGGGATTCATTGTAAGGTATCTTTGAATATAAGGTTTTTGTTTTAAAATAATGTAAGCATTCACTGTGTATTTTGATTGCTCTTTGTATATGCTTATTTTGTTTCCACTCAGTGGCAGACACGAATCTAGGTCCTGGACAGAGATACATATATTTAACTCAGACTTTTCCACAGAGGACTTGCAATGTCATGCAAAAGTCCCCTGCCTGCATTACAGAACATTAGTCCTTGGAATCGAACCATTAAACTTGGATCTCATCTGAGACATCTAAACATTTTAGGAAATGTTAATTTCCTCTCACTCTTCATGGAGTTATACAATATATGGCCAAAATATTGCAGGTTCTTTCCTTCAGTAAAATACGTAGCTCAATTTTAATAGCAGTCTCAAAAATTTAATGATCCACTCCCCTGCCCCATTGTGTTCCACAGCAACTTTGGAAAATGATAGCTTAGTACAAAGAGCCAAAGAGCAAGTATAACTTCTTTTCCTTCAGAGGAGAGCCATTTCCCCATCACCTTTGGACTTCTGTCTCTAGGCTTTCAGTGAAGACTTCAGCCTTCCAGAGCTGGCCCTTTGGCTTCCCTCCCTGTGCTGGGGTGTCCTGTGCTCTCGTGCTTCTCCTGTTGGCACCCCGTCTTGTTTACCTGTTGACCACATGCTTGCCGCCCTCTGAGAAACTGTCTTAGGTTCCTCATATGGCCAAGTCATGTAACACCTTCTCGAAGCTAAAAGCACACATCCATCATGTGTCAGGCTAGATTAAGGACATCTGCTTAGTGTTTTGGCTCCCCCCAATTCTAGGAAGTCATGTCGTATCCATTCCTTAATTCTCAGGGCCCGAAACTGTTATAGTCAATAATTTGTATCATTTCCTTAAGTCTTTAAATAAATAATGTTAGTGTCCTTATTATCATAATTGTACAATAAAACTAAATCCAAAAAATGAATAACAAAGCTGGATGGCGAAACCAAAGCCCGAGTTCATCACTGGCCAAACCAGCTTCCAGGATAGGTGGAACAGGTTCAATGAATAAATAAATTTGAACCTTCTCACCAAGTTACTACTTGTTTAATAAATAGTGTTTATTAGTCACGTTTCCCATCCCTGAGACAAAACACTTGACACCAACAACTTAAAGAAAGAGAAGTTTATTTTGGTTCATGTTTTCACTCCATGGTCAGCTGCTCCAAAGCAGGAACATCATTGTAGAAGGGCCTGGCAGAAGAAAGTTGCTCACCTCATGGCAGCCAGGAAGCAGAGAGAGAAGAAAGGAACAGGATAAGAACGCACCCTTCCAGGTCTCACCCCAGTGACCTCCTCCTACCAGGCCCCACCTCCTACAGCACATTCAGCCATGAACTCATCCACGATGGATCCACTGATGAGCACAGCGCCCTACGATCAAATTACCTTCCATACACATGAGACTTTGGGGAACACTTAATATCCCATTGAGTACCTAATAGATGTGACATGAGGTTATGTAGTGGAGGCTGGGGTGTGTGTAACTTTGTTCCAGACTCTTCCACCACTGGGCTTCAGGACAAAGAAAGTGTGGAAGCAGAAAGGCCCTGTCAGGCTCTTGTAGTCCTGCAGGAATTCAGACAGCACAGTGGCTGCTGACCACAGTTAATCTTGCTGAGTAATCCCCAGGCAATAATGGTTGCTCTGATGTTTGCAAATTCTAATAACTGTAGCAGGGTGACTACTTACTGGGCCGAAGTTCTGACATCTGCTTCCCACTTAACACAGTCATCCAAACTAAGCTGGTAGTTAGAAAGCTGGTCCTCTTCCCCAAATGATAATGGTAACAACAACTACTGCTGCTTAGTCACTGACACCCCAGGCTCCCAATCCAGGCCATAAACACGGTATGTGTGGTTCACTCTACTATGATGTCTTTAATTCTTTTGAGGAATACCTGGTTGAATGGGATTTCTTGTTTTAGTTTTTTGAGGACTCTCCACACTGATTTCCATAGTGTTCATATTTGTTTACATTCCATGTCTGGACTACTGAGCTAGGGCCACTCTTCCTCTCTCCAAGGTTGTCACATTGTCGCCCTTCCTTTCTGATCAGGCCCAGCCTCCTGTTGAGCAGGCCTGCATAGGACATCTCAGTGTGGTTCCAAACAGCAAGTCCCAGCAGCTGCTATCCTGTGGGGATTCCTGCTCATGACAGCTTCCACTGTCACTGGGGTGACCCACAAAGGCCCTTAGAAAGGACTTTAATAATGCTCATTCCAACCTTCCATTTATAAGGTAGGCAAACGAGACTGTGGAGGAAAGGCCTGTTTTAAGATAAAGCAGCTCTTTAGAACTGGTACCCAGGTTTCCTGTTTTCCAGCCTGACATCTTTCTCATACATCATGCGCTCTTCTTAGGGCTGAGTTCAATGTCAATGTACTCTCTGCTAAGCCTCCTTACTAAGTGTCTTTTTTAGGCTATTCCACCAAAAGGCCATTTATGATCATGAAACCCTCACATTCATAGCAAACTGGGTATGGTTTCCAGAATCACTGCAGACTGGGCAGTGAACCAGGCCCTCTGATTCCTGCAGGGCTTATCATTAATTCTCTCATCTTCTAGTGTTTTATTATTTTCCTCTTCCTCAGGCCCAAATGAACTCAAGCATTGAATTGCTTCATCATTCCGGATACTAAAAGTTTGATTTCAGAGGTTTTCAAGGCACATCCACCTCTTTCGCTCCTGGCACCAGCTGTGGCAGACACACTGTGGGACCTCATTTATTCTCTCTTCCTTCGTTTTCTGGCTTGACTTCCAACCACGTTCAGTGAAGTTCTGTTGAGCAGATTCCAAGTGACATGCTCTGCATGCAGGACATCATTTAATCCTGAAAACAGCTCAAAGTCCCAAATATTGTCATCCCCATTTCCCAGGTGGAACAATGGAGGCACAGGAAGAAGAAGAACTCTGTTGGCCAAGGCATGGTGAAGATGTGAATGAGTCAAAATGTGGGCAAAGTTTTTATGTACCCATCTCCACCTCTTGGGCTCCTTTATCACTTAGATTTGATGGGAAAATTCTGCTTGATTGTGACAGTTAGGTGAGATGACTGATTCCATTTTTTTCTGGTAATCGATGGCCCTGTGACATGCTCTCTGGTCTCTGTGTGCATCTTGTGTCTTGTTACATTGCAACCCATTCCACTCAGCCTGTGGGTAACTCCGACACCTGCTATCATATTTCCTTTCAAATGAAGACAGTGGGACCTGACAAATGGTGCTTCTTGCTTCTAAATTTGGTAGCACGTGGAGGTGGCTGACTCCAACCAAGAAAATATCCTCCTCTGCATTGTCAGTGTCTGACCAGGCAGACTGGGAACACTCAGTGTTGGCTCAAGCTGTATCTGCAGCCACTGACAAGTCAGCTTATCAGGAAGGAAGAGCCTGGGGGTCAGATCTCATGGGAGGAAGATGGCTTGAGTACAGAGTGGGGGCAGGAGCACCCTGCCTGGAGCTGTGGCCCAGAATAGCGACATGTGAACTCCACATGATGCAGCCTTAGCTTGGATAATGGAAACCCAAGGAGACACGGTTTATTTAAGAAAGCACACAGGAAGAATTCGTCCTTGATGTGGCTATATTTGGGAGATGAAAGAGAGCTTAAAAAGGAGGAACATGTGAGAAGTATTCCAGCTGAGGGAGTGTGATAGGAAATGAAGATTTTTCTTCATAATTGAGCAGTGAAAATCAAACATGTTCTGATCTTTCAAGTCTCGGGGTTGGAGGACTGAGGTGTTGGATATAGATGACGACAGCTCTTTGCTCCATGGATATACAGATTGCCGTTTCAGGATTGAGGGATTTGGAGAGGGATTTGCTCCTTTATTGCTTTCTTGTTGCTAAGATGAATCAGGGCTTGGGTGTAGCCTCCTGGGAATGGAAATGGAAGTCCCCACACCCACCTCTGAATATGCTAATGCTTCCCCTGTGAAAAGCGTTGCTGTTAGAGGTCTGCTGTCACTTCATCTACAGCGAGGGGAGACATCCCTTCCTAATCACTTGCAGGAGACTCTCCTCAAGCAGTGATCAGCTCAGGAAAAGATGGGGCACAGCACAGTAGAGGGCTGCTGTCTTTGGCATGATGTGTCAGACATGGCAGGGACCTGAGTGTTTTGAATTTCAGTGAAGTCCCAAAGGACAGAAGAAGAGATGAGATCTAAAGCCTGTGAGAATCTGAATTCTGGCTGTTCTGCTCAATCTTTGCTTCCCTCTGTAGTCTCCAGTGGGATCCATCTCCAACCATCCATGGTCCAGCATTATATCCCAAGAGAAAGGCCTCCACCAGCCTAGATCTTACCTTGACAGTGATTCAGTTTCTGAACCCAGATTCTGCTTGCTTTCAACCCTCTTGCCTCCTGATAATGGCTGTTCTTTCAATCAGCACGTGTTTATGAAGGGCCTTACTAGGTCTCTGCTCTCCCACCTCTGCCTGTATTGGTCAGCTTTCTTGATGTTGGACACAATACCCAATGCCCTTGAAGGAGGAGAGGTTAAATTTGGCTCATGGTTTCAGGAGATTCAGTCAATGGTGTACTTGCTCCAAGGTAGAAACACCATGACGAAAGGGTATGGTGGAGCAAACATGCTTAGTACATGGAGGCCAGGGGAACAGTGCCAGAGAAGAAGGGGCCAGGGATCAGATCATGGACCCAAGGTCACACTTCAGTGATCCATCTGGTCACACCCAGAAATGTGCTTCATTCATCCCCTAGGTGGTTCCCAAGCCAATAAAATTGACAAAATTAAGCTTAATTACAATGCTTAAGACCCTCTGTTTTCCTGATCCCTTGCCCTGGGAACATCTCATGTTTGCCATTTGGATTTTATTCTTGGTTAACCCAATTTGCATAAACATCCCTTAAACCCTACTCCCCTCCCTTTCTCTGATAGGGAATGCTCTTTCTCTCTCCAGCTTGCTCTAGGGTTCCCAAAGTCACTCAGGCAACCCCCTCAGACCATCTTACAATACCAGTCTACAATACTAGTCTAGTCTTCCTTTAGCTTAGAAAGTAGCAATGATTCTCTATTGCTCCAATTTTAGTATATGTGCTGCTGAAGTGAGCACAATTCTCTACTGCTCCAAAGCGGCAGTTCCTGAAAAATCTCAGATTCATTAGTTGACAGAGATTTTAATATAATATACTTTCTGTTCTTTGCAAATATTTATTGAATCCCTCTTTGGTGCTAGTTCTAGTAGATTCCATGCTACAGAGATTAGCAAATTAGACACGCCCAGTGTCTTCATGGTTGTGGAGGTTAGGGTACAGTGTCAACTTGATTGACTTGGGAGCTCCCTAGGCAATTAGGAAAGCACACTTTTGCTGTGCTCCTGGGTGGGTCCTGGAGGTATGATGTTGGTACTATGTCTTGTCCCTTTCTCCTTCCTCTCTGGTGATGCTCTCCTGCTCTGCTTCCTGACCAACATGAACTGAACATCTTTTCCTCTACCTTGCCCTCTGCCATGATGTTCCTTTGGAGCCAGCTAATCATGGACTGAATTCCCTGAAACCATGAGCCAAATTTAACCTCTCTTCCTTTAAATTCTGGGTTTGGGGTGTTACATCTGAGCAAATAGAAAGCTAGTACAATAGTGTTTACTGTTTATTATGGAAAATGTAATACAATTAACCAGTGAAGATTATTTGGAAGAAAAGTGAAGTGTGTTTAGAAATCAATAAAGGAAAGTCAATGTGACATACCTAGGATGAAGAATCAAAGAAGGTTGAGCTTTGGAACACCAGGAAGTACTCATTAGGCCAGGAGTAGAAGGAATAGTGCCAGGTAGCAAAAACTATGTGTGTCAAGACCTGCCACACTGGAAACAATAGGACATATTCAGGGGAGAAGGAAGACGATTTGGCTGGAGGATAATGTGGTACTTTCAAAAGCTGATCTGTCATCAACTTTTTCAGAATAATCTGGAATACATGCCAAGAAGAGAAATGCCTGATTTTCACTCCCAATTATTAAATCAGAATCTCCAGGGTTGGAAACTGTAGTAGATTGATCATAAAAATGGCAGTGGGTTTTTAATCATTGACCATGCCATTTGCAATGTAACTTTGTAGCCTTTCCCAAGGTGGGCTCTCTTTCTACCCCTTGAATCTAGGCTGTCCTTGAGACCTGGCATCCAACAGAATGAAGGGGAAGGGTTCTCATATCCATTAGGAGCCCAAGACTCAAGAAATAGAGTGGGCTTCTGTGCTATCTTGGAACCTACCATCACCATGTAAACTAGAGCCAGTGTTATGGTTTGGGTCTAGATGTTCCCCCAAAGCCTTATGCGGTCATAAGTGAGTGAGCCTAGAGTGTGTGATGCTGGGATTAAGGGTGTGTGATTACTAGACCACAGCATGTGAGTGATTGGTTTGGCACTGCCCCAATCCCGGTAGTCTGAGTAAGATAAAAGGAGCAGAAAGATGCTGTTAAGGTCTCTTGTTGCTTTTGCTGCTTCCACCACAATGAACCATTGCCCCTGTGCCACCCCGCCTTGGAGCCAGCTGATTATGGACTGATAGCTCTATGAACTGTAAACTAAATAAACCCCTTCCCCTTTAACTTTGGGTGCTGGGTATTTTGTCCCAGCAGTGAGAAAAAAGTAACTAACACAGCCAGCCAGCATGAAAACAAAGGATCACATAGTAGAGGTCCTAGCTGTGCTTCAGAGACCATCCCAGAGCAGCCTGTAGCAAGCCAGTCCCTGACCCCAAAACCAGTCTAGCCAATGTCTCCAGAACGTCTTTTCCAACCACTGCTTTTGGCAGATGCACCAGTGAGCCCAGAGGCCACTGCTTAAAACAATGATCATCTGAACACTAATAGCTATTTATTAAGCCACAGAGCTTTGGGTGGTTTGTGGTGGAACCAAGATCAGAACTTCAGCTATTTCAGGAGACAAGAATATGGATGAGGATTTTGAGACAACAATGGGAAGAGGCCAGGTGTGGTAAGAGTTTGCAGGCATGACGCAGATTTGACGCTTTCCTCTAAGGGTTAGGTGAAGCTATTAAAATGGTTTGAGCATGAAGTGCCACAGCTAGGTTTGTGTTGTGGGAGGCTCAGCTTGGCTATTCTGTGAAGAATGAGTGATAGAGGGAAGGGTTTAGAATAAATTGCATTAAATGGCACTCTGTGTGCATTCAGGAGGAGGATTACAAGGAAGAAGGCTCATATGCTGCCTTCAGATCTAAGTGGAGCTAGGAAGTGATTGATTTGGACAAGCACCACAGCTGAGGTACACTCAGATAGTCATGGTTGAATGGAGAAGCAACTCCAAGCCTGGCCTGGGACAGACATGAAGAATACCATCTTAATGGTGACATTTGAGGATGCCACAGAGGTCGAGCGACACGGTTTCCCAGGAGAGGGAAGAGCCACGGTGAAATTTGGTGCTGCTGAAGCACAAAGAGTGAGGCAGAAAGCAGGAGGAGAAATGATGGGAGAGGCAAGAGGGAGCCATGTCCGGAAGGAGGCTCCTTGGTATCTGCTGAGGCTGTACACAGGCTAAGGTCCAACAGGAGCTGAGATACCTGGGTTCCTGGTGCCAGGAACGTGGATGGACTGACTGGAGAATGAAACATGAACAGCTGGAAAGGGCAGAGTCCTGTTCTGTGAGTCCCCCGGGTGTGTCACCTTGTGCCCCAACACAGCCTAGGTAGAGCAAAGGAGCTATCTGGTTCCTGGAGATGTCTCTGTCCCACCCATTGGGCAGACCGAATCCTTGGATTCCAGCCCTCCACCACAGGATCCCACAGGAGCCCTGTCCTCAGCTCTCCCGACTCTCTCCTGGGAAGCAGCAGTCAGCAGAGAGGAGGAAAGAACACTTTTGCAATGGCACCCCCTCTTCCCTGGAGTGTTGGCATCCTGAGCTCCCCATCTCCAGCTGTCTGTCTAGACGGAGCACAGATTGGGCCCGTGAGGTACTGGATGCTATGATCCAGACCCACTCATCTTGGCTGCCTGAAGGGTGAGCATCCGAGGACAGAATCTGGGCTGGAGAGAGTGGGGGCTTCCTCTTCCCATGAGCGCTCAGGTACTTGGCACAAAGCATGGAGGCATCTGCCCACGCACTGCCTCATCTGCAAATGTGTGCTGGCAGGGTCCAGGCATGCTTGGGAGAGTCTTGCTTCTTATGCTCCTGTTGACCATTTCCCAGGCACAAAACAAACCCATCTGATCTGCATAGGGACAGATCCTCAGGAAGCCTCAGAACCTCCAAGAACAGGGACAGTTTTCAAAGATCAAATGCCTGCCTGTGTGATATGCACACTCACACTTCCTCTCAGCGTTCCGCTCGCTTCACACAGCAACCCTGTGAAAGAGGCGGTGTTCCCTGCAGTTTAGAGTGTTCACAACTTTCAGAAGTGAGGTGACTTCCTGCCCATGATCACATAGCTACAGCCATGGTGGAACCAAGATCAGAATGCACAGATGCTTAAATCTGTATCCCATCTTCCCTCTATTCAACCACATTGCCTCTGTATCCAAATTCTTCTTTTATAGATGAGGGCAGAAAGAGGGGACAGAGAATGAGGGAGGTGGGGGGAGACAGAGACAGAGAGACAGAGACAGAGAGAGATTTGCTGAGACATGTGGCAGAGATTAGATCTTTCAATCAAAGCATCAAAGCTCTGGATTTCCATTACTTTTTCTTTCACTGCACCTCCCGATTCTCTTTGGTTTAGAATGCTGCTCTAGGCACTTGTCTTAGTTAGTTTCTCTTTTCTGAGACACAATACCCAACACTCAAAACTTCAGGGAGGAAAGGTTTATTTTGGCTCATGGTTTGTAGGGGTTTCAGTCCATAGTCTAGTGGATCTGTGGTGGCCTGGCAGAGGAGAGACAGCTCATGGCATGGTGGTGAGAAGCAGAGAGAGAGATCAAGGGAAGAAGGAAGGCAATAGACTCTTCAGACCATACCCCTAGGGACCCACCTCCTCCAAATAGGCTTTGCTGCCCATTTCGCTATGAACTCATCAGTGAACCAGTCCAGTGATGACTACAACATCCCCGTGATCCGGTGACCACCCAAAAGCCTCACCCATGAGCGCAGGAGGCCTTGAGAGGGCTATCTAGATAGAAACCACAACAGCTCTTCTTATTTGGCCTGGAGACCATGAGGTGTTTGAGACACTCTGGACGGCTGTGGGCATCTGGATCTGGTTGCCTTCAGCAACAATAGTGCTGGGCTCCCCTGACTATCAGGTGAGCACAGAGTGGGTGTCAGGCTTGGGATGCCCCACAGAAAACATCAGTTCCATCTAAGATATTCCCATCAGAAAATGCTGGGGGGATTTAGACACCTGGTGTTTGCTGTGGTCATTTGAGTGAAGTCTTTATCTTCCTTTCCTATCAGCTATTTGACTATTTTGGTGATCATCAGCCCACAGTCTCAGAGGAACCCAAATTCATCTTTTAGTGCGTTCACCCCACGTTGAGGGCATACATAGCTCTGGACTTCTTGAATCAATAAGATTTTATGTTTCAGCATGTTGGAATAAATGGAAGGAGAGTTGGTTCCTAGTTCTGCCTAGATCATGAGACTTTCTCTCTCTTTCTCATACCTACTGACCCTGTATCTTCACCTCAGTTCCCTGACCTCACATCTGTTTCACTCATCCTAACCACGTCACTGTCATTTCATAGGATGAGAGCCATGTAGTGGGGGAAGACATTTCTGTCTGTACCCTGAGCTTCTACTCATTTGGGAGCACAATTACCAGACATCGTAGAATCAAGGCAGGATCAGCTACATAATTTGTGAGGCCCAGCGAAAAATGAAAATTTGAGGTCCTTCTTCCAAATGTTACAAGCATTTCAAGATCTAGCAGAAGGGCATTAAAACAAACACAAGCCCAGCTACAGCTGGATATGCTTGAAGATGGTCAAAAGTGGGTCAGCGGAAATCTAGGATAGGTAGAGAGGAGAGGGAAGTTAGACATGAAATGACTTCATCTGAACATTAGCAGCACCATCTCTGAAGTAGGGAGATGCCAATTGTACTGTAAGTTTGTGCAGTACTCAGAGATGGTTCCTCCCTAAAGAAATAATGTGTCCAAAGCCCTCATTTTGCAGAGGGAGAAACTAAATCCCAGAGAAGAAAAATGTCCTGTCCCTGTTTGGGCAGGTGATTCATTTGCTGTAGTGGTGGTGGGAGTGGGGGAGGAGGAATGCGTTTCCCAGTTCCCAGCCTGGTGGGATTTTCATTTCACCAGGCCACTTCATGTCTTTCCAGCTTCTTTGGATATTTCCTGCTTGACTAATGAGGCAGGGCTTCAGTACTCATCAGCAGATGGCTTGGAGATGAAATCAACCATCTGTAAGATGTGGCTCCACTTCCTGCCCAGTTGCTGTATCCCATGACTGCATAATACTCAGATGAATGTTACCCTTCATCACAGGATGCCTGGGGTGGAGGCTATCTTTCTCAAGTGACTTCTCACATGGTTCAGGATGAAATATCTTTCTCTGCATGTTGTCACTTTGCAGTCACCGGATGGCTGTTTTTGTCATTAACAAAGAGTGTACTGGTAATGGTATGATTCAATGTCTCTGCTGCAGATGAAGGTACGGTCCACTGAGTTCTATTACTTTGGAATAGCACAGGCATGCATCAGTGCTTAAAAACAATACAACAGGACCCCATAGGCGTAAACTGCGGGGAATTAAAAACTAGCATATTTTGCAGTTTGTCACTCAGAAAAAAGGCAGGACTACTGCGGTTTCATTGTAATTTTTCAAGAGACACTATGGGCTCACAGTGATCTGATTACCTATTTCAAGTCCCAGTAATCTACAGGTAGCCATGGTGGCTTCTGAAAAAGAAGATTGACTTGATTAGCTTCTTTGTCTCCTGGGCTTAGGAGAAAACTGTGAATGAAATTATGATACATTTGAGCTCTACGTGTTACTCAGTTGAAATACAGTAAGATGTATTGAAAAGAGGATGGGATTCTGGGTTGTCTATGCCAGCACCCTCCCAAAGTCTTGGCACCAGGGATGGGTTTCCTGAAGGACAATTCTTGCACGGACGAAGTTGGGGGACATGAGAGGGGAAGTGTTTTCAGGACGATTCAAAGGAGTGACCACCTAGATCCCTTGCATGTGCCGTTCACAGTCGGGTTCCAGTTCCTATGAGACTCTGAAGCCGCTGCTGATCTGACCAGCAGTGGATCTCAGGTGATGATGGCAAGGTGGGGAGCACAGAGAGGAAGCTTCTCTCACTGGCCCACCACTCCCCTTCTGCTGTGTGGCCCCGTTCGCAGAGCTGGGAGCTCCTGCTCTATGGCAGCACGACTTCCCTGGCACTCATTCCTGGAAATGGGAGGATCTGGTGCTGTTTGGTGTTCAGTAGGGAGAGCTGTGGTCAGCAGAGCAGCCTTCTGCAAGGCTGCAGGGGATGTTCTGTAGCCACTGTGTCCCCAGAGCATAGCTCATGTCTCAGAATCACACAGAAGTTTGACTTCCTGTGCACAATTTCTTGCACAGGTTTTCAAGTGACTTTCTACTTTCTTATTTGAAAGCCCAAGTGTGTTCCAAGGTTCAAATCTACACAGGTCGCTGTGCCAGGTGCAGTTCCTAGGTGAATCCCAAGCACGTCAGTCTCAGAACATCTCTAAATGGACTCCGTCCCCTCTGCCCGCAATGTCCTGCCCCTCAGGTTCGCCTCCCCCACCAGATGCCAACAGGTTTCCCCAGACCGGACGTCTCCCTCTGACTTGCTGATTCACGGTGGAAAGTTCTGCTTGTTCTATTGGCCTCCCTGCCTCCAGCCTTCCGACCGCCAACCCAGTCCTACCCTGTCCCTGAATGGCTGCCCTCAGCTTTGCCCATGGATACTTTTCCTTTATCAGCATGCCACACACTGCTCTCCTTGGTGACGACCCAGTGGTGGTTACTGATACCATTTGGAAGATGGTTTGAATGTTTGTCCCTCAAAGCTTGGAAACTTACTCCCCGGAGAACTAGGTTAGTACCATTTATCGATGGGACAGTTGGGTGGTAATTAGGATTTGATTACATCATGAGGGTGGCTTTAGAAGAAGGCGTGAGGCCTGAACTTTCAAGCTTGCTGTCTCCCTGCGATGATCTCCACCATGTCAGTGTGCAGCAAGAATGCCCTCACCAGATGCAGCTCTTCAAGCTTGGACTTCTTAGTCTCTGTAATTGTAAGAAATAAATATCTTTTCTTTATAAATCACCCAGTCTCTGATATGCTGTTATAGCAACAAAAAATAAGCTAAAACTTAGGAAAACTGAAGAACAGATAGTTTATGTAACTTTGCCAAAGTTATGCAGGTGCTAGATGACAAACCAGTGATCTGATCCCAAGAAGTCTATTTCCAAGAAGTCTGTTCCTGGCCCTTGGGTTACTGTTATGGTCTGAATTGTTACTCTTTTTAAATTAAGTTTTATTTTTATTTATTCATATTTTTCAGTGTGTAGGAAGAGGCAAGACTTTCTGAACAGAATTCCAATTGCACAAGAAATAACATTAAAAATCAACACATGGGGGTCATGTGAAATTATAAAGCTTCCCATAGCAAAGGAAACAACTAACACAGCGAAGAGACAACCTACAGAATGGAAAAAAGATTTTGACCACCATTCCTTTGACAGAGGACTAATATCTAGACTATACAAAGAACTCAAAAAAATTAGATCTCCTCTAAGTTAAAAAAACCATAATATAGGCAACTGAAATGAACAAACACTTTTAAGAAGATGAATTGTGTCACTCTTAGCCCTGAAATTCATATGTTGACTACCTAACCCCCAGTCCCTCAGCATATAATAATATTAGGAGAGTCTTCTTTAAATAAATCACTAAATCAAAATGAAGTCTTTCAAGGTGGAGCTTGGCCCAACATAGTGTGGTCTTCATGGGAAGAGGAAACTTGGATATGGCAAATGCACACACAGAGGAGAGACCCTAGGAGGACACAGCCAGAAGGTGGCCATCTGTGCATCAGGAGAAACTAAGCCCAAGAAGAAACCAGACCTGCCCCACCTTGATCTTGGACCTCTGATATCTGGAACTGTGAGAAAATACATTTCTGTTGTTTAAGTTGCCCAGTTTGGGGTAATCTGTGTTGCAGGTCATGCCAACCAATATTCTTATGTTGCCTCTCATTGCAAATGATTTTCTTTAGCAGAACGAAGTTTCTAAGACATTGGATGTACCACCTTCTTCTGACTCATGGCCTTCAGGGCCTGCAAAACTTTTATATTCTAGACATATTGAGGTATTTGGGCTTCTCTTTTGTGGGGTTAAGCTTAATTTTGTCAACATGATTGGTTTGGGAGCCACTGAGGGTTTTAGTATAAAGCACATTTGTAGATCAGTCATGGAGGGGTAACACTGGGGCCTATGTCTGGTCCTTTAGGTCTTCCTCTCTGGTACTCTTCCTGTGCTCTGCTTCCTAACCACCATGAACTAGTAGCTTTGCTCCACCACACCCTTCTGCCATGTTGTTTCTGCCTTGTAGCAGCTAACCATGGACTGAATCCCTTGAAACCATGAGCCAAATTAAAGTTCTCCTCCCTTAAGTTGTGAGTGTTTGGTTTTGTGTCCTAACAACAGGACAACTGACTAATACACCCTCCTATGCTTTCTCATTATTTTATGATTTTTCCATATGGCTCTTCTTGCTTTGTTGATAATTTCATTCCTTTATTACCTGAGAATTTTTAATCATCCTTTAATTTTTCACTCAGGGAACATCTCTTACCTGAAGATTCACAAAACCCCCTTTCTGGAAGTATATTTAGTTTCTTCTTTCTCTGTTCTCCATTGGCACCTTGGATAACAATCCATCCCAACAGTCACCCAATGCATTTTGTCCCAAGATCAGCAATGACTGCCCACTGGGGATGAAACATGTGCTGAATATTAGGGCTGCCAGAGTCAAGACTCATGTCTGTGCCCTCAGGCAGTTAACTCCCCAATGAAAGAGCCTCCACTAGTGCTAACCATGGGGAGATATCGGGAAGGGAAAGGTCCTCCAACCCAGCCTGGAGTCAGAAAAGGCTTCCAGAAGGGGCAAAGAAAGTATTTCTGGTGAACTAGACAATATAAAAAAGAAAGGCAACAGCAGGTTGTGCTTGTGATTTTGCCTAGTGGAGCATAAACCAGGGAGAAATTGTCACATTGGATTTAATTAGAAGACTCCATACTATATTGGCTACATAAATGATTATTGAAAGAATAAATAATGCACATTTCAGCATTATTCACAGTGGCGATATATGGAAGCAACTGAAGTATCCAACAAGAAATGAGCGGTTAAAGAACATGAAGCATTTATACATAAAATGGAACTTTCCTCAGCCTTAAAAAAGAAAGGCTCGTGTCATCTGTGACAGCATGAATAAGGCTGGGAGAGCTCGTGCTGAGTGGAAGGAGGTAGGCCCAGAAATGCAAGCGCTGTATTTGATCTCGCTGACGTGTGGAACGGAAAAAAGTCCAACTCAGAACCAGGAAGTAGAAAGGTGGCTACTGGAACCTGGGTGGAGAGGGAGAGAGATGGGAAAAGAGAAGATGATGATGGAAAGATGCAGTTTCAGTTAAACTGGGGGAGTAAGTTTTCATGATCTATTGCACTGTATGGTGATCACAGTTAATAATAATGTATTGTATATTTCAAAATTGCTTAAAAATAGATCTTAACATTTTCTCCACAAAGAAGCAATAAGCTCATGAGATGATAGATATGTTAGCTTGATTGAATCTTCCTGTAATGTTCTCATCAATCAAAATCTCACCTTTTACTGCATATATGCAGTTAGTATTTATCAACTAAAGATAAATGCCAACCAAAGAATAAATGCATGGATGATTCAGTGAATGAGCAATTTAGCAATGGAGCAAGCCTCAAGTATAAATTTGGTTGTGAGCATCAGAAACCAAGTCCAGCTAATTTAAGAAGGGAGTTTACTGGAAGGCTTAGAGGAAGCTCTTGGGACTGGAGCACCCTGCTGAGCAAAGGGAGGCGCCTGGCAGCCCCAGGGGCCAAGAAGGTCTGTGTACCTGCCACACCTGCCCTTGCAGCTGTGGGGAGCTCTGGGCCCCCAAGTTCTGTCTTTTTTTCACTCCTGACCTTTTCAGTTATAGAAATGGATCATTCGCTCTGCCTAGAACACGTACTTACCTCCTGCCCAGGCAGCCTCTCTGCTGCCCTGATTTATCCAATGGTGAAGACTTAATTCCCAGATCACAAATCAAATTTCAGTACCAAAAATGTGCACTAGACATTTAAAAAGTCAAGAAAAAATCCACTGCAAGAGAATTTTTTAGACAATTTACAACTAGCTCTTTTCCAGGCATAATAATTTAGATACATTTTTATATTCAAAGACATGGATTATTGGTGGTACTAATAGCTGTCATTAGTGAATCAATAAGTGTAGATATGAGAGAAACCATGTCATGGTAGTAACATATCCTCTCTTAGCCCTTCCTCCCTGGGACAAGGTGCTTTGAGTGACTCCCTCCCCGCACTGGGCCAGCGTCCACGCCTGGTGCCGGTTGTGGCTTTGCCAGCCTCACTCCAGGGCAAATCCAGATGTTTTCATTTTCTCCAGCTGGCCTTTGAGCCAGGATAGTATCTGAAGAAGTACTTGAACATCTAGTGTCCTGTAAATGTAAATTAATAATTCTTTTGTGTTCCCAGGAGAGAATAGGAGCCTTTATTTTCCTTATCAACCTAGGATGCATACCAGGGGTTCCATGAAATCTCTGTATTCCAAGTTTTCTATAATTTTTGGCACATGATTCAGACTCCAAGAAAATTCCATTTCTGTTGTTCTGATCCTTGATTCCACTGCACTATTCTTAACTGGTCTCCTGATTAGGATTTCACCAGAGTAAACTTATGGGGAACCATCCCTCTATTGATGTACCTCAATGGACTGTCTATAAAAATAGACTATCTGATGTACCTTCATGGACTATCCATGAAATTTTACTTATTCCATCTTTCAACATTCAAAAGGAAATTAGCATAAGGCCATGAAAGAGCTCAGGAATTGTCCTTTTGATGACTGGTGATTTGCTTCCCAATTCCTGAAACATCCTGACCTACAAAATACTGTGAGAAGCAAGTACTGTCTTTGTTACACTGAAGGAGTTCTATGTGGTTCCACCTTTTGAGTCTGCATATGTAGACCTACCTCTGTCTTCCAGGGTCTCAGTGGACATCCAAGTTCTGTCCCTCACTTGTCATCAGATCCTCCTTTGATGTTCAATGGCTCTAGATCTTACTTTGCGCACCTGCAAAAGGGAACCTTCTTCACTTTAATTTCTTTTTTTAATGTTTTAATTTCTTTCTTTTGTATGTTTAAAATGTACTATTTTAATCATGTTTTAGTGTGCAGTTCTGGAGCAGCAGATAGATAAATTCCCATTGTATAGCCACTACCGCCATCTTATCTCCAGAACTCTTCATCTGTGGGACTGAAACTGTCTCCCTTAACCAGTCACTCCCCAGTCCCCCTGTAGTCCTTGCTTCCTGTCATTCTACTTCCTGTCTTTATGAAATTAACTACTCTCTGGACTTCAAGTAAATGAAATCATACAGTGTGTCTTTCTGTGACTGCCTTGTTTCAAGTAGCATAAGTGCATCAAGATTCATTTATGTTGAAGCATGTGTCAGAATTTCCTTCCTTTTTGTGACTAAATATTGCACATGATGCATTCTTTTTAAATAATCATCAATCAGAAGGTCTTACCATTGCCATTTTGTTATTTACTTTCTCTATTTCTTATAGCATTTTTTTCTTTATTGCCTCCCATATTGCTTTCTCTTGTATTTAGTAGATTCTCATCTAGTTTTCTTTTGTGCATATTCTAGATATTTTCTTCATTGGTTCTTATAGGGATTACCTGTAATATCCTATAAAATCATGACAATCTATTTTAAATTCATAACAACCCGACTTTTATTGCATGTAGAAGCTACTTCTTTACGTTCTCCTCCACCTTATGTTACTGATATACAAATCACATCTTTATATAAATCTATCAACATACATTTATATAAAGACATAGATTTATGTATATTTTTATGCATGGCCATAATAGTTTGAGAAGCTGAGATAGGAGGTCTGCAGGTTTGAGTCCAGCCAAGGCAACTAGTAAAACCCTGTATCAAAATAAAAAAGGGCTAAAAATATAGCTCAGTGCAGAGGCCCTGGATTCAATCTCCAGTACTTTTTAAATTACATAAAAAATCAAAAGTAGGGTGGTGAACTAGATTATATTAGTACTACTTTTCATTTTTGTCCATGCATTTACCTTTACCAGATAACCATTCACATACATTTTTATATGATTTCCTTTTTCTTTTCTTTTCAAGATTAACTAATATTAAATATATGCAACCACCTAGTTAACATTAAGGATGGAATAAGTATGTAACGCATGGTAGAAACCTTCCCAGGAAGTCCTGTGGACTGATCCATCAATCAGTTGAATGAATGACCAGACAGATGTTCCTCTCCAAACAGAGGCCTTTGAGAAAAAGGCACAAACTGAAATTTCAGCGAGGGAAATTTTTTTGATTCTCTAGTAGGAATGTGGACAAAAACAAGTCAAAATCGGTAGCAGAATGTTGGGCCAAGCATGCATCCTAGACTTCCACCAGAAAGTTCTGCAGCCCCAGGTGCTGGGGTTTGGGCTTGTCGTGCAGCAGGGTTGCTGAGGTTGAGCTCAATTTTAGAACACATCTTTTCCTTTTCTTTTCACTGCTTAAGAATGTTCCGCTCTGAGTCAATGTCAAATGAGTCTGGTTTTCAGCTTGATGTGCCGGTAAAGGGTGGCGGAGAGGATGATTCATAAATCCCATGCTGACCTTACTTGCCTCTGCTTAACCGGTAGCAGGTGAGCTGTGGGAAGCGAGCACGAGGTGATTACAGACAAGCAAGGGCTTCATGTCTGAGACTGGGTGGAGAGGAAAAATGCATGCACAGGAGAGGACTCAGTGGAGAGTGTAGTTCAAATGTCTCATGCACCCGTGCAGACTGTATGAACAAATAAAAAAGAGGACATCCACTTAAAATCAAAGGGAGCGAAACATTATTCAAATGGTGTTTGGTAAAAGCAGGAAAAGTGTATGCTTTGCTTTTGTTGCGTGCACCTAGTCCATGATTTATAATCATGTAAGACAAAAAAGAAGCATGAAAAAGAACACTGTGCCCGTTTCTTCAAAAGCAGTCATAGTCTTATGGTTCAGTGTTCTGTGATTCTCTCTGGGGAAACTTTCATCATTCATCCTTGTATTCAGATGCACACTGGCGCCTTACACAGGAACGAATAATGGAGACAGTGTCTAAGACCTGAGCACTAATTCTAGTCCCTTTTTTTTTCAGTACCAGGGATTGAACTCGGGACCTTGAGCTTGCGAGGCAGCTGCGGCGCCACTGAGCTAAATCCCCGGCCCCCACTCCTAGTTCTGACCCTGAGCGCACAGTCCTAGGAAGCTGGGAGGCCTCACCAGGCCGGCTGGTCCTCGTGTGCACGGAGGGGAGGCTTGGTCTTGGTTTCTGAGACAAATGAATGAAGCGCTGTGTGCACAAATACCTGAGAAGGGGCCATGTAGACCCCGTGTCGAACATAGCAGCTGTGGGTCAAGCATGGAGGTTTTCTTCCTGCTACCCAAGTTGTTTGTCCACCTGTAAAATACGGGCAGATTCTGTGTCTCATATCTAATTACAAAGCTTCTGATGTCCTGGGACATCTGGAATCAAAGAAAACAAACACTTTGTGAGTCTCCTTGATTCTGTTCGATGGTCTCATCTCCATATTTTACACATATTTCATATATGTTTATAAATATACTATATGCAAATATATAATGAATACCATTATTAATATGATATATAAATATAGTTCAATGTAATCTAACATATATTTATATATGTTATGCATTATAATAGTATCTTAATAGTTAATGCACATAATTGTATGTCATGCTATATATTATATAGCTCTGTTATTAATTATAATAGTATATGATATGCAATGTGTAATTAATATGCAATGTATTATTATATACATAAAATGTATTTTGTTATGTGCTATAAATTTGGATTATACATTCATATATTACATATAAAATAACAATATAATTATAATAATACATGATTATATATGTACTGTGTATAATATATAATTATATAGGTGCTATACATAATACATAATTATACATAACATCCAATGCATAGTTATAATGTGATTGTCATATTTATATATTATATTTAAATATGTGATCAATATAACTATACCTAGTGGATTTTTAAATATATTTGTGTAAAATATCTAAAGTATATATTCTGTATATATATATATATATATATATATATATATTTATTTATTTATTTATTTATTTATTTTTATTTTTATTTTTTGGTACCGGGGATTGAACTCGGGACCCTGCATTTGCAAGGCAGGTGGTGGAACCACTGAGCTAAATCCCCGGCCCCTTCTGTATATATTTATATACAAGCTATGAAGTAATATCTTTTCTTCCTTTGTTTTTACATTTTAAAAAACATTCATTAAAGTAAAAGACATAACCATTAATCTGCCTCAAAATGTTCTTCCTCACTTTGATTTCACTTTTCCCATCATTCTTGTCCCTTTCTGAAGCAGTTCTGGAAGTCATCTTTTGTGAGTATTGTTAGCTGCACTCTCAGAGCTTCCTTGATGTCCTGAATTGATTTGAAACATTTACCTTGGTCTTTTCTTCTTTTTTTTTGAGACAGCCTCTCACTATGTAGCCCAGGCTGGCCTCAAATTTGTGGTCTTCCTGCCTCAGCCACGAAAGTGCTGGTGTTGCAGGCACCTGGCTCACAAGGTCATTTTGACGTTGGGGATGAGCCAGTAGTCCCATGGTGCCAGGTCCAGTCAATAAGTTGGATGAAGACACAGCGTCATAGTTTTACAAACCTGCCTCTCTGTTGGATGGCATCTGGAATACACAGTTACGATATTTTTGGTCATACCTTGTTATGAAATAGGACTTCCAGACCTGCTTCAGAGATAAGTGTTCAAAGTGAGGGGAGGTATTTTGAGTATTTCTTTTAACTGTATATCCTTTCATTGGTACATTTTAGGTATACAAGATGACATTCATCATTGGAAATTTGCACCTTTACATAATCTCTCCTGGTTTTTATTTTTTTCCCCTTCCCCTGCCCTCCCTTCAATACCTGCATCCCTTCCTATTTACAGAGACTTTCTTTCCATTTTTTCATTTTCTCATATTAATTCCATTCCCTTCTTTCCTTTCCCCTACCCCTCCCACTTCCTCCTCCCCTTTGCCCCTTTTCTTCCTATTTCACATTATCTGTTATACCTTTTAGTCCTTATTTACACTTTCAGTTTCTCATACTAGAGAAACTACTAGGTATTTACACATGTGTGTCCTGTTTATTTTACTTAAGAGTATGGCCTCAATGTGCATCCATTTAGCTAGAAATGTCTCTAATTTCTCATTTTTATGGCTGAGTAGTACTCCATTTTATAAAAAACCCCACATTTTCTTTATCCAGTCTCCAGTTGATGGGCATGTGGGCTGTTTCTAAGTTTTAGCTATTACAAACTGTGCCACTATGAACATGGGTACACATATATCACTGTGGTGTGATTCTTTTAATTTTGGGGGGAAGATACCCAGCAGAGGAATAGCTGAGTCAAATGGGACCTCTAGCCCTAGTTCTTTGAGGTATCTCCATACTGATTTCCACAGTGGTTGCACCAGTCGACACTCCCACCAGCAGTGGAGCAGGGTTCCTCTTTCTCCACAGCCCTGCCAGCATTTGTTATTGGTTGATTTCATGATAGCAGCCATTCTTTCTGGAGTGAGGTGGAATCTCAACGTTGTTTTCATTTGCATCTCTTGAATGACCAGCAATGTTGAACATTTTTTCATATGTTTATTTGCCATTTCTACTTCTTTGTGTGGGAAATGTCTGTTCATTTCAGATGCTCATTTTTGGATTGGGTCTTTACATTTGGGAGGTCTGATTTTTTTTAAGTTCTTCATAGATTCTAGGTAGCAGACCTTTGCTGAGGAAAAGCAGGTGAAGATTTTTTCCCATATTGTGGGTTGTCTCTTCACACTGCTGGTGGTTTCTCTTGCTGTACAGAAGCTTTTTAATAAGAAGAGATCCCACTTGTTGACTGTTTGTGCTAGTTCACAGGCAACTGAGGCTTTGTTCATAAAATCTTTTCCTACACCGATGTCTTCAAGAGTTCTACCTAACCTCTGTTCCAGCTGGTTCAGTGTTTGTTTTAATATTTAGATCTTTAATCCATTTCTATTTTAGTTGAGTGCATGGTGAGAGATACAGGTCTAGTTTTAGTCTTTGGCAAGTTGAAACCCAATTTCTCAAGCATCATTTATTAAAGAGGCTATCTTTCCTCCAGTGAGGGTGTTTGCCTCCTTTGTCAAAGATGAGGTGGCTAAGTGTGCCTGGAGTTCTTTCAGCATCTTCTAATCTGTTCCACTGGTCCTCCCTCAGGTCTGTTTCTTTGCCAGTACCATGCTGTTCTTGTCACAGTAGCTTTGAAGTATAGTTGCAGGTTGGGGATTGTGATACCCCCTGCCTTCTCCTGTTACCTAGAAATGCTTTTGCTATTCTGGGTCTCTTCTTGTTCCAAATGAATTTTTGGATTGTTTTCTCAAGGTCTATGAAGTATACTGCCGGGATTTCAATTTGGATTGCATTGAATCTACATAGCAATTTTGGAAGTATGACCATTTTCACTATCTTGATCCTTCCTACCCAGGACCAAGTGATGTCTTTCCATTTTCTGATATCACCTTCAATCTCTCTTTTCAGAGTGCTATAATTTTCAGAGAAGAGGTCTTTGATTTCTTTTGTTAGGGTGATTCCTAAGTATTTCAGTTTTTTGGATGCTATTGTGATAGAAATTGTTTGCCCTATTTCTGTCTCAGTGAGTCTGTTGTTCATGTAGAGGAAAGCTATTGATTTTTGTGTGTTGTCTTTGTATCCAGCTACTTTACTGAATTTGGTTATTAAGTCTAGAAGACTTTTGGTGGAGTTCTTGGGGTGTTCTATATAGAGTATCATGTCGTCTGGAAATAATGACAATTTGACTTCTTCATTTCCTATCTTTATTCCTTTTATTTCTTTCTGTTGTCTAATTGCCGTGGCTAATGTTTCCATAACTATATTGAACAGGAGTGGTGATAGTGGACATCCTTGTCTTGTTCTTGATTTTAGTGTGAAGGATTTCAGTTTTTGAGCATTTAGTATGATATTGGCTGTTGGTTTTTCATAGATGGCTTTTATCAGATTGAGGTAGAGACTGTCTATTCTGATTTTTTGTAGGGTTTTTTTTTTATCATAAATGCATGTTGGATTTTGTCAAATGGTTTTTCTGCATCTATTAAGATGATCATATGGTTTTTGTCCTTGGCTCTATTGATATAGTGTATTACATTGATTGATTTGCATATTTTGAACCATCCCTACATCCCTGGGATGAATCCCACTTGGTCAGGGTGTATGCTCTTCTTGATGACCTTCTGCATTCTATTTGCCAATATCTTATTAAGGATTTTTGGATCTATGTTCACTAGTGAGATTGGCTTATAGTTCTCTTTTTAGGTTGGGTCTCTCTCTGCTTTGGGGATCAAGGTGATGCTTGCTTCCAGGAATGAATTTGGGAGTATTTCTTCCCTTTCAATTTCATTGAAGAGTTTAAACAGTAGTGGCAGTAGTTTCTCTCTAAATGTCTTGTAGAATTCAGCAGTGAAGCCATCAGGACCTGGGCTTTTCTTAGTTGGTAAGCTTTTAATTACATTTTCAATTTCATTGGTTGATATTGGGTCCTTTAGAATTTTTAGGTCTTCTTCGTTCAACTTTGGTAATTCATACGTATCTAGAAATCTGTCCAATTTCGTCTATGTTTTTCATCTTATTGGAGTTTAGGTTCTCAAAGTAGGTATTGATGATCCTCTGGATTTCTGCTGGATCCATTGTAATTTCATCCTTTTCATTCCTAATTGCATGGATTTGGGCCTTTTCTTTCCTTTTTCTGATAAGGTTGGCTAAGGGTTTGTCAATTTTGTTGATTCTTTTGAAGAACCAATTCTTGGCTTCATTGATTTTTTTGTATTGTTCTCTTAGTCTCCATTGCATTGATTTCTGTGCTGATCTTTATAATATCCTCCTTTCTATGGGCTCTGGGTTTGTCCTGCTCTTCTTTTTCTAAAAGCTTGAGGTTCAGCATCAGGTTGTTTAATTGGGCTCACTCTGTTTTCCTAATATGAGTATTTGGTACTATATATTTCCCTCTTAAGACAGCTTTCATTGTGTCCCATAGATTCCGATATGTTGTACTGTCATTGTCATTTAATTGAAGGAACTGTCTGATATCTTTTTTAATTTCCTCTGTTATCCATTGATTATGCAGAAGTGTGTAGTTCAATTTCCATATATTTATGAAATTTTTGCAGTTTGTTTTGCTATTGATCTCCAATTTCATCACACTATGGTCTGATAATATGCAGGGAATAATGTCAATTCCTTTGCACCTACCTTAATATGTTCTATGTGGTCTATTTTGGAGAAGGACTCATGTGCAGCTGAAAAGAATGTGTATTCTGATTTTATGGGGTGGACCATTCTATAAACATCTGTTAAGTTCATTTGTTCAAGATTTTGATTGAGTTCTAGTATTTCATTGCTTATTTTTTGTCTAGTTGATCTATCTATTTGTGACAGTGGGGTATTGAGATCCCCCACTACTATTGTATTAGCACTTATATGATTTTTCATGTCCTTTAGTATTTGTTTTATATAGTCACATGCACTAGTGTTTGGTGTATAGATATTTATGATTGTCATCTCTTCCTGTTGGATTGTTCCCTTTACAAGTATGTAGTATCCTTCTTTGTCTCTCTTAATCAGTGTTGGTTTGAAATCCACTAGATCTACAAAGAGGATAGCTACTCCTGCTTCTTTTCAGGTTCCTGTCACATGGAGTATTGTTTTCCACCCTTTAACTTTCAGTCTATGAGTTTCTTTTTGAATTAAGTGTGTTTCTTTTTTTTCCTATTAATTTATTGGTACATTTTCTGTATAAAATACAGTTACATTCATCATTGGGATCTTGTACCATTACATGAGTATCTTGGTTCTTTTTTCTTCCCCTTCCCTTGCCCTCCCTTCAACCCCTCCACCCTTCCCTATTTGCAAAGACTTTGTTTCCATTTTCTTCTTTTTCTCATATTTTTTCTTTTCCCTTTTTTCCTTTCCCCTACCCCTCCCACTTCCCCTGCACCTTTAGACCTTTTCTTCCTTTTACACAATATCAGTTATACATTTTTAAAATTACAATATTAAGATCTAGGAGACATTACCACAGATTTTACAGAATTTAAAAGGATATAGAAAGCATATAACAGAAATATTTTTTGAAATAAATTTGATAACTTCTAAGAAGTACCTTGGAAGACTAATTAATGAAGCTAACTCCGGAGGTAATATAAAATTTGAATAGCACCTATTAAAGAAAGTATATTCCTAGCTTGAAAACCTACCTAATAGACAGCACCAGGCTCAAATACATTTTAACTGATAAGTTATATCAAATAATTAAAGCAGAAAACAGAAGGAACACTTCTCCCCTCATTTTAGGAAATCAACATTGTGCTAATTCTAAAACTGGATAAAGATAATAGAAGAAAAAGGTATGAACATAGATAGAAATTTGTTTAACAAAACAAATTATTAGAAGTCAGATCTGGCAGTGTTGGTTCAGAAAGTGGTTTTGTTACAGGGATGGCAGTGTTGGTTCAGCATTGGAAGACCCACCCCCAAAAGTCATCATTTTAACAGAGGAAAGGAAAAAGTCATATGATCCTGTCACTAGTTGGAGAAAAAGTGTTGGACTAAATCCTATAGCTGTTCATGGTAAAAGCTATCAGGAGACTAGAAGTAGAACAGAACCTTCTCAACAGATTAAAGACATGTACTCCATACTTCCAGCGAGAATGCCTTATATGAATGGAGAAGATACATTGCTTTCTCCTTAGGGTGGGGAACAAGGGCAGATATGCTTACTCTTTATCTGTCCATTAAACTTTGAAACCTAGGCCCCACCAAAATAGTCTGGCAATAAAATGATACAATTAGGATAGGATTGGCAAGGTAGAAGCAAAATTTTTATATGTAGATGAAATGAGCATCTACAGAGAAAAATATTAAGAAATCTCTAGGAGCCCCTAGAACTTGTATTTGAATTTAGCAGGATTAGGAAACACAAGGTATACATAAAAATTCAGGTCTGTGTATACTTGCTATAAATGAAGAATTGGATATTGAACTTTAAAAGTTATGTAGGAGTACAAAGGACCTAGAAAAGTTAAAAATGAAAACAGTGTTGGAAGGCATTTAGTAACTAATTTTAAGACTTCTTCTAAAGCTACAGTAATCAAGGCAGTGTGGGTATAAGGAAAGACATACACATCATTTGAATAAAACAGAGAATCTAGAAATAGAACCACACATATATGGTCCACTGAGTTTTGAAAGATTATTTAACATTAGCATTTTATAGAATATAAACTCAATTCAAGAGCCGAGGAAGAGAGAGTGTCTTCAGCAAATGGCACTAGAACACCTGGTATCTGTATATAAAAAATTAACCTCATCCCTTTATTTCCATACATGAAAATAACTTGAGGGGATCTATGAACCTAAATAAGAAAGCCTAAAAGTATAAAACTTTAAGAAATTATAAGGGAAAATATTTATGAATTCAGGGTTGGCAAGAACTACCTAGGATACAAAAGACATGATGTATAAAAGAAAACAATTGATAAATGAGATTCCATCAAAATTTAGAACTTTAAATGACATCATTAAAATGAAAAGTAGCCCTTAAACAGACCATATTTACAATGCATATAACCTATGAGCAGAATATATAAAGAATTCTTAGAGCTCATTAATAGACAACCCAATTAAAAAATAGACATAAGAAGATGATAAAGAGCCAGTACAGCACAAGCAAAGGTGTGCAACTCTAGAATCAGAAAAATACTAATCAGTACAATAACAAGATTGAATTATACACTCATTAGGGAGATGAAGTTAAAAGTAATGCCTTGTCATGACTTTTTCCTTTCGTTGGATTCTCCCCCTTTGTGTTTAATTTGTCATGCCCAATAGATTCATTCTGCTGGGTTTCCTGGGGTTGTGATCCTCAATGTCTTTTCCTAGGGTATTGTCTAAAATTTTTTGGAGTGCTGGTTTGATATTTGTGAAGTTCCTGAGGTGCTCTTTATCATGAAAGTATCTTATTTCTCCATCAATTTTGAAAGATAGTTTTGCAGGGTACATCAATCTGGGTTGGAGGCTGTTTTCCTTTAGGGCTTGAAATCCATCACTCCAAGCTCTTCTTGTCTTGAGGGTTTGCATTGAGAAGTCTGCTGTGATTCTGATGGGCTTTCCTTTGTATGTGATTTGTTTCTTTTCTCTCACTGCTTGTAGAATTTTGTTCTTCTGTTGGATTTCTGGAATCCTAACTATTATATGCCTATGTGTAGACTTTTTTTGATTAAGGCTAGCTGGAGTCCTATATGCCTCACTTATCTGTATGTCAAGTTCTTTTCCCCTCCTTGGGAGGTTTTCTGCCATCACTTCTGTGAACAGTTTTTTTTATGTCATCTGCACTCTCTCCTCTTTTGTCATTGACTCCAATCAGTCTTATGTTATTCTTCTTTGCATCGTCTAGCAGCTGCTGGATTGATTTCTCCTGTTCCTTTACAATTTTAAAGCAGTTTTTCTTTTCCTGGTCACTAATTGCAATCTTTTCTTCTATATTTGAAATTCTATCCTCACATTTGTTCATTCTGCTGCGCAGACTTTTGATGGAGTTTTTAATCTCCTGGAAATCTGTTTGCATCTGTTTTATGGATTCCATTTGTTTCCTATGTTGGGATTCCATCATGTTCCTCAGATCTTCTATTTTTTTATCTGTGTCCTCTCTAGATTTATTAATCTTGTCTTGCTCCATGAGCAAAATCTCTGCTGTTATCTGAGTAATTATTTCTGATTTCATTTTTCCCAGATCCTCTTTTGTTGCCAGTTCAGAGAGTCTAGGTGGTTGAGTATCAGATTGTTCCATCTCGTTTCCCTTTGGGGTTGCTGTAGATGATCCAGAAGTCTGTTTTTGAGACTTGTTTATGTGTCTTCTCACTTCCATGGGGTGGGGGGGAGGGGTGCTTCTGGTGCCCACTCTGCTCACCTTCTCTGCCCTAGGAGCTTGGGATGGCAGAGGGGGTGCTTCACTGTGGGTTCTGGGACCTGCTCAGCTTCTCTGCCCTAGGAGCTTGGGATGGCAGGGGAGCTTCACTCCGGGTTCTGGGACCTACTCAGCTTCTCTGCCCTAGGAGCATGGGATGGTGGGGGGGGGAGCTTCCTCCTGGGTGCTGGGACCAGCTCACCTTCTCTGCCCTAGGAGCCTGGGATGGCAGCGGGGGAGCTTCCTTCTGGGTGCTGGGACCGACTCAGCCTCTCTGCCCTAGGAGCCCTTAAGTGTGTTTCTTGTGTGCAGCATATTGTTGGATCTTGCTTCTTGACCCATTCTGCCAGTCTATTTCTTTTGATTGGTGAGTTGAGACCATTAACATTGATAGTTATAATTGATATGTATTGAGTTATTGTCATGACTTTTTTCTTTTTGTTGGATTCTCCCCCCTTTGCTTTTAATTTCTTGTTGTGCCCAGTGGATTCATTCTGTTGGGCTTCCTGGGATTGTGATCCTCGTTGTCTTTTCCTAGGAGTTTGTCTAATATTTTTTGGAGTGCTGATTTGGTATTCATGAAGTTCCTAAGGTGCTCTTTGTCATGAAAGTTTCTTTTTCACCATCAATTTTGAAAGATAGCTTTGCAGGGTACATCAGTCTGGGTTGGAGGTTGTTTTCCTTTAGGGCTTGAAATACATCACTCCAACCTCTCCTTGCCTTGAGGGTTTGTGTTGAGAAGTCTGCTGTGATTCTGATGGGCTTTCCTTTGTATGTGATTTGTTTCTTTTCTCTAACTGCTTGTAGAACTTTGTTCTTCTGTTTGGTTTCTGGAATCTTAATAATTATATGCTTATGTGTAGATTTTTTTTTTGATCAAGGCTAGTTGGAGTCCTGTATACCTCACTTATCTGTATGTCAAGTTCTTTCCCCCTGCTTGGGAAGTTTTCTGCCATCACTTCTGTGAACATTTTTTTTATGTCATCTGGATTCTCTCCTGTTTCTTCATTGACTCTGATCAGTCTTATGTTATTCTTCTTTGGATCATCTAGCAGCTGCTGGATTGATTTCTCATGGTCCCTTACAAATTTAAAACAATTTTTCTTTCCTGGTCACTAATTGCAATCTTATCTTCTATATCTGAAATTCTGTCCTCACATTGGCTCATTCTTCTGCATAGACTTTCAATGGAGTTTTTAATCTCCTGGAAATCTGTTTGATGGATTTCATTTGTTTTCCATGTTAGGATTCCATCATGTTCCTCAGCTCCTCTATTTTTTTTTTTATCAGTGTCCTCTCTAGATTTATTAATCATGTCTTGCACTATGGGCACAATCTCTGCTGTTATCTGAGAAATTATTTCTGATTTCATTTTTTCCAGATCCTCTTTCATTGCTAGTTCAGGGAGTCCAGGTGTTTGAATATCAGAGTGTTCCATCTCGTTTCCCTTTGGGGTTGCTATAGGTGATCTGGAAGTCTGGTTCTGAGACTTGTTTACATGTCTTGTTATTTCAACGGGGGGTAGGGGTTGGGGTGCTGCTGGCCCCTGTGCTGCTTACCTCCTCTGTGCTGGGGGCAGTGGTAGGTTTGCCTGGAAGCTTCCTATTCTGCACTGAGAGCTGTGACACTTTGACCCAGAAGCCTCCTCTGTGCTGGGAGCTGTGGCATGCTGACCCCTTACATTATTTCACTTTCTGCCTTTGTATGATGAAATCATGCTTGGTTCAAGCTGACATTTCTTCAGTGTTCTCCATGACTGTGCTAGGCACTGGTCCTGCTCATCTCCCACAGACTGACATCACACTGGGCTGAGCTGGCCCTCTGGAGGTGGCCCTTCCTGCAAAAGAAATAGAGAGCTGCAATGGTGAGAGTGACCAGAACAGCAAATGCCACAAAAGCTGCAAACAGGTTACTTTTGGTTTGGATGCTGGAACTTGGGAGAAAAACCTTTTCACAACATGCTCCTGTGTAATTTTCAACACACCAGCTTTGTCCTTGGATGAAAATTCTTGTAGATTGTAGAGTAGAGAAAATTGGTTCTTTGGAGTTCATGTCTACTACTTCATGAAAAGGCCAGGATCCCATAGGAAAATGGCTCTATTTTCAGCACAAATTGCAAAGGCTACTCTGAATCCAGAAGCTGCTTCAATGACTGCTCCAGCAGCACCCCTCACCCCTCATCCACTCCACGAGTCTGTGCTGCATCCCTGAAGTAATATTTTTACTTCACAAATGTCTGTAAACCTGGAGAGAAAGTTGTCTTCTATCTACTCCTTCACATGCAATACAAATACTGAGTGGCAGCCATGAGAAGGTGTCTGATTTTCATTCTGAAGCACTGCACTTCATGACAATTTTTGTATATGTTTGTAAGACACAGCAATCAACGTTGCTTTTGTACCTTGGCAATAAATCACTTAAGCCTGGTGATTACAATAACTGAAAAGTCCAAATTCATTAAATGACACAAGCGCAGTGACATTTTATGAAGCATCTCGATTACTACAGCTCCTACCATGAGATTTGGGGAGACTGGCTGTGAATTCGATGCAAATCCACACCATCTGGTTCCTGGATGTAAACAGATTTTCAAGGCCCCTTGGAATTTGATCTTTTAGTGTTTGGTCTTAATATTTATAAAAGGCAAGATAATTCCAAGTTTTCTATTCATTTGTATTGTTTGTGGTACTTCCGCTAGTTGTACACATTATCTTACACATTTGTCTTTTTCCTTCCAATATTCTGTTTACTGAGGATGGTAGGCTGCGTGGGAGGCAAGAGTACCACACAACACATTAATGTGGGGGAAGCAGAGAGCAGGGCAACCAAATAATCAGAACTGGACAGTGTGACCCTGAAATCCAGTGCACTTCCTGTGATCGTGTGGTCAGCTGCTTTTTCCTACTGGCTACTGGGGTTCCATGTTCTGAATATTTTCAGAGCTAAGCTAAAGTCTTGAGCTCAAAACCAGAGAGAATAAAGGTAGGCAGAAAAGGTAAAATGAGGAAACTGTCATGAGACCAAATTTATATTAGTTGTCTTATTTAGAGAACAACCAAGTTACTTCTGTCATTCCCAATATTATCTAAAATTTGGAGTTTTCCAAGTCTTCCTACAATGGAGTTTATCTCACTCATCCTTAATGATGGAGAAGTCTTCACACTGAAGAAGAAATCAGGAGAGAGAGAGAGAGAGAGAGAGAGAGAGAGAGAGAGGGATTAATTTGTTAAATACAGTCCAAGTGGAAATGGAACTTAAAGCCAGGGTTTCAGATTCCGAGTCTGATGTTCTGGCCAATTTGCTTGTTATGGTTTTGTTGTGGTTCAGATCTAAAACGACCCCTAAAGCCTCAGGTGTTTGGCGGGTGGCTGGATTATGGGGCTTCTCGCTGCCTTGCTGTTAGGAGTGGGGTCCTTTCGGATGAGGTCGATTGCTGTGGGCACCATGTAGAAGGGTACATGACCCTTCACAGATCTTCCTGGATTCTCTGCTTCCTCATCACCATGAGCGGCAGCTTCTCCTCCTTCATGCCCAGACTCTGCCACACCACTGTGCCTCAGAGAGAGCGGACTGTGGACGAAAACCTCTCCAAACTGAGCCCAAATGAACATCTTCTTTAATTTGTGGGATTCAGATATTATGTCTCAGCTGTGAGAAAGTGACTAAGACACCCTTAGATTTAAAATGCTCCCCAAGAGTATCATATATTTAGAGACAGAGCTTTTGAAAGGTGATTGGATTATGGAGCTCCTAAGGTCATCCGTGGGTTTGTCCACTGAGGAGTAATCCACACATGAGCTCCTAGCTAACGGTGCCGTTAGGAGGGGCCTGGTTGAGGAGGCCAGTCATGGCAGGCCAGTCTTTGGAAGAAATAATAACTCCTTCCTAGTTCTTTCTTTCTAACTCTACTTCCTGGCCACCAGGAGGTGAGCAGCTTTGTGCCACCAGGCCCTTCCACCGTGATGTTCCTGCCTTGGAGCAGCTGACGGTGGACTGAACCTTGCACCAACTTAAATCCCTCCTCCTGTAAGTTGTGGGTTTCAAGTATTTGGTCCCAGAAGTGAGAAAGCTGGCTGATATATGCCGCAGTTCCACGTCATTCCCCAGCACTGTCCTCTGTCTCAGGGAGACACAGGACATGGGTGAACAAGTCATAGCTTGTGCTCCTAAGGTGCCTCCGCATGATGCAGAAACAACTGAGGAATGTTTAATTGAAGACCTCAGAAATGGACACCTGTGGCCAAGGGAAAAAGACGTTCTAGTTTATTGAGTATGAATCTATTTCAGGCACTGTACCAAGTGCTCTTACAAAGCAAGAAATCACCAGTTTGTAGAGGCAGGAATTGAAATTGCAGTTGCTCTTTTATCTTCAGATCAACTAAAGGGACAGATGCAGTCCAAATCCAGATGTCAGCTTACAAAACTATTGCTATTTTCTGCTTTCTCACTCTCTGGGCTCTGAGTCTGCAGGCTTGGGTCTGACCTCAGGCTTGTAGCTTGCATGGCAAGGCTTTGTGTATGTGTACAGGCAATGTGGAGATGAACACACACATATATGTGTATAGTTACACATATATACATATATAAAGTAAATAATGTATGTCTAATTTTCCACATATTAGATATTAACAAACTGACCTGGAGTATGATACTTAACCTCTTTGCCATGAAGTTTCCTCACTTAGAAATTGGCCATAATTATACTGACTCTCTAGCACTTGGTGTTCATGATAAATTCAATGTCACATGCTTAATGCATGTCTGGAAGATGGTAAAACTCTAGCATTTACTTTTTCCTTCCTCCCTGTCATGTGGAGAAGTGAGGCTGCATTTGTCTTAGCATGGTCTCTTGGTGCTGTGGAAAGAGAGTTACCTCAGAATGGGCATGACTTAATCACATTGCAAGTTAATTCTGCCCTAGTGATATCAGTCTAATTGTGCAGTAACTCAGCGATTCATGAAATCACGGGGGTACCAGCAATGTGTGCCATTTGCCCAGCAGTTGGTCACCCAGTGATGTTAAACAACAAAGAGGAGAGACGTTATTATTATTATTCCTCTTTGACAGATGCCAAGACTCAACAAGGGGTGTCAATTCCTCCCATCACAGGCATTGTTTCAGGACACAGACCAAGGCCCTTTAATCTCAAACCTTTTGTTGCTGACAGATTACAACAGGACACACCAGACATCAAGCCAAGAGAGACCTGTGGCCATTAAGAGAGACCAGGGTGGGCACAGGCCTATGTCCCAGCACTCGGGGAGGCTGAGGTAGGAAGAGCAGAAGTCTGAGCTGCACCCAAGCAACTTAGTGAGATCGCCTCCAAACGAAATGACAAAAAGTGGCCAAGCGTGTGGCTCCGTGCAAAGGCCACAGTTTCAATCTCCAGTGCACAAGAAAAGAAGAAGAAGCAACTTGGTGAGCAGAGCTTAACCTTTTCAAAATCTATAAAGAAAAGGTTTCTCGCGGGCCTGATGTTACCACCAAGTGCTGTGGAATATTGTTCTGACTCAGAAGCTGGGAAGGTACACAAGCCGTGCCCAGGGACAGATATCCCGAGGGCCTGCACCATGTAGGGGTGGAAACGTGCTTAGGTCAGAGAGCGGAGCCACTGTCAGCAGGAAAAGCCATCATTATTTCTATTCAGAACAAAACAAAAATGACATCTGCCATGTCATTATCCTTTCTGACATGCTCAGAGTGAGCAATTCATAAGGACAGCTTTGCAGCCTTTCACTGAGAATAAGAACTCCAAAGTCACAAAACACAGCACATCAGAGCTTTGTGGGCATTACAAATCCTGCATAAAAAGTGGAAATAAAACATATGATTTGAAATTAAGAGGAAATCCTGACTTGAAGGACAAACTTCAGCCTTACTTTGCTTCACTGTTTTGCCTTTGTCTTTCTGGACCATGCAGTCTGCTCTTCTCCTCCATCCCTGGCCATCATTTTCTTTCTTTACATGGAATGACATTTCTCAATGCTTCCCCAACACACACACACACACACACACACACACACACACACATTGCTCATTCAAATTCATCCTTCAGACTGTCCTCACACGGGCCCTGCTTGGTGATCTTCTTAATCTTGCTAGCAGAATCACTTCTTTGACTTGAATACATGTCTACTGCTGTTTGTGTCACAAAGAACCAAAATGATTTCTTTATACCATGCTATCCAATGAGAATAATGCTATCTGCCCCAAATACTCCCACTGAGCCCAACAGCCTGGGGAAACCCATAGAGATTTCCAGGAGAGGAATCCATACTAGAATCAAGGAATAAAATATTACTGATTACTTGTTGCTTAAATCTTATGTGCTCACCACTAATGTGCACAGTAAGATGGGATAGTCAAGTCCCTAGACTTAATAATGAGGCTGCAGCATTTCAATGGGCTGTGGGTAAAACTTAAATATTTTAATTTAGTTTTATCTAAATCAACAGGGACCCGAGTGTAGTTCTCCAATGCAATAAATAAATTGATCCATTTTACAGACAACTTAGTAGGGGCTTTAGCAGTGACGGCTTTGGTGGTAAACACCTATTCTAATAGATCCAGAGCGCTGGGCACTTAAGGGTAATTCTCTGGCTGCAGCTTTGAGCTTTTTATTGACTCAGCTGTGGTGGATGCAATAGCTGGGAATAGGCTCCCTAGCTAACTATAAGAAAACTACCAAGGACTCATTTATTTACTACTGGACTAACTGTAAGCGTGTGGTAGGGCATCTGGTCCCCCTTTCCTTGGTTTTGATGGAGTACACAAGATGTGTGCTACAAGAACAGCTGGAATATTTAAAATGTCAAACATGGAGTTCAGAAGTTTTAGAATTGCACTCCAATTGTTTTAAATGGGGTAAATGGGGATGTGAAGTAGAATTTGAATGCATTTGGAAGCACTGATGTTCCCTAGATTGAACTCACCATGGACTCACACCTGAGACAGTTCTGTTTGCTTTTACAGTGCAAGATTGCTTGGGTTGGGCATGACAGTGGTGTCTCAAAAAAGATTTTGTGGGTAATCAGTGTCTATGAAAGTATCCTGAGTGGACAAGGAAACTGCCAGGGGAAGAACAGATAGGACTTTGATATCCCTGTGTTTTAATCTTGATCTTGTCATGCTGTGCCACAGCCTTAATTATGAAATTCCATGCAGCTTAGTTTCATCATTTGCAAAATGAGGTGGAAATAGCTACATCAGGGAACTCTCAGTATGAGTCTAATGCTAAGCATTTTTTCTGACAAGGAAAATACTTTCTAGTATGTTTTCTAACATGGCAGGGGTTGATCAGTGGACTGATGGCACAAGAATTGAAATATTTTCCTAATTTTGTTTTATCTATTTAGTTAAAAACATGTTTCCCAGTCAGTTCAACTGAGTACATAGTTTTTGTCTAATTTTCCTTGTCTAGATCATTTTTGGACTTAATGTAGAAATCCCTCAATAAAGAGATGCTTTTACCCTTTCTGAAAACATCATCTTGTTTCTTTTTCCAAAGCAAAATAATGTCATTCTTTTCAGTGAAGCCCCTTGAACACAATTATCCCACTTTGCCTAAGTGTAACTTTTAAGCTTAAAATATGTCCAAAACATTACACAAAGTTTAGTGAAAAGGGCAAAAGACCTGAGCTTAAAATCTAGCTCTCCCTTTTCATTTGCTGCAAATCTTGAAAACACTTCTTCAAACCCTTCTAGTCTAATACTGAACTCTGAGAAAGGGTAGTAGTGATCGTTACACCTTAGGTAGTGGTGGAAAACCTACGGCTGTGTTCTTCTGCTAGCTGTTTGTAATTATTGAAAACTCTAAAAGGTTCCCTGTAGTGACGGCCTTTGGCATTTGTGGGACTCATCATTTTATTTTATTATTTTATTTTATTTTTAAAAATATATATATTTATTGGTACATTTTAGGTATAAAATACATTTACATTTATCATTGGGTGTTTGTACCAGAACATGATGTATCTTAGTTTTTATTTTTTCTCCCATTATCTGTACACCCTTCACCCCCTCCACCCTTCCCTATTTACACAGAGTTTGATTCCATTTTTTTTCTCATAATTCTTTCTTTCGCTCCTTCCCTTTTCCCTTTCCCTTCCACCATCCCCAAACCCTTGGACCTTTTCTTATTTCAAATTATCAATTATTCATTTTAATCATTTTCATCCTTATTTACACTTTCAATTTCTCACACTAGAGAAACTACTCAGTATTTACACATGTGTCCTATTTATTTCACTTAAGAGTATGGCCTCAATATGCATCCATTTAGCTATAAATGTCTCTAGTTTCTCATTCTTTATGGCTGAGTAGTACTTCATTTTATTAAAAAAACACATCTTCTTTATCCAGTTTCCAGTCGATGGGCACTTGGGCTGTTTCCAAGCTTTAGCTATTACAAACTGTGCTGCAATAAACATAGGTGCACATATATCTCTGTGGTATGATTCTTTTAATTCTTTGGGGAAGATTCCAAGTAGGGGAATAGCTGGGTCAAATGGGACCTGTAGTCCTAGTTCTTTGAGGTATCTCCATACTGATTTCCACAGTGGTTGCACCAGTCTGCACTCCCACCAGCAGTGGAGAAGGGTTCCTTTCTCCCCACACCCCTGCCAGCATTTGCTATTGGTTGATTTCTTGATAGCAGCCATTCTTTCTGGGGTGAGGTGGAATCTCAGTGTTGTTTTCATCTGCATCTCTCGAATGACCAGTGATGTTGAACATTTTTTCATGTATTTATTTGCTGCTTTTACTTCTTTGTCTGAGAAATGTCTGTTCATTTCGGATGCCCATTTTTGAATTGGGTCTTTGAATTAGGGAGGTCTGATTTTTTTCAGTTCTTTATATATTCTTGATAGTAGACCTTTGTCTGAGCTACAGCAGCTAAATATTTCTTCCCACATTGTAGGTTGTCTCTTAGCTCTGTTGGTAGTTTCTCTTACAGTGCAGAAGCTTTTTAATATGATGAGATCCCAGTTGTTGATTCTTTGTGCTAGCTCCTGTGCTACTGAAGATTAGTTCATAAAGTCTTTTCCTATGCCAATGTCATCAAGAGTTCTATCTAACTTATCTTCCAGCAAGTTTAGTGTTTCTGACTTAATATTTAGATCTTTAATCCACTTTGATCTTAGTTTAGTGCATGGTGATAGGTATAGGTCCAGTTTTAATCTCTGACAGGTTGAAATCCAGTTTTTCCAACACCATTTATTAAATAGGCTATCTTTCCTCCAGTGAGGGTGGTTGGCTCCTTTGTCAAAGATGAGGTGACTGAGTATGTCTGGAGTTGTTTCTGCATCTTCTAATCTATTCCACTGATCTTCAGGTCTGTTCCTTTGCCAGTACCATGCTGTTTTTTATCACAGTAGCTTTGTAATATAGTTTCAAGTTGGGGATTGTTATGCCCCCAGCCATGTCTCTGTTGCCAAGAATTGCTTTTGCTATTCTAGGTTTCTTCTGTTTCCAAATGAATTTTTGGATTGTTTTCTCTAGTTCTCTGAAGTATATTGTTGGAATTTCAATTGACATTGCATTGAATCTACATAGTAGTTTTAGAAGTATGGCCATTTTCACTATATTAGTTCTTCCTAGCCAGGAACAAGGGATATCTTTCCATTTTCTTATATCCTCTTCAATCTCCTTCTTCAGAGTGCTGTAGTTTTCAGTGTAGAGGTCTTTCTCTTCCTTTGTTAGGTTGATTCCTAGATATTTCATTTTTTTAGATGCTATTGTAAAAGGAATTATTTCCTGAATTTCTCTCTCAATAGGTCTGCTATTTGTGTGTGTTGTTCTCTTTTTTTTTGGTACCGGGGATTGAACTTGGGACCTTGCGCTTGCGAGGCAGGTGCCGGAACCACTGAGCTAAATCCCCAGCCCTGCTATTTGTGTATAAGAAGGCTATTATTTTTTGAGTGTTGACCTTGTATTCAGCTACTCTACTGAATCTGTCAATTAGGTCTAGAAGACTTTTGACTGAGTTTTTTGGGTCTTCTATGTAAAGTATCATACCATCAGCAAATAATGACAGTTTCACTTCTTCCTTTCCTATCTTTATTCCTTTTATTTCTTTCTCTTGTCTAATTTCTATGGCTAATGTTTCCAGAACAATATTGAACAGAAGTGGTGATAGTGGGCATCCTTGTCTTGTTCCTGGTTTTAGCATGAAAGTTTTCAGTTTTTGACCATTCAGTATGATGTTGACTGTTGGTTTTTCATAGATAGCCTTAATCAACTTGAGATAAAGACCTCCTATTCCAATTTTCTGTAGCGTTTTTATCATGAATGGGTGTTGGATTTTGTCAAATGCTTTTTCTGCATCTATTGAGATGATCATGTGGTTTTTGTCCTTGACTCTGTTAATATAGTGTATTACATTTTTTGATTTATGAATATTGAACCATCTTTGCATCCCTGGGATAAATCAGACTTGGTCAGAGTGTATGATCTTCTTGATGACCCTCTGTGTTCTGTTTGCCAGTATCTTGTTGAGGATTTTTGCATCTATGTTCATTAGGGAGATTGGTCTGTAGTTCTCTTTTTGGGTTGGGTCTTTTCCTGGTTTTGGAATCAAAGTAACACTTGCTTCCAGGAATGAATTTGGAAGCCTTGGTTCCCTTTCAATTTCCTTGATGAGTTTAAAGAGAAATGGTGATAGTTCTTCTTAAATGTCTTGTAGAATTCAGCAGTGAAGCCATCAGGACCTGGGCTTTTGTTTGTTGGTAAGTTTTTAATTACATTTTCAATTTCACTCATTGTTATTGGGGTGTTTAGAATTTCTATATCTTCTTCATTTAATTTTGGCAATTCGTATGTATCTAGGAATCTGTCCATTTCTTCCCTATTTTCCATTTTATTAGAGTACAGGTTCTCAAAGTAGGTATTGATGATTCTCTGGCTTTCTGCTGGATTTGTTGTGGCTTCACCTTTTTCATTATTAATTGCATGGATTTGAGCCTTTTCTTTCCTTTTTTTGATAAGATTGGCTAAAAGTTTATCGATTTTATTTATTCTTTCAAAAGAACCAACTCTTTGATTCATTGATTTTTTGTATTGTTCTCTTAGTCTCCATTGCATTGATTTCTGGTCAGTTCTTTATAATTTCCTTTCTTGTACGAGCTTTGGGTTTGTTATGCTCTTCTTTTTCTAGGAGCTTGAGGTTCTGCATTAAGTTATTTAACTGAGTTCTCTCTGTTGTCCTAATATGGGCATTCACTGCTATGAATTTCCCCTGTAGAACCGCTTTCATTGTGTCCCACAGATTAGTGTAGGTTGTACCAGTATTATCATTTACTTGTAGAAACTGTCTAATTTCTTCTTTAATTTCCTCTGTCACCCATTGGTTGTTCAGGAGGGTGTTGTTCAATTTCCATGTGTTTGTGAGTGTTTTGCTGTTTCTTATGTTATTGATCTCCAATTGTATTGCACTATGGTCTGATAATATACAAGGGATAACTTTGATTCTTTTACATTTACTTCAATATGTCCTATGAGCTAGCATGTGATCTATTTTGGAGAATGACCCATGTGCAGCTGAAAAGAATGTGTATTCTGATTTTGTGGGGTGGAACACTCTGTAAACATCTTTTAAGTCCATTTGTTCAATAGCTTCATTTAGTTCTAGAATTTCATTGTTAATTTTTTTTCTAGTTGATCTGTCTATTTGTGATAGAGGGATGTTGAGGTCCCCCACTACAATTTTACTAGTGCTTATTTGGTTTTTCATGTCCATTAATATTTGTTTTGTATAGTTGGGGGCATTCATATTTGGTGCATATATATTTAGGATTGTCATCTCTTCCTCTTGGATTGTTCCCTTCACAAGGATGTAGTGACCATCTTTGTCTGTCTTAATTAGTTTTGGTTGAAATCTACTTTGTCTGGAAATAAGATTGCTACACCTGCTTTTTTCTGGGTTCCTGTGGCATGGACAACTGTTTTCCATCTTTTTAATTTCAGTCTATGGATTTCCTTTTGAGTTAGGTGTGTTTCTTGTATACAGCATATTGCTGGGTTTAGCTTCTTAATCCATTCTGTCAGTCTGTTTCTTTTGATTGGTGAATTGAGGCCATTAACATTGATAGTTATAATTGACAGATATTGACTCATCCTTGTCATGATGTTTTAATGCTATTGGCTCTTTTATTTCTTATTTTCCCCCCTTTCACTTTAGTGTCTTACCTTCCATGGTGCCTTCTCTCTGCTGGGCCTCATGGAGTTGTGACCTTCATTGTCTTTTTCTTGGATATTACTTAAAACTGTTTGGAGTGCTGGTTTGGTGTTCATGAAATTTCTCAGGTGTTCTTTGTCATTGAAGTATCTAATTTCCCCATCAATTTTGAAAGACAATTTTGCAGGATACAACAGTCTAGGTTGGAAGTTATTTTCTTTTAGGGCTTGAAATACTTCACTCCAGGCTCTCCTTGATTTGAGGGTTTGTGTTGAGAAATCTGCCGTGATTCTGATGGGCTTTCCTTTGTAGGTGATTTGTTCCTTTTCTCTAACTGCCTGTAGAACTTTGTTCTTCTGTTGGGTTTCTGGGATCTTGACTATTATATGCCTAGGTGTAGATTTTTTTTGGTCATGGCTGGATGGAGTTCTACATGCCTCACTTATCTGTATGTTCAATTCTCTACCTCTGTCTGGGAAGTTATCTACTATTACTTCTGTGAACAGATTTTTTATGTCAGTTGTACTTTCTCCTGTTTTTTCATGGACTCCTATGAGTCTTATGTTATTCTTCTTTGCATCATCTAGCAGCTGTTGGATTGATTTCTCATGGTCCCTTACTATCTTTAAGAAATCTCCATTTTCATGGTCCTTCACTGAGATCCTGTCTTCTATATCTGATATTCTGTCTTCAGATTCTCTTAGTCTGTTCTGCATGCTTTCAATGGAGTTTTTAATCTCCTGAATATCTGTTTGAATCTGTTTCATGGATTTCATTTCTTTCTTATTTTGGGTGATCATGGTTTCCCTTTCTTTCTTATGCTGGGCATTCATGGCTTCCAGCATGTTTCTGATCTCATCTATTTTCTTTTCTGTTTCTGCTCTAGAGCTTCTAATCATGTCTTTTCACTCTGCTCACCATGTCTGTATTTATCTGGGAGATTATTTCTGTTTTGAAATTTTCTAGAGCCTCATGCATCTGCTTTGTTACTTCTTGTGCTATCAGTTCAGGGTGTCCAAGTGCTTACTTATCAGACTTTTCCACCTCATTTCCCCCAGAATTTCCTTTTTGTGGCATGGAAGATTGCATTTGTGCCTTGCTTAAGTGTCTTCTCATTTTTGTTTTTGGTACTGTCCTTGATTTAATTCCTGGATTGATATTTCAAGATTGCTTAATGTAGGTATCTTCGTTGCTTGTGTTTAAAACCCTTGTGGAATGATTGCTTTTCAGAGGTGTCTTCCAGATATAGCTTGTGTTTGGGTTTTGAGACTCTAATGACTCTGAAGCTATTATACTTTTCTTATACCAGGAAGGAAAATTAATTAGATCGATAACAACATGTTAGTCCAAATGACATAGTCAGCAATACCATAGCATCAAGCACAGCTTAGAAAATGACAATTTGTGATAGTTATTTATCTATCACTTTTAACTATGTGAGTTAAATTAAAACCAAGGACAAACCCAACATAAGTTTATAATGAATAAACTCTTCAATATAGCATCTTTCCCCTTTGGGGTGGGGAGTTAAAAGGAGTTGGGGAGGGAGGGACAGGTAGAAAGAACAGGTAAGATTAGCAGTGAGGCCAGAAGACACAGAAAGATCACACAAACTCTTAAGAAGTTGTTAAAGGCAAGAGAAAATGGCAGAATGAAAGAACAAAGATGTGAGTAGAATCACCTAACAGCAACAGGGAGGCTAGATACCAAATTTACTTTCCTTTAAACCTAATGATAATGAAGAGAAGGAAAAAGAGAAGAAAGAACAATAAGGGAGAAATCCGAATTCAGTGCAGAAAGGAACAAATGGGGAGATGAGGAGCAATGTGAGACAGTGAGAGAATGAGTGAAAGAGAAAGAAAAGATAAAAGAAAGAAAAGTAAAACTTTGCAGAGTAGAAAAAAGTAAAAATTAAGAATCAAAAATAAGAAAAAAAATTTTTTTTCTTTTTTGCAAATAGTAATAGAAATTATGGGCCTCCTTCAGGATATGTCTCTGCTGTCCCAGTAGGCAACGTAGGAATCCCTGTGCATACACAAGTCAATGAGTCTCAGCAGCCCAGCAGCAGACCAAGTACAGTGGTCTGATGTGCCTTTATTGCAGAAGTTCTCTTTACTTTTCTGCTGAGCTTCAGTTTTCTTCCAGAAGCCTGAGAAGCCCTCTTTCTGTTACTAACTTCTGCTCTATCTTGTGGCACTCAGGACAAGGGTCTTTATAATCTCCTGTGCCTCTGTAGTGTGGGACCAGGTAGCAGAAAGGCCAGAAGGTAGGCAGGGAAATGAGCGTTGGAGGCGCCCGCGGACCTCACCGTGCCGTGGGCGTGGCCCGGGACGGCTGCAGGAGCTTCAAGCTGCTTGTCTTGTCTCACGGGGCGGTTGCTGCAGCTTCGAGAGCGTCGGGTGGGGATCGACTCATCATTTTATGAATAGGCAAGTATAAGAGATGAGTTGTCCATATGTGTGTGCTTCATTCATTTTATAGACAGTGCTGGGCACAAAGCACAATGAAACCTGCCATAGTACTTAACAGATGCCACGCATAGTAAACATATGAACTATCTTTAAAAATACAGAGAATGCTTAAATTTTAAAAAATGTGTTATAGTAAAAGACACATTGTCGTGACTCTCCCTCAAAATTCTCCCTTTCTCTTTGAACACACTCATCCCATTGTCCTTGCCACTTCCTGCAGCAGCTCTGGAGTCCTCTTTCCTGAGGGTCTTCAGTTGCACTGTTGTTTCCTCAATGTTTTGGAGGGATTTAAAGCATTTCCTTTTTGTGGTCATTTTGACTTTGGGGAAGAGCCGGAAGTCACACAGTGCCAGATCCGGTGACTAAGGTGGATGCGGAGACAGCGTCGTGTGTTTACGAGCTGCCTTTCTGCTGGGTGGTGCTCAGCAGCAGCAGTCACTGTGTTTGTGATCACAGCTGGTAAAGACCGTCAGGACAGAGGACTCCAGAGCTGCTGCAGGAAGTGGTGAGGACGGTGGGATGAGTGTGCTCAGAGTGAGGGGAGGAGTCTGAGGGGAATTACTGGCAATGCATCTTTCACTGTAATACATTTTTCAGTGTAAACATTCGCTGTATATTTGGGTCATACCTCACAGAGTAAGAGGCAGCAGTAAGTGTAACCCAGGACTCTTCTGACCCCTGGACCAACTGTTCTCACCATAGATCCTAAATATGGCAGAGCTCCCATCTGTTTGGCTTCTGTTTCTCCTCTGTGCTTCTCAGAACTGCAGCCAGTCTCATGCCATTATGCCCAATAGAGGCTGTTTTCTCTGCTGGAATGACCCGCCTGGCCCCCACTCTCCACCCCTTCTCCTCAACCACTCATGCTTTTGTATCTTTCAAATATCTTATGTCAGTCTTTTTGTATTTGCTTCATTAACAAACCTGTCCACACAGACAGGAGGATCTCTGCATGAATGCCAAAGAAAGAAGCATTTGAAAAATAAGATACAAAAGGAGGAAGCAGAAAGGATGCAGGTGCTGGATACGATGGCGTCACGTGGCCGGAGCTCCTCCAGCTCATCCTCGCCACCTCAGTCAGTCTCTCCTCCCGCTGTTTGATCAGCCCCCGTGTTCTGGGACACACGTCCCACTCCTGTGCAGCAGGCTCTGTCCTGGGCACAGAAAATACAACGCAGCACTGAACAAGACATGCTCCTCATCTCCGTGAAGTGTGTCAAAAGGGGATCAAGTTGCAGATCAGATTTTCATTTTGCCAAAGGCTTTTCTGGCAGACTGGACAGGATGCATTGGGAGACCAAGTTACCATTAGGAAAGCCCGTTCAAAGGCGCCACCATAATCCAGGTGAGACGGATGAGGAAATAAGCAGGGAGAGGGGCAGTGAGATGGAAATGGTCAGGATCGGTCCCAATAACCACAGGTCCCTTTTCTGGAAAATTTTCTGTGGTCTAGGAACTGTGCAATGCTTAGCATACACTCTCTCCTTCCATCTTTAGAAAACTCTCTAAAGAAGATAAGGTCCTCCTTTAATGGAGGGGAAATTGAGAGATCAGTCTTGTGCCAGGGGGCTCACAGGTAAGACCCATCAGTGCTGGGATGTGAACATGGGGATGTTGGTGTCCAGAGACTGAACTTAAATGGAAATTGGAGTTGAGCCTGATAGAGAGCATGACCAAGAGGGAGGATGTGGGGTCCCCAGATGCACCCTGTGTCCCCACGCACTTCTTCCCAGGCTGCTGCCTCCTGGCTCTTCCCTGCTTGCCCTCTCGTGGACACATCAGCCCAAGTGATGCCTGAATCTTTCCTGGATCCTGTGTGCTACGCTCTTCATTTTCCAATCAACTGATTGCCTCTGTCTCCTAGAGGAGGTGGCCATGGTTCTTGCTGAGATAGGAGCTGCAGGAACTGCACACCTCTGATCCTTCTGGACCCATGGAGATGTTAGTTTTTCTGCAGCCACCCAGAGGGTACAAGGAGACCAAGTAGGAGGAGAGGGGGTGAGATTAGAGTAGATGGAGTGGGTGGTTAAAAGATATATTTAATTTTTAAAGAAACTGCCAAACTTTTTCCTAACATGAATATCATTTTGCTTATTAATCAAAATATAGGGGAGTTTCTGTTGCTCTCCATCCTCACCAGCACTGGGTATAGTCAGTCCTTTTTATTTTCACTATCCAAGAGACACAATGGTGTCTCCTTGTGATTTCAAATTACACTTACCTAGTGGTAATTGCTCTTGAACATTTTTTATGCCTTTTGGGTATTCATATACTTTCTTTGATAGTGTCTGTTCAAAATTTTTAACCATTAAAATCGAGTTGTTGTATTTCTTATATTTGATTTGCAAGAATTTAAAAAATATATTCTGGGGAAGCTGTGGTTTTGGTATGTACGTCTTGCATATTTCTTTCTAGATTAACCCTTTGGTATGCCATAATTTTGATACTACTGAAAATATTGTTGCTTTAATGGACAATGTCACGAATCAGATTTCAGAGTTAAAAAACAAAATTAATTTTAAAAAATATGACTTCAAGGTATGCATTTAAGTAACAAGATAGTACATGAATAGATATATTTACAGGAAAAAATAAATGAATTGATTTTAATTTCTCAAAGATTTGTCCCAGGATTTCTGTAGATACAAAAATCCTTGGTTCAAGTCCCCTGTATCAAGTATTGTAGTGGTTTTATGTATTTTATACACTTTGTTCAGTGTACTTTAAATCATCTCCAGGTTGCTTATGAGAAATATAATGTAAATGCTATGTAAATCACTGTCATATTTTATTATTTAGGAAACAAGGACAAGAAAAATACCTGTAAACATTTGATACACACACAGATTTTTAAAAAAATATTTCCAATTTTCAGTTAGCTGAATTTGCTGGTACAGAATCCATGAATATGAAAGGTTGACTATATTTAAGGTTGATTGAAATTAGAAAAATATTCAGGTTGGTTCTGTAGCAGGGTGAACATTTTTGGTCAAATGGAAACAGGAAGGGGATATAACCCTTGGAATCATTCTACAGAGATGGGCACGCTCTTCCCATGCCATGGCCTACTTCTGTCTGTGTCTTTTCCAACAGACTCTGGGCATCTCAGAGATTGACATTCTGACTTTACTGCAGCTCCCCACTTGCTGCTGTATCTGTGATACACTGACACATTTGCAAACTTTTTTTTTGCTATGAATGACAAAAAAGACCATTTGAATGTGCTTATCTCTTTATATAAATTGTGTAGTCCAGAGAGCATTTATGTGCAGACCGCTGTGCTTTAAATAGTCCCCTACTCCTAGTCTTTACTTTGTCTATCACCATTGTATGCCCGGAAAAGCATTTAATGGGCTAGGACATCTCTTCAAGGCCAAGGCTGAAGATTTTTTTATGTTCCAGTGTTCTGTGCTTCATTGATGTCTGAAGACTTCTCAGAGAATCCTAACAGTTACACACTGACAGGTGTAAATCTCACAGATTATTTTTCACAACACTGGTATACATTAAAAATTAAGTCTTCTGGACTTAGTGATGAATAACACATCATCAATTTCTTTTTCCTTATTTATATATGCTTGGCAGCTCACGCATAATATGATTATCTGATCAATAAACAAATGCTTTTTGAAAAATGGAACATAGTGCATTTTAATATTCTATGGACATGAATTTCAGAGCAATGTGATGCTTGGCAAAGATGATGCTTTTTAAATTTAGAATTATTTTATAGAGTGGAAAGGATTGTATTTGCTCATCTTGCCCCATTTAAATTGTATCCATCCAGCTCCATTGCAGGTTACAAAAGTCACTTGATTTTATGAAGGAGCTGTTTCTGTCTATTGTACTTTTATCCTTCAGGACCCACCCAAAGACATTTCAAAGGAAGACTCTCTTCTCTGTCCCATCTGCTCAGAAAAACTGAAATATCTTCTATTATATTCTGCTAAACTGCTATGTCTTAGTCATTTTCTCATTGCTGGGACTTCATACCTGATATCAATAACTTAAAAGAGAAGAGGTTTACTTTGGTTCATGGATTTTAGAGGATTCAGTCCACGGTGGTTAGGCCTACAGAGAAGGAAGAGTATGGTGGGAGGGTCTGGCGGAGGAGAGCTGCTCCTGTCATGGCAGACAGGAAGCAGAGAGAAGTGAGGAGCCAGGGAGAGAGATGCACCCTTCCAGGTCATGCCCCAGTGACCGCCTCTAATCAGACCCCAACTCCTAATAGCAAGTCAGCTACAGCACCCCATGATCCAATCACCTTCCAAAATCTCCACCTCCAAACATGAGTCTTTAGGGGGCCCTTTCAGGTCCAAACAACAACATGTTCTGTGTCTCCATCAAACCTAGTACCTCACTGTATTAGTCTTAAGTGTACAGCTATTTTGAAAGATGGAAAATGGCAAGTGATTTTTGGCATTCTCAATGCCATTATAGTTAGTGGAGTATGTAATGCTGGCTGAATGTTGCCAAGTCTGAAAAGCACATCAGGATAATTCTGGAACAGAGAAGAAGGCAAAGGGCAGCTTGCAATAAGCTAAAAGGCTCATGACCCCCTGCAATGAGCTGTGTTGGCACCCCGGGGCTCCCTTTTACTTGTTTGGATTCTAATGGGGTGTTGGCAAGGCAGAGGAGTAGAAGGCAGAGGGCAATTTCTGAAAGTAGCTGTGCGCCATCCTGTCCATACTCTGTGCTCTGCATTCGGGAACTCTTAATTTAAGGATTGGTGAGAAAGTCACTCAAGCTATTTCAAAGAGTATGTTTTTAAAAAGATGCCTGGCATGGTGTCTAGGCTGTCAATCTTGGTAATTTCTAGAGCTGGTTAATCCAAGGTGAGCCTGCTCCCAGTTTGACTCCATCCGGTGAAGCCCAATCCTGGCGCTGTGCATGAGTGAAGCCAGAGAGAATTCCAGAAACAAACACTCTTTCTGGTGAAAAGGGGATCCAGCGCTTTTAGTTTAATTTTATTCTTTTAGTTAGAGTAGGGGAAACCCTGTTTCTTTTTTGCTTTCTCTCCCTAAGCAAGTCCTATATTCATACACTGTGATGCTACCTTATGTTTGAAAGTGTAAAATAATAGTCCTAAGCAAAATGTGAAAAATAAATATGAATATTATACATCATACAATAAAGACTAAATTGCAAAAAAATTGAATAATACAATTTTAGGTTTGAAATAAACTTACAGAGCATTTTACTCCAATTCATCATTATATATATATAAAAGCAGAACCCACAATAACAAAAGATAGTCTAGCCAGCCAGTTGGGGTAGCATAGACATCAAGGCTGGGCTCAGGATTTTTATTGTTCAGACTAGTATTCTTTATATAGCAGCATGTAATTTATTTCAGTATCCTTTGGCCATAGAGCACAACTACTTTTGCACATATTGTATGTCTTCCTCAATTAATACTAAAATACACAAGTCCAAGATATCTTTAATCTCAATATGTCCATAATTTTTTTAATGAAGATGCTTTGAATAAAAATATCTAAATATAATAGCTTATTATTCTAACTTAATTTAAATATACATTCAAGGAAAGCCATATTTTTTATCATGAGAAACCTCTAAAAGTGCTTTGGGGAGCCAGAACTTTATTGAATTTTAACCAAAAATGACCTTGCATCAAGATCCTTGAGGGACTGTGACCCTGCCCAGGATGGTCATCTGGCAGATTCTTGAATGAACTCAGGATAAAGTGGGTGGAGAGTTTTGCTTCAACATCTCCAGATCTGACTATCAGTAGTTCCTGCTTTGAATATTCTCTTTAATGTTAACTTGAAATTGCTGTCCAGATCTCCAGAGAATTTTGTAATATTGTTTGTACCTCACTTTGTAGATGAAAAGGACATTTGTCCCTACTTTGCACTTTTAGGGGATAATGCCTAATCACATTTGCAAACGCATTAAAAGGCCTGGCAGTTAGATTCTCTTTGATAAATTCTGAGTTTAAGCTTTGGTTGAATCCATTCTGATTCAATCCTGCTGGCAAATGACAGCCTTGAGAAGCTGAAATATAGGGTGTGACTGTGACATAGATGGCTCATGGGAACAATTTCATCCCAATTAAACTAAGCAAACATTGCCTTTGGACATTCTACGTTTTCTTTGAATGATGTAGTAACCAAAATAATACCTTCACCTGGTAGAGCAGGAAACTGAGGCTCAGAAAACACTTCTGAATTATCCACATTTACCTGGCCTACGAAGTATGATCAAAGTCTATGGTCAATGTTTAAATTTTAAAAAGATCAGAGTAAAAGACACATTGCCATGAATCTCTCAAAATCCTCCTCCTGACTTTGAACACACTCACCCCATCATCCTTGACACTTTCTGCAGCAGCTCTGGAGGCTTCCTTCTTGACTGTCTTTAGCTGAACTGTCCTGGCTGCCTCAGTGTCTGAACTGATGGAAAATGTTTCCCTTTCATGGTCATTTTGACTTTGGGGAAGAGCCAGGAGTGGCAGTGTGCAGGATCTGGTGATTTAAATGGATGAGGATACACCATGTTTTGATTTGATAAAAATTGCCATAAAAAGTTTGAATTGATTCAGGACATCAAGAGAGCCACAAAAAGACACTCAAGAAAAAGGACTTCCAGAACCATTTTTGAAAGTGGCAGAAATGATGGGATAAGTGTGCTCAGAGTAGGGGATTATTTTGAGGGCAACTGATGGCAATGTGTCTTTTCCTGTAGTAAATTTTAAAAAAATTTAATTTACACACTCATCATTTTTTAAAATCACACCTCATAGAGCAGAGACAGAATGAAAAATCAAGACCTGTGTTCTTAATTATCTCATTTCACCTCTGTGCTTTTGTGTGCCAGTGGTTGTGTTCACTGGTACGTATGTGTATTTCTTTCTTGGTGTATAAAAGCATTTGAGAAATGACACAATCAAAGAGTCACATTTTAAAAATGTTCCTCAGGACTGCTCATTACCTAAATGTATAGCATAAAGAAAAAAGGAGAAAAATTCAGTTGCTTTGTTTTTCAATAGAATGTTCATAATCTAATGCCTCAATCAATGCAAAATTGGCCTGATTGAAATGGAATAGCCATATTTCACCGTATTTAATAAGCACTTTGTGCTATTTTATTGAAAAAGCCTTAGCTTAATGTCTGCTCATTAAGACAGATTAAGGTCCTTTGAGGTGTTGAGGATTGCTCACAATTCATAAAAGCTGTTTGGAGAGCATTCCCTGACTGCCCTCCACATTTGCACAGTGATCATCCTGTAAAAGTCAAAACTTCCTGGGCCATAGAGTTTACTCCTCTTCACTGCAATCTACTCCAACATCTCACATTCTGTACAGTGAGAAAGGACTTTCTCATACTAAGCATATTTTCTATGTATTTGTCCTTTTAATTCCTAATTTCCCCTCCACTTGAATGAATACCTCAAAGATGTCTGAAGTTTGTCTTCTGCTTGGCAGTTTAAATTCTTTCATTTTGTAGTTCCTTTTAAAATATGAATATTTATCTAAGTATTGATCCATTAGACATGCAATATTCACAGGCTATGATAGAAATAATAGCATTATATAAACCATAGCCCTTGCTCTGAATGCTTTCCAAACGCTAACTGTCAAATCTTTATAATGACCCCGTGAGTGAAGTTCTGGCTCTCAGGCCCTGCAGCTACTCTACTGGTTTTCCTGGGTCTGCAGCTTGCAGAGGGTAGGAGGTGGTGCTAATAGTCTCTATAAGATCAAGAACAGACACCTTATAATGAGTCTGATAGGCAGAGGCTACCACAAGGTCAGAGGACAAACAAACCCTCTGCCCTAACCTGCTACTTCCTAAGAGCACAATTCACACTGTCTTCTGTGGCATTCAGGGATTTAAGAGCTGTTTTTGCTAAAGAACAGTAACTCCTCACTTGGGCCTGCACATGCCCAATAGGCAACTAAAAACAGAACAAAGCTTGACCTTCATTTTTTATCTCCCTCCTTTATTACCTTAAAACTTCGAGTGTGATCCCTGCTCAGGTATGCATATTCATGTGTTAGTCATCTGGAGGGTCTGCTGGAAAGTTGGCAAAACAAGGCTGATTAGCTCTGAACTTGCAGAATCTATGTCACACCCCATCAAGACTGGGGACACGAAGATAAGAAATTTACAAGGATATCCAACTACCACTGAGCACCCGGAAGTCTCCAGGCATTTCCCTCAACTTGTGTGTGTATATCTATATGCATCCATCCATCCATCCATCCATCCATCCATCCATCCATCTGTCCATCTATCTGTCTATCTAATGTATCTATCCATGTATTTATCTAGGTATCTGTATATCTGTGTACCTATGTCTCTATACATCCACCTATCTATTATCTGTCTGTCTATCTGTCTCTGTCCATCCATCCATTGTCTGCCTGTCTATCCATCATCCCTTTCTCTCTCTCTCTTTCTATGTATACACACACACACACACACACACATCCATTGTCTATCTATCTGTCTATCTGCCTGCTGTCTATCTAATCTGTCTATCCATGTATCTGTCTAGGTATCTATGTATGTATGTATGTATGTATGTAGCTATCCATTCACCCATTATCCATCCATCCATTGTCTATCCATCTTCTCTCTAAATATATATACAGCCATCCACCCATCACCTGTCTATCTATCTCTCTATCCATCCATCCATCTATCTTGTGAACTATGACCAATACAAATATTAGATAATTTTCTTTCCATTCACTCCTCATCTTTTCCTTATAACACTATGAACACAGGAATTACTTTTTCTACTCAATATATTATAATCTGTTTCAAAGTTATTGCTAAATCATCACACATTTAACCCATAGGAGCTTCTTGAAGATGGTCCCTGTGTTCCATCTGAGTTTCCAGTTTTAGTTTCAGTGTCAATTTTTCTCAAGTCACAGTGAAAACTTTGTTGTTTGAGCTGTAAGATGCACCAGCAAGAACTATTCACGCATCAAGTGTTATTTCCTTGGAAAGCTACCTAGCTAGGCAAAATTAAAAGATGGAGAAGGGAACAATGAGAGACCCCTAATTATTCATGGTTTTCTCTATGTCTGTCCCCCACTGGGTGTCCGCAGCCTGTTCAGATGTTGGACTTCCCTGGAGTCCCAGGAAGTAGAGCTTCTGGCTGGCGAGGAACATGGAAGGGGGTTGGAACAGCACTAAGTCTTATGCTAGTGCAGGTCTGGAAGAAGTTATTGTCCACCTGTTCTATTAGTTCAAAGTGACATCATGGAGTTACATCATTGGGTTAAGTCATTCAGCGTTACATCATTACTCTCAAAAGCTCTATGCTCACTATGCTTATGTCTCTCACAGGCAAGGTGGCTGTGTGGTTATTGGTGCTCTTCAGTGTCTTTGAGGTGATGTAACCAGAGACTGCAAGCAGACAAGAAGCATGCTAGAATCCTATTTCACCATACCCAGGACACACTCCTGCATCTGTCCCATGGTCCCCAAAGCTGGGAGCACATCCTCACCTTCGGTCACACATTGCTGTAGATGTATCTAGTCCTTTCCCTGTCTTCCATGTGGAAGTAGACATTTCTCGGGGGACCCTGACTCACTGGCATTTGGGAATTAACATCTGGAGGCCATGTGTGCTTGGGGTTTCTGCGGGCCATTGATTCTAGGTCCTTTCTGCAGAAAAATCAGGAAATATTTATACATTTAAACCATGAGTTTATACTGATACTTCCAATTCAAAGTTTATATATCACAGGGTTTGCATGAACTTGTTTTATTTTACATTTTTATTTTATTTCTCTTACAATGAAAACCTTGGGTTCTAATGATATCTATGTGCTAATTATTTGCTTTTATTTATAGTAGAAATAAATGCTTTCAAATTTTTATAATCAATATTAACACTAACCATAAACCTACTAAATAAGGATGAAAGTTTCTTGGCAGTTCTTTTTGTCCTTCAAGAATATCACACTAAAAATCACATTTAGTGCATTACCCTAAAAATTGGCTTGCTTGGAGCATTCAGTTTCTCTTTCTCGTTATGTTAAAAATTGAAATAAAGTTAGGATTTATTGGCTTTTTGTTTGTTTTTCCAAAAGGTTCCATAACTCTATACCACTTTGATAATTTGCTTTTACTGAATTTTCCGAAACTCCGTATCTATTTTGTGTCTAGAGGTATGTTTCCCTAAAAGTAGAGGACTGTCCCTCTTAATCTTCTCTGCTGTTTGCCTGTATTTTCTTTTACTTATTTCCCATTTATTTTCACTAGAAAAGTAGTTTTAACATGTGTGAGCACTCATCATAATTCATACATTCTTCATTTCATAATAATAACTCACAGTTTAATTACCATACAACCATCACGATTATTTTTTAATTAGAAATCTTATTAGTAGGTCCTTTTTCTTTCCTTCCCATCCTTGCCCTCCCACCTCCCCAGGGCCCCTTCCCGTCTCCACAAAGCCCATCTCCCTGTTCCCATCACCTATTTTTGGCCAGCATGATTCTAAGTATACACGAAATATGATAGATAATATATATTATATGACGTATTTGGTATAGATATATCCTAACCCTAAAAAGGAAAAATTATCTCCATTTTGTAGATGAGAAAAACAAAGATCCGTATTAAGTAAGTCACTTACAAAGAACACATAGCTAAAAAATTAAAAAGGCAACATTACACCATTTAATGCAAATTTCTGCTTAAACTACATTCTTACTCTGCGTACTGTGTCTTTTTAAAGGTTTCACTTTTTGGCACATCCCTCAGAGATATAAAAAAACAAAGACAAACATCAGTCAGGATTGCATTACAGCAGCAGCAGAGACTGAAGAAAGGCGGTTGCCATAGACCCTTGGGGACACAGTGCGTGCCTGACACAGAAGGTTCGCTGGGAACATTTAGGAAGCCAACATTGTGTGCTAGGTATTTTGCATAATTATCTGATATAAGTTGATAACATCAAAATCACTCTAATTTATGAACGTATGGTCCAACAATCTGTAAATTGAAAAATGATACATCTGCCTGGGAACAGAGCATGGATCTATTTACAAGGACATACTGATACTTAAACCATCAGTTGATATTGCTATTTCCAATTCAAATTTTTATTTATATGTTTGTGGCTTCCCAAGACAAAATAATAAAATGACCTTTCCTGAGAAGGCGTTTGTACTTTTGCATATAAGGGCGGAACATTCACTGCAAATGTGCACATCTTCCCTAAGTAGAAATGGCCATCAAACATGCACCAACAGTTGCTAGGGTGGCTAATCATACTTCTTCTTGCTTTTGGGCCAAGTCTGTAATATATACCAATTCTCTGCCAGATTTTATGGAGTGACCAGGGAAAGTTGAAAGTGATCAAATTAGTTTCTCTAATGATCAAAAGGGTATGCATATGATATGATTTCACTAAAAATTAAATAATCCACATGATTTCAAGGTTAATGACCCCAAACTACTCCTCATAACTGCTTAAAACTCCCAGAAGGCACTTGGGCATTTGAATGAGGAAAAGACCTTTAACTAAGAACAGACCCTCCTAGGTTTAATAAGAAGTGATTTTGCCTAATTGCAGTTTACTTGACGAAAGGTATTCAAGGCCTCAGAGTGTGACAAATTATAGCTAGAATTGACCCAGGAGATTCAGTTGAATGAAAAAAAAAAAAAGGAATTTTAGATTCTGCAAGGCCAATGATTTCCTGAATGAGCTTAGCAGTTTTACTCTTTGCTGTGCAGGTGCTCAAAAATATCAAACCAAGTTGAAGAAAATAATGTGTGGGAATTGCTGAGTTCCTGGATTACAACAGTTGTTCCTGTTCGTAGAACCATGACTCAGGAATGAGGCCATAATGATACAAAGTGTGAATATGGTAAATGTTTACATTTTAAACATTATTACAGTAAAAGACACATGGCCCTTTCAGGCCCCTCTAAATCCTCTCCGCCTCTCAAGGACACTCATCCCATCACCTCCCCACTTCCTGTAGCAGCTCTGGAGACCTCTTTCCTGAGGGTCTTTGGCTGGGTTGTTGTGGCTGCCTCGGTGTTCTGAATGGATCCAAAATCTTTCCCTTTTGTGGTCATTTTGACTTGAAGGAGGACCCAGAATACATGCAGTCCTAGATCCAATAAATAAGGTAGATGAGGAAATATTGCAAAATTTCTATTTGACAGAAATTGCTATAAATATTTTTAATTAATTCAGGACACCAAGACGACTGTGATAGAGCAACTTAGACCCTCAGGAAAGAGGACTTCCATACTGCTTTAGAAAATGGCAGAAACAATGGGATACGTATGTTCAAATGAAGGGCAAGTATTTTGAGGTGGATTAATGGCCTACTGTAATAATGTTTTAAAAATGTAAACATTCACTGTATTTTGTGATCATATGAAAGTGATGCTTGTCACAGGGTGATTCACGTTAACTAACCTCTGGAAACAGCCTACGTGCCTATCAACAGATGAATGGATGAAGCAAACAGGGAATATACACACAATGGACTATTATTCAACTCTAAAGAGTGAAATCATGTGATTTTCTGGAAAACGTATGGAACTTGAGACTGTCATGTTAAGCAAAATGCATCAGACACAGAAGTTAAATATTTCAGAGTTTCTTTGCTATGAGAAATCTAAACTATAAACAAGCAATAAAATAAAAGAGAGACAAGATGATATGGAACAAGAAGGTGGACTCGAGACAGGAAAGGTGGTTGGGGACGACAGGAGGGAAGAGAAAGGGGGAGTAACAGGATTGAAAACGATGGAAGTATGTTAGGTGCGTGTATCAATTCCCCCAAAATGTATTCTGTGTTACAAATATGCACTAATAGTAAAAAAAATTTTTAAAGCCTGATGCCTCTGTAAGAGAAGAGAGATCAGAACACCAAAGCTGGTGGGCACGAGAGAGCGCTGGTGTGGTAGCACCCAGATCAAAGAGCGAGGCCTGGGGCATTCGGAAGTCAGAGAGGCTTTGGTGTTTATGCTGAGCTGGTGGAGAGTCCACACTGTGAGCCCCCACATTTGCAGAGAAATGGAGACCCAGGGTTCTCTATCCCACCCCCACATCTTTAAATCCCATTGAGCAATTTCTGTTGATCTAACATTGGGATCATTGGCAATTCTTTGGGATCACAATTCTTCTATTAACCTACCCCATTTAAAAAAATTCAGATAGTATATCTGAATTCTAAGATTTCCTTTTGCTCCTATTTTATGCCTTCCATTTCTCCACTCAGATGTCCTCTATTTTTATTTAAAATGAACTTATTCTTTGACTCCTCTGAACATATTTAGAACAACTACTTTAAAGGTCTGGTCTGCTCATTTAAACAATGGTATGTTTCCAAAGTTTTGCTTTCAGTGACTATCTCTCTCTTGCCTTGAGAATGGTCCTGTTCCCTGGTCCTTTATATGTCAGGTAGTATTAGATTGCATCCCAAATATTGTGAATGTTTTGTTGATGAGACTGGGATTCATAGCATTTCTATGCAGGATGTGATGTCTTTGTTTTAGCTGGTAATTCATCTGGCTGGTGTGTTAGACAAAAATCCAAAATGTAGTCCTTATTCACTGTGGGGAGCTGCAGCTCCAACATAGGTCACTTCTTTTAATGGGATGACCTTGAGTTCCCCAGAGGTCAGCCAGAATCTTGCAGCCTCTCCCTCTACCCGTCCCCCGACTGGATTCTCTTGTCTTACTCCTAAGGCCAGAAAGATGCTGAGTTTTCTATTAGAGCTTAGTCATCACTTGCCACACTGGAACAGATAACCCTCCATTTCCTACAATCTGCAGAAATGTAGCAGAACTGAAATTATATTATTTCTGTATTTCAAATTTCAACTCCTCTCACAAATGTTTTGTACATTTTTCCACTGATCTGTTAGAAATTCACTCCACCATAAAAGAGTAGAACTTCCTCAGTTAAAAACTCCATTGCTGGTGGTTATGAAGTTTCTAGGTATTTTCTAGTCAGTATGAGGATAGCTTGTTAAAGTCCGTCTTCCATGGGTATTAATAATTAGGATGGAGACTGGTTTCCACAGACAGAGACCAGTGCTGGCGAGACAAGTGGAGACCTTGACTGAATTAAAATGTACTAGTGCTTAGGACTGATGAGGAGGGGTGGATCTTAAAGATATTTAAGAAATAAAACTGACAGAGCTTGGTGCACTAGCATTTGGCAGAGTAGAGAAGGGACAATTTGAGAGTGAATCTTAATGGAGTTTTTTTTTGGATGAGTGACTACATAGATTGAAATGCAAGAAACAGGAGCAAGGTTGTTCATGGGAAGGAAGTGGGTATAAGGAATCCAATTTTGGAAATTCTGAGTTCGGGAAGCTGTGGACAACCAAAATAGATGTGTTTGTTACATGCAATTTGATGTGTGGCTTTGGGTCTTTAGCAAAAAAGCCCAGATCTAAGTCTTCAGGACATACGTGGCACTCAGCAGAACTTCTTTCTGTGGGCCTTGTTAGCTGCTGGACCCTTGTGGGAAGGGAATTCAAAGGACTTGGAAAAAAGCACCAGGTGGGTTGGTGGAGGGAGAGCCGATCACTTGAACAGGAGCTTGAGAGCAGGTAGACCACGCTGGGGACTTAGTAGTTCTGAGATGAGGAGTCTCAAAATAAAGAGGGTCCATGGGTGGGTGGATAGATAGTGGGGGATTCTGCAGAGCGAAAGCCAACAGAACCTGCTAAGTACTTACATATGCACTGAACTCATTGCACTTCCTCATGCGTAAAACCAAACAAATAAAAACAGCTACTCCCACTGTACACACCGGTTACCTGCAGCTGGTTCCCACTCACAGCGTTTCTGCTCTGGTGTTAAGGAGGAAGCCACAATGGCCCCGCACAATGGCCTCGCATGCTGGGGTAGACCAAGGCCCAACAGAGCGAGGACTAAACTTAGGCAGAGACCATGGGTTTCAAAGCAAAGCCTAGGAAACATCATAAACCTCCAGTGATGACATTCAGCTCTGGAAAGCCTTAAATTATTCACTCTTTTTATTACTTGCATGCTTTTTTTCTCTGACATTCCACCAGGCTATTAGTCTCCTCTGAATTCTTCAGAGTTTAGCCTTTATCACTTGCAATGCTTAAGATAATCTTTCTGACTTTGGACCTGTCAGTTATTTACAGAAAAATGGTGGAGCTGCCACGCCAAGGCTGTGGGTACAGGATGCTTAAAGACTCCATGCCTTATTCATGTCATAACAATCCGGCTTTTCCTGAAGTTCTTCCTCCTCTTCACCACTTTACAGTCTCAGTTGCTCCCAACTGAACTCCAGAAGTGAGGCTAGTTCTTATCAAAAAGCAGAGGGAAAAATAACTTCTTTATCAGGAACAGAGCTACTTTTATTCACAAGCAACTTCAAAGAATGCATCTGGATTTTGTCAATGAGATACCCAGAGGTGAGTGAGCCATGTCTGTCTTTGTGATTCAAGAAAGTGTGGTTGCATCCATGGCTTAAAAACAGGGACAGGGGCTACACTGCCTCCCACACTGGCTTCTGATGGGTAGCCATGGTCTGGCTTACTTTATGGTATGTAAGCGTGTGTGCATGATGTGTTATTAAACACTTCTGTGATACATACCATGTGGCCAAGCCTTCTTTTTGGTCAGGAATCCCAAACCTTTTTGGCACCAGGGACTGGATTTGTGGGAGACAATTTTTCTACAGGTGTGTGTGTGTGTGTGTGTGTGCGCGCACGCGCGCGTGTGTGTAGGGGGGTATGATTGGGATGATTCAGGTTTGTGACTGTGTGCTTTATTTCTATTACTGCATACGGCATTTTTTCCCTATTGTTACTTCATGCACTTTATTTTTATTATTATTAAGTTGCGCTCTTCGTATTTATTACTATTGTATTGTGCACTATTTCTGCTGTTATTGCTTTGCATTCTCATAAGGAGCAGCAACCTAGCTTTCCCTCATGCGCAGTTCATAGAAGGTCCGGGCTCCTGGGCTTACAACCGGACCTAGGATGCGAGCCCTGGGAGTGGATGGAAACAGAGGAAGCTGCCCTGGATAGCAGCTCACCTCCTGCTGTGCAGCCTCCTTTCCAACAGGCCACTGGCCCAGTACTAGTGTTGGCACTTTGTCCTGGAGATTGAACCGGGGCCTTGTCATGCTGGGTGCTGAGCTACTCCCCAGCCCTGAGGTTGGTACTTGTGAGCCGCCTTCTTCCACATGAGCATCAGAGGCACAGTTTTCAGAGACCAAGAGCGTGACAAGGAGAGAGGATGCCCACGGCCCCACCATATGAAGGGAAAAACAGGGTTTCAATCCGGTTTTCTTTCTGCAGTTCACATTTTCAACTAGTATACTCCACTACTTCTCTCTGTTCCACACCTCTCCTTCCTCCTTGCAAAATGGAAAATTTCAACAGGTGAATTCCAAGGATTTTTTTTTCTGTCCGGTTCAGAGGCTGCATAGTGGTAGTCGCTTTTGCATCTCTGAAAACAATAGGGCACCTTGCATTCGGTCACTGTTTGCCTAACAAATGGGTGTTGTAGTTCAAAAACTTTTAAATTTATAATATGCTTTTTATATAATGATTGTGAAATCATCTAGATTTGCTGCAAATGCCATTTATGTGTGGAATATAATGAAAGCACCTGTTCTTGTACTATTATGGGCTCACTGAGGATTCCACAGGCACAGGAGAATCTTTTCCCCCACGTATACAGTGCTCAGTGGTGATTTTCTGTGTTTTTTTGTTTGTTTGTTTGTTTGTTTTTTTCTCCCCAGGGCAAAGGATAGTGTAGTAGAATAAAGATGGCCACGAAGTCTTGACATTTTCTGTTCCTTTCCCTTGAGCCCTTGTACAGACGGCCTTGGTCGACAGAATTTGGCAATAGTGACACTACGCCAGACTGTGGTTCAGGCCCGGAGGGTGTGCAAGGTTCCACTTCCTGTGGCGACTGTGATGCACTTTCTGTCATGAGCACGACCCACTTCCTACAAGAGCTCAGATGCAGGTCGCAGATGAGCGTGGCAGACACTTGAAGGACACTGGGAGCCCCAGCCCCCACCCCACCATCAGGTCCAGGACGCTGGCCTTTTGCAGGTAACTCGACCTGAGGCAGACATGTGCTCCCCGGAGAGCTGCTCGCTCCATGCTTCACTCACAAGCAACACGGAGAGCTGCTGCTTCGAGCTGGTCGTGTAGGGAGATTTTTTTTTAACATAGCAATGGATAAATGAAACAGGCAGAAGGTATGTAAGTTGTAAAGCGTGTGAGCTCTAAATACCATCAGTAGCACACAACCCAGATTCTGTGGAGTCCGAGGCTCATACATTTCCTGGGACGCATGTTAAAAATAATTTAAAATTAACTATTGAAGTCAGTATTTATTTAGAATGAGAAAATAAATCATTGAAGTATAATGGAAGCATGGAGATTTCAGTGCTCTTTTGAGATTCCTTTAAGGAATTTGCTAGCCATACACAAGCATTTATGCTTCCTGATTGTCACCTGGCCTCCTCCTCCTGTCTAGAATCATCTGTGGCTCCCAGCAGCTCCATTGCTCAAAGAGGCTTTGCAAAGGCCAGAGCCCCAAGAGGAATGTTTGTCAGCTTCCTGCTAAATCTTTCTTGTGTTGAAAATATGCTTTTAGTTTTAAACTGCACATAATTGGGTCTTGCTTTACTGTGTGTGGAGGTGAGGATTGGTGTGTGGGTAGGGGTTGAGTAATCCACTGTAAAAATCTCTGCCTTATAATTAGGTATTTAGGCCATTTCCATTTAATGCAATTATTGAGAGAGTTGGATTTAAATCTACCTTCTTACTATAAATTTCTGTTTTTCATATTTGTTCTTTGTTTCTTTTTCCTTCTTTTTCTACCTGCCTTCAATTTAAAACTATTTTGGAATTATGTTTTATCTTCACTATAGGTTTAGTAGGTACACCTCACTTCTAGTTTTAAGTGATTGTTATATTATATTTTATATATATGTATGGGTCCTATATGGTCTGTATAACAATTGGAGACATATTAATCTTCAAGTTTTTACAGTCTACTTTCAAATAATATAGCATCACTTTGTATATAATATAAATACCTTAAAATAGTGTATTTTAATTCATCCTTTCTAGTATTCGCATTTCTGAACTGTTATTATTATATATTTCACTTTTATGTGTGGTATAAACTCCAGAATACATTACTATAATCTTTGTTTTAGACAGTATGTTGTTTCTAAAATGATAAAAATTAAGAAAATATCTCTATAATTGCTTTGTGAGCACAATTTATAGTACTTTTCATTTTTTCTGCATATTATCAACTTTTGATAAAAGAATGTTCTTTTCCTTCTCTTATAACACCCTAGCAACATCCATGAGTGAGAAAGAAGGAAGGAAGAGGGGAGAAGACAGTCTTTACACAGCCTTTTGTTAGTACCCTCGTGGACCTTATGTTACCAAGTAAACGTGAATCATTACTGATAAGCCAGGTACTGACTACTTTGAACATTTTACATGCATAGTCTCATTTTTCTTCCTTGCAGTTCTGCTGATTAAACCCAGGGCTTTTGCACTGAGCTACATCCAGTCTCTTTTCTTTCTTATTTATTTTGAGACAGGGTCTCGCTAAGTCGCTAAGTCACTAAGTTACCCATTCTAAGCTCTAACTTGTCATCCTCCTGTCTCAGCTTCCCAGAGTTCTGGGATGACAGGGATGCACCACCACACCTGACTTCACATAATCTCATTTCATTATCACATCCGTCTCGTAACATGCACACCAACATTATACCCATTGTTCAGACTCCAAGACTTGGGACATTTAATTTGTTCAAGATCATCCGAGGAGGCCTCTCACCATTACTGTGCAGCCCACACATGCCACACCTGCGCTGTGGCCATGCTTGCTTTACTTTATGGGGGAGAAAGCAGAGATCTAGAAACAGTAAATGACTCCAATAAGAACATAAAGAATTTACACAAATAGCAGAAACAATTGGAAAACAACCATCCCACAAACGAATTGGAAATGGCTGGAGACAGAGAGCCTGTCCAAATTCATCCCAGCTCTGTATACAATGCCTGATACATCATGAAAAGTAGGTGGCTTCTCTCTGAGTGGAAGGAGGAAAAAGGATGAGAAAATGACATAGAGAATGGAGGGAGGGACCAGAAATAGAAACAGAAGGAAGATTATCAAGATAAAAAGGACAGGAAAGAAAGCCCACATTTATAAGACATTTTTAGAAGAGAAATAAAATTTCTCTTTTGCTGCTGTTGGGACATGATTGTTGATTTGTGGCAGTGTAAGCTGCAGAGGCTGCCTGGCTGGGGTCTGGTCTGATCCCCATGACAAAGGCGCGGCCTCCTCTATAAATAGATGGCCAGATTGATTTCACATCCTGCCCTGGGGATCGACAAGTGATTCCATCCACGCCATCAGCGACACAGGCCGGCCTGGCTCTTTCCTGCAAGATGACAATCAGCCTCATTAAAGCTGGCACAAAGAACCTTCAGAGATGTTTGTCCTATCGAAGAACTGAGCCCAGGCCACCACCACTGCATCAAAGGAGCCGTGATTGGATTAGCCCTCCTGCCCGAGCTTATTGTTAGAAAGACAACCCGGAGCTTTCCTGTGCCTCTTTGGATCGATGTCATGGGGGCGAAGTAGCCAGAGCACACGGTGGGAAAGCTCCAGAAGAAGAATGCCCTGTGCTGGCCAAGTGCAAGTCTCCATGGGAGTCGCATGGAGCGGATGTGAGACACCCAGATCTGTGGCCTGGAGACTGACACAGGGATCAGCCACGGAGCTCTCGACCTTAGGCACACCCCTGAATCACCTTGGGACTCCATTTCTCCTTTCCAGGAAGCCTAAGGGCACACACTCTACAACCAGAGAGCACTGGGCCAAGCCCCCAGCTGTGACTCTGTGACCTTGGGTAGTTCACCTATCTCTCCGAACCTCAGTTTGGCCACTCTGTTCCACAGCAGCATGTCTTTCGCAGGTTGTTGTGAGCACTCTGTGAAGAGAATGACTGTGACATGGTTTCCAGGTCATGTGATAGTAAGAGTACCCTCAGCACTCTAGGAGGCTGAGGCAGGAGGATTGCAAATTTTGACCCAGATTGGGAAATTTAGCAACTTAGTGAGACCTTGTCTCAAAGTAAGACAATTTGTAAAAAGGTCTTGGGATGTAGCTCAGTGTCTATCTCAGGACTGAAACCCTTGATTCTTTCTGTTAACCCCAACAGCCCTAGAATGCGGGACTGTTAGGAGGAGGGGTCTGGTTGGAAGGGGCAGTCACAGGGATAGGGGTAACTGGGGGAGTTTATCTCCCTCCCCAGTCCCTCTTTTCTCCCTTGGCTTCCTGACCATCATGATATGAGCAGCTCTCCACTGCCAGCCCCTTCCACCATGCCTTGGAGCTAGCCGACTATGGACTGAACCTCTGGAAACCATAAGCCAAAATAAACCTCTCCTTCTTCAAATTGTGGCTGTTGGGTATTGTGTCCCAGCAGCAGGAAAGTGAGTAAGATATTATTTCCATAGCCAATAGGGAAGGAAAAAGAAACACGAGCCAAGGGTTGGGAATGTAGCTGAGTGGCACAGTGCTTGTCTGGCAGATCAAGGCCTTGGGTTCCATCTCCAGTGTGCGTCAAAGTGTTGTTCTCGCAGGTTGATTAGAGACTGTGTGGAGAGGCAGATGGGCCATCTGGATTTGAGTGAACAAAAGAACCTGCTTCTCTGTAAGGAAGAAAGAAGGCCTTTATCAGTGATTGAAAGCAACAGGAAGTGCATGGTGTTGGGGAGCCAGGGGTGAGGGTGCCCCAGAAGGGGACCATGAATGGTGATCATCCTGGGGGGTTTCAGGGCCCGGAGGCCTATATTTAAAGGAGATTTAAACCCTTTTAGAGGAGGTCTTCTTCTTTCTAGGGAATGAAACCGAAGAAAGGAAATTCAGATTCTTGTGGAATTGGTTTTCTTTATTAATAGTGCCTAATGGCCTGTAATTAAGGCACGACTTGTTAGCTAAACCAACAATTACCATTTGTTTGAAGCTCAAAGAGAGGATAATGAATGGCCTTATTCAGCACTTTTCCCTCCTTCACTGGCTTCAGCAAGAGTTGGTTGAGATTCAAAGCTTTCTCTCTCTCTCTCTTTCTCTCTCTCTCTCTCCTCTCTCTCTCTCCCCTTTCCTCTCCTTCATGTTCTTCCTCCACGCCTCTGTCCCTGCTTTTATCCCTCTCCCTTTCTCTTTTCCTTCCTCTTCCCATATCCTCCATGCCACCGAGACAGTCACAGGCACTGTTGTGCACGCCCCCCCCTCCCCAGTCATGTGCACCCACCCACCCTCACCCTCCATAGTGGAATTCCTCAACTTACACAGAAATTAGCTCTCTCTCTTTTTGAGCATTCAAGGAAATCTGCCCTCCAGATAAAACTTAGCTCAGGACTTTCCTTACCATTCCACCCAGAGTCAGCATCCCAAAGTGTTTCCAACCGGAACCCCAGAAGGCGGGGTGGGCAAGATAGTAAACAAAGTGGACAGGCTCTAGTTAGATGGCAGAAAGCTGAGGAGCAGGACCACCCAGCTGGAAGGCAGCAGACCAGCTCAGCAGGAGGCGGATCTGGGGAGAACAATCACCGCTGCTGAAGGGCAGAAGTGAGAGGGGTGGAGCGGGCGGGGGAGGTTCAGGGAATGGGAAATGGGTGGAGCGGCCTGAGGGGGGCACCTAGACCGGGATTGTCATCATTCTCCCAAACAGTCAGGGGCAGGAGTGCGGATGGGGGAAGATGGGGTTGTAGGGTGGTAGATGGGGAGTGGAGGGGTTTCAGACTTCCCTTAGCCCTCTGGTTTCAGCCTGATGAAAGAGGCCTTTTGTGTTGCCACAGGTATTTCATGGATGCTTGAAGCCAGGGTGAGTAGTGTTTGCTACTGCACACGTGTGTGTTTAATAGGTAGGGAGAATGACCAGAGGGACAGGTGCCGTTATGTTCTGCACCTATGGGGAGCAAGCTTTGGGCATAAAGAGGGAGAAGATGGGATTTCTCTGCAGATGTGTCTCCTGTGAAAAACAAAAGCAGGGCTTTTCTGGTGTTGCTGGACATGGGCTACTGTTAACCCTCTAAATAATCAAGTGGAGGACACAAAACTGGGTTGAAGTTAAGGGCAGGGTGCATTGCTCTGCTTATACATGACAGTTTTTCCATAACTATTTCTTTAATTTTTTTTAAATTTTAATTTTGAGTTAAAGTCTCACTAAATTGTCCACGTTAACCTTCAACTTGAGTTAAAGTCTCACTAAATTGTCCAGGTTAACCTTGAACTTGGAATCTTCCTGCTGCAGCTTCCAAAGTGCTGGGATTACAAGCATTCACGATGGTAACTTACACATCTCACCAATGATCTGAATAAATTTTCAGTGTTTCATAGCAGATCCTGCTTCCATGCATCTTTAAAATCTTTGGAAGGTAACTGTATGTAACAGTTGATTAAATCATATAAACTCCTCCACAGTGTGTGTTTAGTCTTAATTCATTTGTTGTGTTGCTAGAAGTCCAAATTGAAATAATTTCTTCAGAAATGTGTACAGAGGGGGAGGGGAGGGGAGGGGGAGAGAGGGAGGCCTGTGCAGAGAAGAACTGAGACTTAAGGCCTGAGTTCTAGTTCTACATCTTACATTTATTAGCAGTAGTGAGGTTTTAGCCACCCAAATTTTTATTTATTTTTTATTCTTTTTGCTTTTAAAAGGAAGTTGGCTAGATATGGTGGTGTATGTCTGTAATCTCAGCTCTCAGGAAGCTGCAGCAGGAGGGTGTCAAGTTTGAGGCCAGCCTGAGCTACATAGAAAGTTCAAGCTAGCCTGAGCTATATAGTGAGAATCTCAAAAATTAAATTAAATTAAATTTGAAAAATAAAAGGAGGTTAAAAATACATATTTCTATATGCTGGGAAGGCTTTATGAGTACTGAATAATTAGTGTGAAGTCCACAGTGTGATGGCTGCTGTGCAATCAGTGTTCATGTACAATAATAGCTATTACTTATTATGGACTAAATTATGCCCTTGACCTCCACCTTCACACATTGAAGCCTCCTCCGCAGTGTAATTGTAACTGGAAATTGGGCCTAAAGAGGTAATTAGGGTTAAATAAGTAATAAGGATAGGACCCGAGTCTGACAGTGCTGCCAAACGAAGATAGTCAGAAATCTCTCTCCCCTTTCCTCCCCTCTTTCCCGAAGTAAGTCAATGCCGTATGAAGGCACGATAATAAGGCAGGCAGCCTTTTATAAGCCCTAACCAGAAACTCTATTTAATGATGCCATGACTTGATCTTGGGGTTCTGATCTTCAGAACTTTAAGAAAATAGTAATTTAAGTTACCTGGTCTGTAATAGTTTGTTATGTCAAGCTGAGCAGACCATGACACTTAAGTCTTACCTCTGTCACTCTACTTCAAGCACCTCAGAGTCACTCATATGGACAAGAATCTATGAATAGAGAGGGCAAGTCTGAAGGCCAGGGGACATGGCACCTGCCACTCTGGGTATGCAGTTGAGAAGTCCCTTTCTATCCTGGTGGTCCTAGAGACCCTTTGCTTTAGATTCACCTAACCCTTTTCAGTTCACAGTGTGACCATTAATCTTGATCTGTCAAATTCATTGGATTAAGAAACACCTAGCAAATTAGTAGTGAATACGTCTGCATGTACTTGATGGGTCATGGAGGGTGACTTTGGGTATTATCTCTGGACCCTCCTCTTCTGCTCTGGCTCTGTTCCCTTTCTCTGCTTCCTGGCCACCATGAACTGAGCAGCTTTGCTCCCCTACACCCTTCTTCATGATGTTCCTGCCTTGGAACTGAATCCTCTGTGACTGTGAGCCACTTTAACCTTTTTCTCCTTTAAGTTGTGGGTGTTGGGTATTCTGTCTGAGCAATGAGAAAACTGACTAATACAACAGCTAATGCACAAAAACAGGTGCAGAGGAGGAGCACGTCTTGCTTGAACTATGTTTCAGGAAGACCATTTTTTTCCACACTGGGGCACTATGGATTATCTAAGGAACTTCATAGTGTCCATGGTTTCCCAAGACAGGAGCATGGATATTTTCATAGGATGTTTCAGAGAGTTAAAAATATAGTCAGGGAAATTTCCAAAAGTCAAGTCCATGAATACTGTGGGAGCCAGAGGTCCTGGTGTATAGAGAAGATAAGATTGTGCAAGGTCATTCATCAAACACAGTCAAATCATGATGGTGTAGTCACCTGCTCCCTAGAGTTACTAAACTTGGCTAAAAATAGGACTTCTTCTTACTTAATCCGGCACGTTCATTTCCCACACAGTCTTTGGCTCCAAGTAGAATTCCACCATGCAGTAGAATTCAAGAGGTCGAGCAAGTTGTCCTGTGATATTTATTCTTGTGCAATTGCAGTGGCTTAGTTTAGGCTTGAATAAAAAGAGCCACTTCTGGATTCTCCTGTCTTCCAGCCTAGCAGTCCCCAACCTTTCTGGCCGCAGGGAACAGTTTCGTGGAAGACAATTTTTCCACAGAAGGGAGAATAGTTTCAGAATTATTCAAATATGATACATTTATTATGTACTTTATTTCTATTATTACATTGTACACTGTATTATTATTACATTAAATTCTCATCAACCTCCCATCCCCTGCATGTACAGTTCCCAATAGGGTCCGCGCTCCTATGAGAATCTAATGCTCCCTCGTCTGACAGGAAGCAGGGCTCTTATGTTGAGGCAAATGCATCATGCATATCTCTCACTTGTCAGTAGAGCTTGTGGTAAAGTCCCCAACACACAAACTGCTCAGGTCTGGCCTTGTTTCTCTCTCTTCTTGTGACATTATTATACATTTTTTACATTATAAGAGAAAGCAGCATGCATGAGCCTTGAATTTGGAAGAGGGCCTGATGAAATGATTACGGGAAGTGCACCAAGCTTCTTTGGGTTTCAGTCTTGCCATCTGTGTGGTGGAAACGATGTTCCTCATATTTCCTTTGCCTAACTCTCTTTCCCCCCAAAATAAGACCCTGCTGGAAAATAATCCGCCTTGAAAACTAGAAACCAAAAATGCCAGCCCCATCTGTCTATTCTCCCTCACCTGCCATCACTTTTCTCAGGCTTGGTGGCTGCTCTGTGAGGTAGGTGAGGTAAGGAAACATTTTCAAGGAAACATGGTATTATTGTTCAGGTTGACATGAGAAAGCAGGGAAAAGTTTGTACTGTAAATCAGTACAGCTAATGCTGGAAGGAAAAGGACTTGTAAGTGGAACAACGCTATATCTCAGCATCTTTGCATAACTAGCATGAAACTCAAATTTTCTGACCAGAAAGGTGAGAAATTCCGGGAGAGAATTACGTACATGTCCTTTCTGGTGAGAATAATCCTTGTACACAAATATGTTACATTATCATAAGAATCCACTGATATCACTGATTTCAAGTACTCGGCATATATTGTTAGTTCAAAATGTATGATTAAATTACAAAGTAGGCATTTTATTCCTGTGTTAAAGTGGGGGTTTTTTGTTTTTTGGTTTTTTTGCACTGACCCTGGTGATTGAATCCAGGGCCTCTGCACTGAGCTATATCTCCAGCCCCTTTTTACTTTTATTTTGAGACAGGATCTTGCTAACTCACTAAGTTGCCCAGGCTAGGCTTGAACTTGTAACCTTCTGCCTCAGCCTTCCAGAGTGCTGGGATTACAGGTGTGCACCACCATACCCAGCTCTAAAAGATAATATTTTAAGGCTATGCAACTATGTTAAAAGAGGGTGAATTGAAATCCTAGAGCTTGAATGCAGAAGCCAGCCTGACTCCCTGTGTCTGCTCCACCCACCCTGTGTTCTTTGGGGCATCTCTGCCTCTCAAGTATTCTTTTTTTTTTTTTTTTTTTTGGTATGGGGGATTGAGCTCAGGACCTTGTGCTTTTAAGGCAGGTGGCGGCACCACTGAGCTAAATCCCCAGCTCTCCCAAGTATTCTAGAGGCCAAAGGCTCAGGGTGGAATCTCCATGGCTGATTACAATATAGTGATATTAGGTGAGTCATCAATTCTACATTTTCCTCCCTAATCTGGCAATGAAAATATTTACAGAATGAATAAATAATGTAGGATACTTCAATGTAAAAACATTTAATTTCCAGCACTTTGGCTAAATGACAAATCTTTTATCAGCCCAAATTTTGATTTTCCTCAGCAGGCAAGAGGGAATCTGTCTCTTTGATGATAACATTACAGATAAAAGAGTAATAATGAATTTTAAAGGAAACCTTAGGAGATCAAGACGTACCTTAAACTGATGAGCTCCTTGTCTTAACATTACCTTAGCAACACAGCTTTGATTTTCTCTGGGAAGTGAGTAGAGAATACATCCTAAAATTTCCTCATTTCACACTGGTAATAACTGCTCAGCCCTACTATGTTAGAAAGACATTTCTGTGTCCCAAGGAACTGAGCTTTTAAAAACAAGATAGACTAAATGAATTGAAGGACTTGAAATTATTTACATAAATTGTGAAAAATAACACAACTATTTGATGATTTAAAATATTATACTTCACTATCAATAGAAAACCAGAAATCAAAAATGCGCTACAAACATCATCTCATGGTCAGATCTATAGATATGTATGCTGGGTAGTCATCAAACTTGACCACCAGTAATGCCTTCCCTCCTGGACACACATCTCTCATTTTCAGGAATGAGTCATTTTCCCTTCTCTTGAATCTTGGCTAGCTGGTGAGTGGTTTTAAGTATAATAAAGGTGCTTCTGTGTGCCCGATGAACTAAGTCTGGAAATCTGTGGGGTCATCTCCACCACCTCTATGAAGAGCTATATGAATAGCTGTCTGAAGAGGAATCTACTTAGTGGAGGAGTAACTGTGCAAAATTAACAACTTTTTAGTGCTGAAATTGACTTCTGTGAAGGCAGATTTTAACTGGGCCTCCACATTCTACAAGACAACTTTAGGTAAAGAACCATATGTATTGTTCACTGTGCGATGATGCTATTTCCACTTTCCTGTGTAGAAAACAAGGCCCAGGGAAAGAAATGATTTCCTCCATCTGGGATGAGGCTGCTGTGGGTTCCGGGGGTACTTGGGTTATGTCTGTGCACCTAGTGGCTTCAGGATAAAGATGATCAGTCCGTGCTCCCAACAGCTGGTAAGGGACGCTATCAGAATGCAAAGCTCAGGTCCTCTTACTTTGAAGCCTGTGGGACACTCCTTCATCCCAGTATCTTTTCTGTCACTGTTAAGAATTCTATTGTATCAGATCTTGATCGGATGATCCTGGTGCTCACTGTGCATGATTTATCACTGCCCTCTCACTAGGGATGCCTTTTTGATATTTCAGGAGGGGAATTGTATACCCGAAAAATGGCTATGTAAATGTCAAACATGACCTGTCTAGGACAGGAAGTATGTAGAGGGTGATGGAGGGCAGATACAGGACAAGGGCACAAAAGCAGAATGAGATATTCACAGAATATAAGGAAGTACTGAAAACTCAGCAATCCTGAAGAATAATAGTTTAATTCTACATTTTAACATGAAAATGGTTGCAAAATATCCATAATGAATAAAATAAGTAGATCAAAATTTTAAGTAAAGACAGAATTTCACCTTGAACTTGGATAACTCATCCACTGCTTCACCTTTGTTACCTCATGACCTTGAGGAAGGAGAAGGAAGAGAGAGCTGGGCCAGAGAAAAAGAGACCATTTTCTCCCCCAGGCTTCTAGGAACAAAAAGGAGGGCTTCCTGGGTCCCGGAGATGTGGTCTCAGAGAGGTGATGGTGATTTTTGGGAAAAAGCAGACTTTCTCAGTAAACTTCCAACCTCGAGTTTCCTGTGGAAGGAAAAGGGCATCAGAGACCTGTGTTCCAGCCTGGAGGGTAGCACTAACTCACCGTGGGATGTGGGGGCAGCCTTTCTCTTTGGGCCTCAGGTTACTCCTTTAAAGGAGTTTGGGAACAGATGTTTTCTGAGTTTTTCTTCAACTCAGATGTTCTAGAAAGCTACACACTAGCAGTTCCCAGGGTGGGCACCCTGTCCCTTGGTCTACGTGGAAGAACAGAATCTCGGAGAAAACTTTGACTACACCAGATGTGGATGTCGGCCGTCTGTTAGCTTTCCTGGCCTCTTGCCCTTTTGTTTGGGGATCAGTGGATCCCAAGAACAAGCCAGTAGACACTCCCATGCTGGTCCGCAAAACTTAGGGTCCATCGAGGCCAACAGGCCGACGGATGTTCTTATCTTCTTGTGGCTGTATAACGTGGTTCAGCTACTTCATTGCTGCATTTGTATTCAAGTTAATAGCCAGTGCTTAAAGATCCATAATGGCACAACAATGTCATCCAAGAGGCAGTACAGCACAATGGTTGTCTCCCACGTGCAGCTGGCTGGTTTAGAGTTCAGCATCTTCTTAACAGATGCACTGGTCAGGTTACAGACAGGACACAGACTATAAAGGTTATTAATATACCACATGGTTAAAAAGGTATAAGGTTGCTAACTGGGCGATGGGCAGGGTAAGAATACTCTACAGTATCACAGAAGTAGCATGCTCAGGGTGTATCCATACCCTTAGGAATGAGGGAATGAACTGAAGAGTTTGAGAAGATTAGGGCTTTGATTTAATCAGTGCTCTGGGAGCAAAATCAAAGACGTTGAGAACAGGATGTGTCAGCTGGGGGTGTGTTCTGGGGACAGGTGAATGGCTCTGTCCCGAAAGAGTGAAGAAATCTGGCTGCAACTGGGAGGGCAGTTCTCAGCAAGGGCAACAGGTGTCGCTAGGGAGCACCAAGGGTCTGGTCTTTCCATGCCGGGCAGGGCATAAACAGGAACCCAGTTACCAACACACATTTCTGTCCCAGGAGCACAAGGCAGAGTGCAGAATGGGGGTTTGGAGCTGAGAGTCCAGGACTCAGTAATGGCCATGCTGGCTATTAAGGGTGTGACCTTAAGACAATCACCTGAGCTTTCTGTGCACTCACCTGTAACATGCAAATGCGAATGGCATTCTCTGCCTGGGGCTGCTATAAAGATTAAATGAGTTAAATGTGAAAAGTGAAGAGAATGGTTCTGGGACAAGACAGTGGCTCAGCAAAATTCGTCTGTTTGACGGTTAATTTTATGTGTTGATTTGGATGAGCTGAGAGGGGACCAGAAAGCTGGTAAAATATTATTCCTGGGCATGTCTGTGAGGCTGTGTCAGGAGGATGTTAGCATCTGAGTATGGAGATCGAGTAGAGACAGTTGCTCTCCCCGGAGTAGACTGGTGTCATCCCGTTTCCTGAAGGCCCGAGCAGAATGGAAAGTAATGAAGAACGAGTGCTCTCTGAGTGAGCAGTGAGGTTATCTGTGCCCGCCCTCCAGCATCACTGCTTCGGGTCCTGGACACTCGGGTTTGGATCGAATCACTGCATCAGCCTGCTTGGTTCTTCAGTCTGCATATGGCAGATGGAAGGGCCTTCCTGACCTTTATAATCTCGTGAGACAACTCATTTCCACAACACATATAGTGCATGTGTACATACCATACAGTGGCACCGCTATTCACAAACTTAATTCCACTCATGATTCTGGGGAAGATGGCTGGTCATGTTCACCTGCCAATGTGGAGTTTGCAAATGGAAGGGAAGGATGCTTCCATTGGCAAGCCAAATTCTTGGCAAACAGCAACATCTGTGAACTGAGGCATTGCTGTACTTAGGCACTTGTGTGTGCATATTAGTGTAGTATTGATTGTATTTCTCTGGAAGAACCTGAATTATATAGTATCTGGTGCTATTATACAAAAGAAAGAAGAGAAAGCAAATATAGAAGTGTGTCTGCCCTGCCTGGGCACCAGAATGGCATTTTCCTGACATTTCCTAGCTTGGTTTCCAGAATGACTCTGAAAAGTGAATCCCATTTTCCTCTTGTTGTTACACAGGAAGCGAGGTTTATTGATATTAGTAGTTTACTGAGGGTGCTCAGGTAGAAGCAATTTTGTTGAGCAGAAGTTCAAATTTAGCGTGTTCCCTTTCAAAGACCGCCTGTGTGTGTGTGTGTGTTTGTGTGTGTGTGTGTGACTGAAGAATGAGCCTAGGGCCTTCACATTGAGCTACATCCCCAGCCTTTATTTATTTGGAGACAGGATCTTGCTAACTTGCTATATTGCTGGGCTCACACTCGTAACCCTCCTGCCTCAGGCTCCCAGACTGTGGGGATCACAGGTGTGTACCACTTTACCATGTTTCCATGTTGTCAGGAGACAAGTAATTCTAATTCCCAAGTCACGCCTTCCTTATGAAAAGTTGTTAGGCCTTTTTCTCCTGAAACCCCAATAAGCCATTTCTAAAGGAAGAATAGAACAGCACTTGGAACACCTAAGCAAACATCACCAAAACATTACCAAAAAACAGCAAAATTGACCTCAATTTTGCTCTGTGGTGCATCTGCTGTAACACATCAAATGTGTTCCTATAAATTACAGCTCTGTGCAGTAGTGTGCCATAAACACCACATGGAAGAAATCAGGTGGCAACAGTCAGGACTTTATCAATGACTCATAGTCACACAGACAGTCATCCAATAAAAACAGTAACAGGCTTGTACACCTGTCCAGCGGTTAAGGTACACACAAATACCAGAATAAAGAAGGCACTTTAACCTTGGAGAGACCTGGACTTTGCTTGTGGAATTCAGAGCCAGAAGGGGGCAGCTTGTGAGCTCCTGTGAAGTGCAGGAAGGAAGCAGTGGAAATCAGAGGCGGCTCCATCCCCAGCTGCAGGTGGGTGCGGCACATGGCTGCTGCAGTGGCTGGTGGAAGGATGAGGTATGGTTTGCATTTTCTTATGAAGTTCTGTTCAGCTGTGTGCAGCTTCTGGTAGAAGGAAGAACCCCCATACAAATGTCTATTCACACTGTGCTGAAACTGTTCTCTGACATATCGATCATGCTAGAGGAGAGTCACATTTTCAGAACAAGTGCTGCAATAAATCTGATTGTTTTCAGATCCAAAAACCTAGCAGGAAAAATACAAGATGAGAGAGATAGGCATTAACAACGGGTAGGATGTCTCCTTGTTTGGCAATCAGCAATGTAAAAGCTGTGTCCCATGGTGACAAAACCTAGGTTTCATTAAAAAAATAGATTGACAACAGCAGCATCAGCAGCAGCATTAATAATAAAGCATTTCACATTCAGGGACCTGTGTAGGGAAGATTATGTTAATTGTTCAAACACACAATTACACTGACTCTCTTCTGAGCAGGGCAGAACCAACTCTTTCCTGGGAGGAAGAGGTTGGCCAAGAAAGACACTTAGGGTGCCTTACAGCACATAGATGCCATTGCCTCCCTGGGGTTGGGTTTTCCAAACCTCCTAGCAGCTTCCTGGGAGTAGATCAGAGCTGGACTGAGGCCAGGATTCAAGCCTGAACAAGTCGGCTTCCTTGTTTTCTGTTACAGTTCATATGTCCCTCAAGAGCCCTGTGTGCTCGTAGGTGGGGCTTTTGGAAAGTGATGGATTATGGGGGCTTAGAGCTGACTTGCAGTTCGGAGTGGGGAGGGTCCCTGTGAGTGTGACCTGGAAGTGTTTATCTCCCTTTTCTGCAGGCTCCTCCCTTTTCTCCTTGCTTCCTATCTGCCATGCCATGAGCAGCCAGAACCTTCTGGCATGCTGTTCTGCCCTGGAGCCAGCTAACGATGGACTTAAATGTGAGCCAAAATAAACCCCTCCTCTTTTTAGTTGTGGGTGTCAGGTACTGTGTGCCAGTGACAAGGAAATTAACTAAGACAGCATCATAAGGCTCTAGCACAAGGTTCTTACTTAAAAGATGAGATGCCTGAGATGTCGGCTTAAGGAGGACAGAGAGAAGTCCCCATGTCACCCCTTGGTGTCTAGCCAGGCTCTGGGACCACAGAGGTATGCAGGAAACACGGTCGACTGGAAGCACAATTGTTTGCATTACCTCAGCTAACTAAATACAAATATACCTGTGGAAAATTATATGGTCAGCGGGGGAAAAAGGCTGAAGAACTTTTTACTGACAGGAGTGAACATTCAGAATATAATGCTGAGTGAAAACCAAATTCTGTGTACAGATATGTAAACTCAATATGATCCCCAATATGTTGATGGAATGGCCTCTGGTTTACAGTGGTTTTTCTCTGGTTCCTGACATTTACAGTGACTTTTGCAGTCAGGGTTTTATCTTTAGGTCATTTCCCAAATTATCTGAATTAACCTTGCACATTACTTTAAAAATTGCAAAGAAATCACTTTAAGAACAAATAATTTTATCTGGTGCTTTAGTTTGAATTTATTAAGTTGGGGACTTCTCGGGATAGGATGACTTCTGATAAGGGGAAAATGCACATAATTGTTTTCTTTTCTTTGTCTAAGAAGGCCAGACTTTCTTTCAGTTCAGTGGGTCTGGGAATTCTCACAATTAGCTAGAGGCCTTCAGAGCTTGTGGTGGGCTGAAGCAGAAGAATCTTGATTTCAGGGTTTTCTGTTTCAGAGCAAGAAGGAATCCAGGAACACGAGGGCCCTCCAGTCTTGACTTATTCGGTCTGTTTACTCTAATTGTGTGGGTTAGCTCTAAATTGTGCCTGGAGGTGGTACAGAATTAAGATATACTAGCACTGACTACATCAACCATGTTTCTAGTGGAATTTTTTTCAGGGTGTTTGAGGAGTCTATGGAAAATATTAGTTTCAGACTTTTATTTTTATCCCATCAAAATGTATGTCATTTCAAAAACAATTCTTTCATGAGTATAAATCTTTTTCATAATGTTGTAGTCCCTCAAGAGAGTATACCAGGGATGATTGTAATATATACCACAGGCAAAAATCTGGCCCACAGCCTGTTTATGTATGGCCCGTGAACTAAGACTATATTTCACAGATTTAACTGCTGAAAAACAAATAGAAAGAGGAATGATGTTTCTTGACCTGTGGGAGCTATAGGAAATTAAAATTTCAGTGTCCATAAAGTTTTACTGGGACACAAACATGTCCGCTCACTTGCCTCTTGACCATGGCTACTTTTGCTCTACGGTGGCAGAACTGAGTAGTTGCTATAGAAACCAAGTGGCCATCAAGACTGAAATACTTACTCTCTGGCTCTTTATAGAAACATTTGGCTGACTTCTATAATAGATCTATGTCAGTTTTGAAAGGAAACTTGGAATAACTTCAAACTATATCAAGGTCAAATTAGATCATACTGAGAAACAGATTCAGAATTTTGTGCTAGGAGAGGTGGGGAAAAGATGACATCCCATTGTGACATGGCTGAGGCCTGCATCCTCTGTCCTCTGCACAGCTCCGGCAGCCTCTGAGCCTGCTCTGTCCCTCACTGGACACAAAGGCCATGTCACAGCTTAACCCGCCTCTGCTGCTGCCCTACCACAACTCTGCCAAACCTACCTTGCCAAAGTGAAGCTGGTCACATCCGGGCACTCCATGCTGTCTCACTCTGGTCTTTGCCCTGTGCTTTGGGAGTCTTGGGTTCCTTGGAGGATACAGGAGATGCGGAGATGCTACATGACATTTGCCGTGTAGGAATATAACCAGCGGGGCCAAATAAACTTTGGAATATTTTTTTCTTTAGATTCAAGTGGATTTCTCTAACTTCCTCGGGCCAAGGACATAACTACCAGCCCTTCCTCTCTAAAGATGGTGCTCCTAGGAAATCAAATCCAGTTCCCTTTACACAGCGGGAGAAACAGCAATCTTGGAGTTGTCTGCTGTCTCATTCTGTTCTTTCTCCCCTGTTTCTTACTCTAAAAGACCCTTCAGTGTCTGCACTCAGATGTGGTTTATGGCCTTATGAATCCCCCCATCTCTGTGGAGCTCTCTTTAAATAAAATCTTTTATTTCTGGCAGGAAAAATAGCTTATCATGGTTTGTTTGGGAGGAACAAATGGACCTGAGCAGCCGGTATAGGAAGAGTTGTGGATTTTTCTCCCTGTGCCCTCATTTCAAACAGAACAGATCTATTTTTGCATTATCAATATATTGTATTTTATTTTGAGAGTGGATCCATTTGCTTAAAAATAAACAGCTTGAGAACTAGTAAGAGATAAAGTTTAGGCCTCTTGCCATGGGCCGGTGTGATTCGATATGGAGTTCAGTCAGTTTACTAAATACTTGATGCATTCCCTTCCATTTCCCAGACTCCCAGTGAGGGGTGGGTTGCGTGAGGGGTTATTCCCTGTTATCTTTCAGTAGACGTGAGTCCTGCCTCTTCCGGGCTGAGAAGGCCAAGAGGTTACGTGTATCTTCCCTCTGATTCTACCCCTGTCGCCTTGAATCCACTTGTTCAGAATGTCCTAGCTAAAAGATCATGGACCACACGTCAGCCTGAATCTCTGAATGGCCATGTGGAACCTGATTCTTCACCTTGAAGTGCTATTGAGACTTGCATGGAAATTTAAAGCATCTGGTTATAGTGGAGAACCTCTGACTGTTTGGGTTTATTTATTACTAGAGGATAGCTGAGAAATGTATCTGTTCCTGGTTTACTTGTCGTTTGTTACCTGGCTGTTAGGTGGTTGACTGAGTGACTGATTCATTCATTCATTCATTCACTTATTCATTCACTCATTCAATGCCAACAGACATGTATGAAGAGCCTAGTGTGTGAATGCTAGGCACCAAGGGACCAAAGGCTTATGTATGGGCCTAGCTCTCCACTCTGAGCAATTGACAGTGGGGTTGCTTTATCTCCACAGTTCCACTCCTCAGAGAGCGGCTACCAGGCATTTTTGCACTCTGTGTATCCTGGAGCTCACCCTAGCAATTCACACGTCTCTATCCTGGTCAACATTTTCTCTTCCCTGTGGATGGAGGAACCTCAGGATATGATCAGCTGCGTCATACAAACACACCACGATATTTCCTGTTGTTTGTCAGTCTGATAAAAAGATTCTGGAAGCAAAATGTAGTAGAGTTGTCTGCCTAGATCAAGGTGACCAATGTGTCCCAGGCTGTAGAGGAAAGTGAAACCTTCCATATCTCATGGTGCTTTCATTTCATGATCCTCAACACCTAGATATTAGGAAATACACCTGTCTATGATGATGGGAATGCTCCACATCTGCTTTGTTATATCTGACAGCCCTCCAGGCATAATGGCATAGGGCTAGAACCCCAGCACTTTGGAGGCTGAGGCAGAATGGTCTCAAGTTCAAACCCAGCCTGTGCAATTAATGAGGCACTGACTAAAAAAAAACTCTGGCCACATATCATCACCAAATAATGGAAGTGAGGTTAATGTGATGGAGGAACTTAATTTTTAACTTTAATAACATTAAATTGGTTTTGATTTAAATAGCCACCTGTGACTACTAGAGTACGTCATGGCCCAGTGTAGCTCTGGATCGGTGATGGCAAACACTTTGGAGCCTTCAGTGATACAAATAGCCCTCTGTGACATGCATGCCATAGGTTTGCCACTTCTGTGCTAGATGATGTTTAGATCTGTTTGTCACCATAGCCAAAATATACTAAGTTTAAGGAATAGTGGGACAGAACATGACAAGCTGTCTCCAGCTAAGTGCTGAAGAGTAATTTTCTCCAATGCTTCTCCTCTCGCGGGCACTTCTATCAACTCCCTGTCAGTTAGGTGCAGCTCTGGACCATAGTCTGGGCCCCTGGACTGGTATCTGAGGTCGCCAGAGTCATGCACTCCCTGAGCCCTGATACCTCTGGTATTAGACGGTCTGTCTACAGCAGAGCAGCATGTTCAGTCATCCGAAGATGTATCCAAGTAAACACGTACTCAAAGTATTCTTTGTATTCTTTCAAGAAAAAAATGGTTGAAAATTCAGTATGTGGCAAGCATGGCTATCCTAGGTGCTAGGGTTACACAGCCAACAGACCAGCAGAAGATGCCAGACTTTGTGGGTTTTGTTTTGGTGGCAGAGCCTAGATAGCAGCTATAAATAAATACAGTCCATAGCTAGGTCACAGAGTGTCTTAGTAATACTGTTTCAAAAGAAGCAGGACGAGATCAGGGACAGAGGAGCAATTATATGAGAGCGAGTGCTGGCTGGATGGTGAAGAGTGGCATGGAAAGGCACACGGGCTTGTGTCACTTGTGCTCTGGCCCAAGACTCGACATCTGTACCCGGAGGGTATGGACGGTGGGTAGATGAAGCCTTGAACTGAGGAGGAGGGCATCTTAGAGAGCTGCCTCATTCTAAGGTGGTGGCACTTTTTTTTTTTCCTTTTTACAGTTTTGAGCCAGGGTCTCACTAAGTTGCTAAATTGTCCAGGCTGGGCTTGAACTTGAGATCCTCCTACTTCAGCTTCCCAGAGTGCTGGGATTAAATCATTTGCCATACATGTGGCTCGAGGGCAGTTTTATAGTGAATAACAACTGTCCCTGTGTATCTCATGGCAAGGAAGCTTGGTGTAAAGAGCACATTCTTGCCTGCTTAGCTGGAGTCAAGAGGTCCAGTCCACCCTCCACCTGGAGCTGTGGGGACCTTTCTAGGCATCACTGCCTTGTGGACGGTGTGGTTGATTTCATGAGTGGCTCTATGTGCTCCTTCTCCATCTAGCAGTCTCCAAGGCTCAGGGTTGCTAGGTGCACATGCTAAGTGCTGTGTGGTTCAGGCTGGCCTTGAGCTTTCCATCCTCCTGCCTCAGCCTCCTGAGTGCTGGGATTGCAGGCCTGCACCACAATATCCAGCTTCCCAATTTCCTTTTATATCTAAGGATGCCAGCTATAATGGCTTAGGGGATCACTCTACCCAATCGCAAACTCTTCATACATAACAGATGATATCTGCAATGAAGGGTTGGAAATCGACCCAGGACTTTGAGGGGCATAATCCGTCCCTGAACACAGCCATAAGACCCAGGAATAAAGTTGGCTCCAAGCACATCTGGCCTTATTCTCTGTGCCTATGTAGGCAAATCAACACGGTCCCCCCAAAGCCCTTCCCTGTATGCCACTGGGGTAATCACAGAGTGATTTATTAACCAGCTTAGCAATCATGCTAACATGAAAGACACTGATATTATAATGATATTTTTAATGTAAAACAGAAAAAAAGGTCTTATTTGGATCTCTTTTCTCCTAGAAATGGATGTCTATTTTCAAAATATTGCACTGGCAGCTTTAGCAGAAGCAATCTATTGCCTGCAAAGGAGGAGCGGAGCCAACATATGTGTGCACGTATCAATACAAGCCCGGAGTTTTACATAAGCAGAGTTCTGACGGGGATCCGGGCAGCCTGCCATGCGAGCGGCTCCCGTTCCCTTCCCAATTCCTAAGCATCGCGCCTGATACGCAGGCAGCAGGGAGGATGACACCGCGGGCTCTTCTGGGATTAACGTGACACTGGCACCGACTCAGCCCTTCTCCGGGTTTCAGAATCGATCCGGGCAGCGTGGCCTTACTCTTAAACAGGGAGCCCAGCCTTCTCGGCTCTGCTTTATAGATTAATCAATAGTCAGAAGGCCGAGTGACGTACTAAAGGCAACACAGCAACGCCGTCAGACAGCAGCGCTGGGATTTGAGATCAGGACAGCAGGAGGATTCTAGAGTTCACATCCTGCATCCCAGCCTCCAGAAACGGAAGTTGGAAATCTAAAAGCCAGGACAGAAGGTTGAAGATCAATATATATCTCATTAAGAAAGGCGAAGCGAAACAACTCCCAAACCTCCTGAAGACTTGAAGACTGGAAATCTGCCCCTGTGTAAAAAATGCATGATTATGGGATTAAGAATAACAAAGAGTGTTTGAACGTTTACTCAGTTTCTGGCCTGTGGAGCTCACTATGTGTCAGAAGTTTAGGGTGGATACTTGGTGCACACAGGGGAAACCGAGGCCAATGGGGCTAGGACGCCGCTGAGCAGAACACACACCTGTATTCACATCAAAGGCAGACTTGGCCTGTTTCCTTACATGCTGTTTATTTTAATTCTGGTTTTGTTGTGGAGCCAGCGGACCTGAACGAAAGCTTGTCACAACTCAGTGTTCCTCCGCCTTGTGGAGGACCCCGTGGAGCATTCACCCCGGCCGAGCCCGCTGTGAGCTTTGGCTGCTCTTGACTCTGCATCTGGTGGTGAGGGGTGGACCCCGGGGGCTCTTCTCTGGTTCTGCTCTCTTGCTGCATATCCAAGCCCTGATTAAGAGAAGGTGTCTGTCCGAGTCTCACCCCGGCCCTGGGCATCAGCTGGCCTGGCTGCTGGGGCTCCCTTGACCCTCTGCTTCTGGCTGTGGATTGGCAGCATGCTGGGCTCTGGAGGGGCTGGCTAGTGGGGTCCAGTTTCTCTCTTTTTCTTCCCTTGTCAGGTTCTGCATGGACAACGCCTCCCCTCAGGGGCTGGATCACACTTCAAAAAACAGATAGATGCTGGACCTAATAGCCTAGGAGGCTGAGGCAGGAGCATCTCAGGTTCAAGTCCAGCCAGAGAAACTTAGGAACTTAGCCAGATCCTGTCTCAAAACAAACAAACAAACAAGCAAACAAACAAACAAACAAAAACAAGTCTGAGGACATAGCTCAATGCAAAGGCTAGTACCAGCACCACACACACAAAAGACTTGATTCAAATAAAAGAATTGGAGGGACATTTTCTGTGGCTTGGGGGCTGGTTCTTCAATGACTTCCTCCTCAGGTGGCCTTGAAGTCTGCTTCTCTGTCTTCTTTGAACTTGGGGACCTGTGTAGGCCAAGCACCCTCCTCTCCTGCAGGTTTGAGCTGTCTGCATCCACCAGTCGTAGACACTGGGGTGTTTTTACACAGCTGAGTGAATGGCTCTGTACTGCACAGAAGGCTGGACTGAGGGTGGGGCCTTTCAGAAATCTTTACCGGAAGTCATCAAGGTCATCTGTAGCGAGATGGTGTAGGAGACACAGTAACCGTGGGAAGACAGGAGAAAAGAGTGGGTGTCCGAGGTTTGGAGGGCCCATGGGGTAAATTCACCTGAGAAGTTACAGGCAGGCAGAAAAAACTCCTTCCCCTGCAACTGTTTTTGTTGCTTTTTCTTTTCCAAGACAATGCTACTATTATACCTATCATATTTTCTTTGTCGTTTGGGTCCATAAAATACAGATTAAAATTAAGACAATAGAAGGCAGGTGGGGTGGTGCATGCTGGTAACCTCAGCACGCTGGGAGGCTGAGGCAGGAGGATCGCAAATGTGAACCCAGCCTGGGCAACTTGGTGACTTGGAAGAGAGAGTGTTGCAAAAATCTCGGAAAGAAATACCCGGGGAGACACAGGATTCGGATAAAGTAATAAAATTTCTTCTCCCGAGCGGGTGGAATGCCAGAAACCGGTCTGGTCAGTATCTGCGCCCCCTTTGTTCAGTGTTTCCCTTTTTTATATCCTTTTTAGCCATTATCTCATCCCTAGTGGTCTTTGATGTGTAAATACAATTCCAGTTCCTATTCACAAGTCACAGACACAAGATAGGCCACATACATTGTAAATTCACCCTGGCATGGTAACTTTGTTAGGCTAATGAAGTTACTGGTTAGAGTCAGATAATCCTCACCTTAAACAAGCAGTTACAGGAAAAACAAATCTTAAAAGAACACATTACTTATTTTGCTTCTACAACTACCTTAATAGTCAATCTATTAAGTTATCTAAAGCTTTTCTGTATCAAGAGCTTCTCTCAAAAAAAGTTTTAAGTTAGTAAAAAGGGTTAGGGATGTGGCTCAGTACCGTGGCCTTGGGTTCAATCCCCAGTGCCATGAAGAACAACAACAAAAGCAATTAAAACATTTAGTCTATTTAAGGTATGGGAGTGAGGAAAGAATTCAGCTTTCCAGGTTCCGTGAGAGCCCGTAACTGCTGTGAGCCTCTAAGAATTCCCTCGCAGTCCAGGTGTGTCTCATTTAGGGTAAACTACTTTGGGAATATAGTTAATAATTTCAAATTACTTGCTGCCCATGCCTATTAATTTAATTTCTTTTTCAAGTTTACTTTTAAAGTGATAACTAAAATGGTATGTATTTATTGTGTAAAACATGGCGTTTTGAATACATGGGAAGGGATTTGTGAAATGGCCAAAGCAAGCGCTCTTGTGAGTGCATCACCACATGGCTTCTGTGTGCGTGAAGAACGATTAACTCTAACACTTAACTCTGCTCTCAGCAGTTCCCAAGTACGTCATATCGTCATGAACTCTGGTGATCATGATTTACAATAGATCCCTTGAATTTATTCCTCTTGTTGAACTAAAATTTGAGTCTTTTGACGGACATCTCCTTATTCTCCCCAACTCCCGGTCCCTGCAACCAGCATTGTACTCTTTACTCCTTTGCATTTGAGTTTTGCACATTTCACATACAGGTGTTTGTCTTTCTGTGCCTTTTTAATTCCACTTAACACAGTGTCCTGCTGATTCACCCTTTTGGTTGTCAGTGGCCAGATTTCTGTCTTTTTAGCGGGTGCATAGTATTCTACTGTGCGTACTGACATTTCCTTTATTCATTCATTGGTTGATGGATACTTACGTTTGGTTTCTTATCTTTGCTATTGTAATTAAGGCTACATGGAACTACAGCCTGCAACAGTCTGATTTCACATCCTTTGTAAATAAGCTCTCATGAAATTTTAGATTCATAGTGTCTCTGAGCTATATTGGTAGTGGGAAGAACCTGTTATAGAATTGATTGGGTACAGGGGAAGGGAAACTGAGGCCCAGGAAGGAAGGTGACCTTGTGGAGGTGTCCCATCTGCTCTCTCTGTTCCACGCTCTTCCAGGAGCCTAACCCAGGGCCCCAGTGAGGATGGCTTCGGTGCACTCCTTAATCAGTCCACTCCTTCTCACTTGTATTCACAGGGATATTCACCTGACCAGTGGCTGGTGACCTCTGGATCTTGAGTGGACATAAGAGGTGTGAAGAAAATCTACAGTGAATGTTCAAAAAATTTTTAAAATTGATTACATTATATACACAGCCATGAATCTACCTCAAAATCCTCCCTCTCACTTTGAAGACACTCGTCCCATCATCCTTGCCACTTCCTGCAGCAGCTCTGGTGTCCTCTTTCCTGAGGGTCTTTAGCTGCACTGTCCTGGCTGCCTCCATGTCCTGAGTGGATTCAATATGTTTTCCTTTCATGGTCATTGTGACTTTGGGGAAGAGCTGGAAGTCACACGGTGACAGACCCGGTGACTAAGGTGGATGAGGACACAGCGTTGTGTGTTTATGAGCTGCCTTTCTGCTGGATGGGGCTAGGCAGCAGCAGTCACTGTATTTGTGATCACACCAGGTAAAGACCCCCAGGAAAGAGGACTTCAGAGCTGCTGCAGGAAGTGGCAAGGATGATGGGATGAGTGTGTGCAAAGCGAGGAGGAGAATTTTGAGGAAGATTCATGGCAATGTCTCTTTTCCTGTAATAAGTTTTAAAATTTAAACATTCACTGTACTTTTCCTGTCCATAGATGGCTGTGTGTTCCCATGCAGACCCTGTAGCTAAGACAGCTCTCCCATGGTCTGCTACCTTTCCATACACATTGTTGACACCATTCTGCAAGTTTTGATGCTGGTGATAATTTTCTACTCTCATTTGCTTCACTAATATCAACTTTATGCCCCAGTATTCTGTTCAAGTGCCCTTTCTTGCATGCAATGGCTGGTTATTTAATGTTGAATCATAAAATTGTCCCCTTGAAGACATTTTAAAGGCAGTGAAACTCACTGTGGTTTGTACTAGTGATCTGCCTGATTTGTGAAAGAGGTCATAGTTTGGCCATCTCTGAGCAGCAGAGACACTGCACCCCCAACTGCCACCCCTTGGCTAGGAGCAATTTTAAAAGATGTTTAAAACATGTAAAATTCACATATAAAGATGTTAAAATATGTGATTTAGAATGTATGAAATGCATGCTTTTGGTAAAAAATGTTTTTGTCTGAAGACTGTAAGGTCTTCCAAAAACTAGATCTTGCATTGTAAACTTGGCATTGAAGACGCTAGCAGAGGACAGGAAACTGGCATTTATTAGACATCCCCCAGCTGCTGGGTAGGGGCTACCAGTGTCACCAGGCTTATTTAGTTGGTCACTGCAGTGACCAAGTATGACCAGCACTTTGACCACTTTGTAGAATATTTTAAAAAGTTACACGGGGTACACCCCGCATGACTTTAGGCACAGAAAATGGGGGCATTTGTGAAATGAAGCAATGTGTAGTGATTAAATAACCTTGTCTTGGTCGGGCATTAGGTTGATTAAATCAAAGTGATCTGTGATTTGGCTGACTCAAAGCCATGCTTTTGGCAGTGGCTAATGTGGCTCAGCGTGGGGTGGGGTGGTGACTTCATGATGTGGTAACTCATGGAAGCCAAAAATGTGTTGGCTGAGTTGGTTGGGGAAAGGGAGGAAGAGAGGGAAGGCAAAAAAGGTGAAAGAAAAGAGAGCAAAGAATCCAGAAATGAAAACCAGAAAAAGGAAGGAGGGGAAGCAAGGGAAAGAAGGAAGAAAGGAAGGAAAGAAGGAGGGAAGGATGGAGGGGTGGAGGGACAGGATTGGAATTCGGGAGACCCGGATTCGGGTCTTGTCATTGTTGCACATTTACCGGGGGCTTTGGACAGGCTGGTCCTCAGCAATCTGGGAAGCTGACACAAGAGGATCTCAAGTTCTAGTTCAGCCTGTACAATTTAGCAACTTAGAGAGAGCCTGGCTCAAAAAATTTTTTTTTCTTTTAAAAAAGGTTGGAGCTGTAGTTCAGGGTCAAGGCCCTGGGTTCAACCTACAGAACCCCCGTCTCCAAATTAGCTGATTCAATTTTGTGACACAATACTAAACAGTGCTATCGTTTCAGTGTCACAGCTGTGGTACACAGTCAAGGCGAACTTCCTGTACCCCTAGAAATACCATTCTTTGTGTAATACCATGCTTTAATCAAATCATAACAATAATACACATTTCTTTCAGAAACTTTGGAAAGTATGGGAAAATGTGAAAGAAAAGATAATCCTATCAAGTAGAGATAATCCTTATTAATATTTTAATGTATCATCTTCTAGTCCCATTAATGAACAGCCTTTTATAAACTTATTAAAAGTGTATTGCATAGATTTTAGTTCCCTTTAAAATTATTTGTTTTTATTAATTTAAACAATATCCTATGCCTTTAAATCATTATCTTTAAAAGACTAATTTTTTAGTGATCATATATAAAGATACCAAATGGATTATATATAATTAATTTTAACCTTTTCTTTTTGGCAGTACTGGGGATTAAACCACGGCCTCTGCACTGAGCTACAGCCCCAGGCATTTTAAATTGTTTTCTTTTTAAACACAGGGTCTCTTGCTAAGTTGCTAAGTTGCCCAGCTGGACTCAAACTTGGCAATGCTCCTGCTTCAGCCTCCTACAACACTGGGATAACTGGCATGCACCCTCATGGCCTGCTAAATAGATTTCTATTCTTGGTCTTTTCAGTTATTTTTGTGGCTATTACAAAAATACAGGCGTGAGCAACTACACCATCGCTTCAATTACACTATCCTAAATAAATCGGACGGGTTAGAGTTAGAATTGCTATGTTAGAGGACGAGGGCCCATTTCGAATGATCCCGCAGGAAATCTGCCAACAGCAGGAGGCGAGAAGGCGTTTGCTGTACACCCGCTCGCCGGAGTCGGATAACGCCCAGAACAGCCACAAGGAAGCTGCACAACATTCTCTCTCACCGTCCCAGGAACAAATTTTGCTTTACCTGTCTGTCAATATTCATTTCTTTGATCTCTGGGAAGGTTAACGTTTTTGTTTTATATTTAGTTGCCATTTGCAATGGTTCTTGTAAAAACTGTCTTTTATATCATTTGGATGTTTTTGGAGGGGTGGGGAGAGATGTTCCTTCTTTGCCTGCAAATTTCAAGTTGTGAAATGATAGTGACGGAAAACATTGATATGTTTGCTAGCGATTTTTTGGCCATATTTTCTTTTATTATTGTGTACAGTGTTTTGTTTATAATATCTCAGGAAATATATTTTTAGGACCCAAGTCGAGTTCCCTGAAGCCATGGAAATATATCCCTTCCCACCAGAAATACATTCTTTTCGTGATAGCACGGAACTCTTAAAACAATAAACAGAAGATTCACATCAGAATTGTCTCTGTGTTTTCAGTGAGGTCCAATTCCCAGCCCTTAAAAATAGCAAAACATACGTACAAGGCTCTTCTAAAAATTCTATAGCTATTTTTGGTGCAAAATCTCCAAAGGACAGGGTAGGCATCACTGTATCAGGGAAGATTTTGGTCCATCTTCCTGGAGCAGTCTTGGTGAAGTCAGGGCATTTCTTCCACGTGGGAATATCACTGCTTCCGAGGAGCCCAGCATGATACAACCGGAGGAATGGTATCTCTACCCAAACTGGCAAAAAGGAGGAATGAAAGCCTTGCTGGGAACCTCATCCCAAAATGTATCAGTGCTATTCTTCGTGCCATAAACTCCAGTCTTGTGTAGGCAAAGGGATGCACGCTGAGACATCACATGGTTTCTATTATATGAGAAACTCAAAGTCTAAATAAAGAGCAAAATAAAAGGCAGGAACCGGAAACAGGGAGCTAGATTTTGTTCACATGGGAAGAGATGGAGGGGGGGAGTTTGAGGAATTAAGATGTGCTGTGCGCTTGCGCCAGCCCCACACACGGGATGCAGTAGGTCGGCTCTGCAAACACGGACTCGTAATGGTTAACAACCTTAAAAAGAAAAGAAATGAAACACGGATCCAACACATTTTAGAACCGAGATGCTTTAGACTGAGCATCATCGGCGAGTGTCTTTCTCAGCCCCACTCATTCGGCCTTGAGGAACCCAAGTCCCTGCATGCAGCCCAGGACTGGTGCCCGCTGCGCTCTCTCCCCCGCCCCCCTTCTTTCCAGTACTGGGAGTTGAACCCAGAGCCTTCACACCAAACTACATCCCCAGCCCTTTTTATTTTTTATTTTGAGGCTAAGTCACTATATGGCTAAGGCTGGGTTCAAACCTGTGATCCTCCTGCCTCAGCCTCCCAGAGTGCTGTGAATGCAGGTATGGGTCACCGTGCATTCCCAGCTTATAGTTGGTTATTTCTGCTTTGCTTATTTGTGATTTGCAATGAGAAGATACAGTGTGTTTCCAAGAGCATCTATAGATTTTTTAAAAGCATGAAATGCTGTCTGGGTCATGTACATTAGAGGAGGAGGGCAGGGCTTCCCTTAGGAAACTCACTGCAGTCACTGGATGAGTGGGTGACAAAGGGAGGTGACAGTGCAAAGGCAGCGAAGGCACAGAGGTGCTGCTGCTCCTCGGCAGCAGTCCAGGGGGCGCCAGTCTCCCCACACCATCTGTAAGGTCTTCTCGGAGAAGAGTGGGAGCCTCCGCCCTCCCACCCAGGGGAGTGGGAGTCTCTTCCCTGAACATCCGGTGGACGTCAGGGTCACAGGCAATGGGCCGGAAGCTCAGTCGGAAAGCACTGAGGTCCGCCCCCGGCTGCAGGAAGAGCTGGCCCCCAGGCCGCGGGGTCTGAGTCACCTAAGGGGACATCCGTTTCCTTCAGGCCCAGTGGAGCCTTATGGATGAGAGGAGCACACTGCGGGGCATTGGTCAGATCAAGGCGTGCTGGTGCTCGGTCAGCTCACATTTCTGCCATTTTATTTTCATTTATATTTTGAAATCGGAAGATACAAAGGATGTGAGATGAAACTTTTCTTTTCCCCTACCCCTCCAACTTCCTGTTCCCTGGAGGGGTTGAAGGGAGGGCAGGGGAAGGGGGAAAAAACAGAACCAAAGATGGATTATGTAAAGGTGCAAATTTCCAATGATGAATGTCATTATTTTGTATACCTTAAATGTACCAATAAAATTAATTTTTAAAAAAGCAAAAAAAATTTCTCTTCTGTCTTTCACCAATGTGTACAGATCTCTCTTATTGTCTCTTACCTGGTTGTCTTTTAACTAGAGGTGCTTTTAAAACATATAACAAAAGACACATCTGTGCATATGTGTTGGCTTGTGTGCGATAACATATTAATATAACATTTACATAATTGTGCATGCAGTCACAGTTTTTGTCTTTTCTATATAAGTGGTAAATATCACACACCCTGTTCAACTCGCCTTTTTACTTAGCAGCATACCCCTGAGAACGTTCCATATTAGTACTTTGTGACTAATCACTGATTCTTTGCTCAATATGTGCAATCTTTATATTCCTAGTTCAATATTGACGTATCGTAAAGATATTTCTGACATTTTTGTCATAACCAGTGGTACAGTGAGTAATTCTAAATACAGTTCATTGTGCCCATATGTTGTTTTAGTTTAGCTGTAAAATACAGTTATAGAGAAAAAATTGCTGAATTAAGGCCAGGTATGTTTCAAGTTTCTTTTTTCCCCTAGAATACTTTTTATTTATTTTTTGACTAGTTAATACATGGGTTTGGCACTCAATTCAAAAAGATCAATCAGTTAATAAATAGTGAAAATGAATCTCATGTGCTTTTCTTCTAGGACCAATTTCTCTTTCTTTTTAAACTTTTAATTAATTTAAAATTTAATCATTGAATTATTTTAATTATTTGCTTCAGTTTGGCCATTTAAGTTTAGATCACAGTTTCTTAGGGTCACACTTTTTAGTTTTACTCATATGTGGGGATACATAGGTTGCTGAGAATTTAAAATATGTAGTCTCACATGTTTTAGGTTGGATGATGCTTTGTCATGGTTATTAAAACTTAAAATTCATTTAAATTTAGTTTAGCAGTGCCATTCTTAGGAAATTTACTTCACCATGATTTTTGCACATGTTCATCAGAATCAATGTAGAGTAGTATCCAGAGCAACATTATTTTTAAGAGTAAACAATAAATGTGCAAAACTAATGAGTTTATCAATATTGGGCTGCTTAACTTTATTAAAGCACATCCGGGAATTCTGTGCCCCTTTTATAAAAATGAACTCTGAGTGTGATAATACTGAAAGGACTCTGAAAATTTCTAGAATAAGACAAAGGCATGATGTAAAAGAATGTTCATGATAGGAATTGATTACGCAAACAGAACAGAAGGTGATGTATTTACAGGTAACTTTTAATGGTGGTGACATTACAGACAGGCCAGTTAGGCAGAGGAGAACTGCAGGAAAAAAGGCCCTGGGCCCAGGATAGAGCCAGGAGGACCAGGCCTTGGTCAGAGAGCAGGAGCCTAAGGTCAAGACTTAATGAGGATCAGCTGGACACTTAAATCCAGGGCTGTGACAAGGGAGGTAACAGCATGGTGACCAATGGCTATGATGGCTTCTGCTCCTACCTATCTGGAAAATACTATTTTCTCTCACTTTGTTCTTTTAATAAACCAGTTAGGACAGAGGCCAGGAGGCGTCTTCAGACATAATGCTTGCTAAGGGCCTTGACTCCTCATAGGCCCAATTTCTCATTTAATAAGATTGTTTTGGTCCTTAAGTTGATCTTAGTTTGATTAAGAGAGGTCTGAGCCCTTACTATTTTTTATATAAAGATCTTAGACAAAAAGCCCCAGTAGCAGCACACTTTTGGGTCCCCTCCCAACTACTGGGAGCTATTTCTCTCTTCTTAATAAACATTCCTCCTGTCCACCTTCTTTGTCCTTGACTTCATTCTTTGATTTTGTGAGACACAGACCCTGAACACACTGTTACAGTAGCTTTTGAGGAAAGCAAAGAAATGGGCGTGGAAAGACTTATTTTCCCTATGATAGTTTCTATGCTGCAAGTGTATACATATGCACATGTGTGCATGTTGTGTGTCTGTGTGCCTGTACCATGCTCCCCCAAATAAGACCTTACTGGAGAACAACCAGCCTTTAAAACTAGAGACAAAAAGATGCCAGGCCAGTCACTTCACCATACCTGCCTGACAGAGCAGCCACTGAGCAAGAGAACAGGGAGGTGTAATCTTTGGTGTGACACTGGCATCACCATGGTAATGACCAGTGCCTATTTTCTTGTTAGGTCTTATTTTCAGGGAAACGTGTGTGTGTGTGTGTGTGTGTGATTTTTCTAAATAATCACAGATGTATAAGATAATAGATCTTCAAGTTGAGGTAATGAAATTTTTATCTTTGCCTTTTTCATTTTAAGGTATGTATTCAAAATGAAATCATACATGTGAGAGAAGAAAAGAGCTACCAAGTCATGAAGGTGTAGCATAGTTTTTAACCAAATGGCTTTCTGTGTTCTTCTAGATAAAACCATATTGGGAGTTACACAAAACATAGATCTAGGGATCAGATTCTGGGGACTGTGATTCAACAGGGATAGGGAGGAACTCAGTGTACATTCACAAAGCAAATTATGGTAACCATAAAACGGTTGTGTGGTTTCGTGGAGAACCTCCAGACAGCTCATGCACTGTGGTAGGACCCCCGGGTCCCTCTCAGTCTCGAAGTTGGGACATCAAGTCACCACATTCTCTCACATATACATCCTGCTCACTTTTATTATCTTCGTATATTTGAAGGTCATATACTTAGAAGAAAACGTGAACTTTGTAGCCAGAATCAACTAGGTTTGAATTTTGACCCTAAAAGTTTCTCTCTGAAGTATACTAGGAAATTATCTAACTTCTTTGAGCAGTTACATTTATGTAAAAAGCCAGTATGAGAATGAAAGATTATTTATGTAACACATTTAACAAGGCATGTAGAATACAGAGGTACTCAGTGAGAGCTAGTATTATTTTTAAAGAAAGACATACTATTACATATTCATCTTTATATTGTGTTAAATGCTAGCTTATAACAGATGTTGGCAATAAAATAAGCTTGTGTTTCAAGCACACTAAGTGGAAGAGCCCTGGAGTGCAATAATTTAGAGGCAGAGCAGGGACTCTTACAGGTTTCTGCTCTTTTAGGATGGCTTTCAGGAAGCTACTTGTCAGGGCTCTTAGACGACTTTTAATTACATTCCTTGCAAACGCAGTGTGATTTCATCCTAGATTATAGCAGCAACTCTAGTCCCAGGATGTGGAAAATTGATAATCAATCACAGCATCTAGAACTTAGGAGGAAAAAGTCATATTTCACATTATTTTGGTTATCTCGTGCCCGGATGTTGGGTTTCACAGGGCACCTAGGCACATTTTTGAGATCTGCTTCTAAATGCCCAAGCAATGTGTCATGATACTGAATATAGCATGTTAGAGCTGTAAGAGACTTCAGGGACAACCCAGTTATTAGTTTGTTCATTAACTTATGTGTGCACTAAAGATAACTTTAGAGCACAATGATTTAGCATCTGCGGTGATGCAGGTGTTCTGTTAATCACTTTCCATCCACAATCTGCAGTCCTTCCGCTGCTCATCAGGAAGGCATCATTGCCACAGGTTATGGTTGAGTGGCTGCCATTCAGTGAGTTTAGGAAGCTGCTAGAGGTGACATCATTCACAGGGGTGGAAGTGGTGACAGAAGCGAGACATGTCTGAGTGCAAAGCCCACAAATTCACACCACCCCATTAAGCGCTCTACGTGCCAGACGGCAGTGCAGTGTGTCTGAGCCCTCTGCAAAAAGCAGCGAGACGGCAAAAGGTCTTGTGGTCAGAGGATGCCACCCTCTAGGGCTGCTGCCTGGGGACAGTGTGGCTCAGGCCAGCCCCATATTGCAGCTTCCAATGCTAAGGACCCAGCCCACCCCATGGACGGGAGAAGTAGTGGGAAACTTGGGGCGGATGGATTGGAATTCTTCCTGGTCCCTCTTGCTTTGATTTCCATCCTCTCAATGTAAAGATTGTTCCATTGTCTCTTACTCCTGTTCCTGTCCCACAGCAGATTGTTTCAGATGAGAAAACCACCTTTGTTTCCTTTCTAGATGTCCTCCTTCAAAACAAAACATGCATCTGATGCTACACGAGAGGAGATGAAGTTTGTAGACCATTTTCTGGTCTTTTCCCTAACGAGAATCATTGAGCTCTCTGGCCCTACACTTTCTTCTGAAGGTATCTGGTCTAAAACTACAGTTTCTCTCCCCAGATCCTACCAACTCGCTTTCAGCACCATTGGCTTCCCCATAGGTGATGATTCAGAGAGACCCTCGGTCCTCAGTGTCAGGCCCCACGCTGTGGGCGGCAAGGTTAAAGGAAGGGGGAGTGGGGAGCAGGAAGCCGATCTCAGACAGTCTTGGGCTCGAAGCAAGGTGTCCAAGCCTTGCTCGAGTAAATCCCAGTGCCTCTGGGGTGAGCCCAGGTGGCAGAGAGATGCTCCTGGTGGCCAAAGAAAACAGGGTTGAGATGATACAGGAACCACATGATTTTATCCCTTCCCTCTCTGCAAACACTCCTGCAGTGTCTCTCAGTTCCTATTACACAGCAAGGAAAGGACTGCACAGACCATGAATAAAATGAGAAAGTGAAATGTGAGGCTCAGTTCACGTTCAAGTTCAGGGTGGGAAGTACATATCTGTGGTGAGTTTTCCTGAGCAAGGAGCTATGGGCTGTCTCAAAGGGGCCCTGCTGTGTTTGGAAACCAGGGCTCTTTTGAACTTGCAAGTCTTGCTTTCCTCACCACCTCCCTGCTGTCCCCTGCAGGGCTCACTTTCCACAATGACAGCCTTTACTTCCATCCTCTCCGAGCTCTGTCCCAGCCCTGAAGCCTCAGGGAAGAGGGGAGCAGTCAGTCTCACCTAGGCCTCTGACAGCCAAGCTGCAGGCTCCTGTCTCCATGTTTAACGAGAAAAGCCCCAGGTCAGGAAGGCTGGTTCCAAGGTTTTATGGGGGATCTCAGCCAAAGGGCTTTGCCAGGAATTCAACAAGCTCTGGCCTCTCGCTCCCCCAGGAGCTGCAAAATGCAAATGGCTCGGGTAAAACAGAAGAGCAATTTCCCAAGCAGGAGACTGGGAGCTTTTAACGAGCTGAAGTGAGCCTGCCTGTTCCTTCCCTGGTCTTCTAGGGGGCTAATTAGATTGCCGGTTGTAAGGAGGGCTTTGATGGCTCAGAGAGGGGACTGAGGGTGGGGCTCCTGGCCAGCAATACAGATTGAGCTGAAAGTAACAAGGAAGCCAGGCGATGGGCCTGCAAGCGTTTTGCAAGATCTCCTTTCCTTTTCACCCTTTCTGCCTCTTTCCTCCCTCCAAGTCATGCCTCAAATCCTAATGGTGGAAATTTGAATTTTTCAAAGGGAAATGTTGCAGTCAAACGAAGCATGCAGATTTCCCCCCAAGAGGACAGGATACACTCTCAGTATGGCATCCATCCATTCACTTCTGTTGCTGGCTTCTCTTTCTGCCTCTTCTTCTCCTGCTTCTCTTGCTCTTCCTTCTCCATTTCTTCTCCCCCTCTTTCTCTTCTTGCTCTCCTCCTCCTCTTCTTCCCCTTCCTCCTCTGTGCCTCCTCCTCCTCCTCTCTTCCTCCTTTTCTTCCTCCTCCCCCTCCTCTTTCTCTTCCTCACCTTCTTAATTTTGTTAGATTCTAGGCTAGGTGGAGCACCAAAAAATAACTTTGTTGCACATTTAAGAGAGTTAATCCAGATACACAGAGAATTAACAAATAATTAGGAAAGTAACGGCACCAACTTTATAGATAGAATATCACAGCAAAGGAGGGCAACGAGAAGAGATGAAGCAGGAGAGAAGACACATTGAACTGGGTCTTACAAAACAAATTATTTTCATGATAAAACATACAAAAGCACGAAGATACGTGAACATTAGTGAGTTGAGAAGATAGAAAGTTGGAATAAGAAGAGCAAGAGAATCTTTTAAAATGTATGAGGACCTTCTCATGGGCCACGTGATAGATGTGTGAACCCTGACCTGAAGCCTCTCCAACATCTACAAAGGCTCATCCTAGGTCCTCACTGGTTTGGGGGTGAAAGGAGAGAAGGACCTACTTATTCCCAGCTCCAGGAGCCAAAAGCTGAGGTCCTTGGTATGATTTTCAAAGAGTGGGTCTGTTATGGGGTCTTTTTGCCAAACCTCATCACACGTTGAGTCTCCAGTCCCTGTGGTAGCCAGTAGGGCTCCATGTTTGGAGCTAGGCCTTCAAGAAAGAAATTGCAGTAGCTTTCTCCTCATCTAAGGGAGATATGTCCCCAGACTCCCGTGGATGCCTGAAACCTTAGTCTTGAACCCAATCTATCTCTCTGCCTATCTAACTTTCCATCTATCATTTACCTACCGACCACTTATCTGCCATCTATGTATCTGTATCTACTATGACTTTCCTCATACATATATATGGTAAGTTTGATATATAAATTAGGCACAGTAAGAGATCAATAACAACAATAATAAAATAGAATAATTATAACAATATCCTGAAATAAATTATTTATATTTTATGACTTACATATTTCTGGAATTTTCCATTTAGTGTGTTCAGACTGCAGTCGACCACTGATAACTGAAACCACAGAAAGCAGGAATACAGTTAAAGGGACCAGTGTGAAGTCAAGGGAGGTGCTGGGGTGGGGCCTTCATCTGGTGGAATTAGTGACTTTATAAGGCAAAAGGTCCTTGCCAGGATCTTGCGGGCTAGGCTCACTGCTGAAGTGACCAATAGCTATGATATGTCAGCTTGACCTGTGTAAGAACCACCTAGCAGATGAGCAGATTCTCTGTTGTGCTTTAACTGCACACATGGTGGAAAAGCCTTCCGAGAACATAGCAACGGGAAATGACTCTTCACCAGAAACAAGTCAGCTGGAACCCTGACTTTGGACTTCTAGGCACCAGAATTATAAATAAATTTCTGGTGTTTACACTATCCAGTCTATGGTTTCTTGTTACAGCAGCGCATGCTGACTAATTCATGATCTCAGAACCACTGGGATGGGGGCTTTCCTCTTATCTTGTTCACAGGGTCATCCTTAAAGGACAAATCCCTGTCAATTAAAGATCTGAATATTGATTTATTGATCCCCAGGTTTTCCTGTCTTTCCATTAAAATGACCACATCCCCATCCCTTGCCATGAGATTCAGATTATACCAGAGTTCTTTTTTTCCCTATAAGATCATTCTCAGTTAGGTGACATAATCTGGCTAATAGATTAGGAGAGAAAGTAAAGCCATATATCCTTGGTGTGGGAGCATGAGATTTCAGAGCCTTTATATGATCCTAACATCTCTCTTCTACTTCTTGAGAACAGCAAGCTCCCCAAAGGGGCTCTTCTTTATCCCATACCCTGGAACAAAAATGTCACATGGAACCAGGTAATAGCCATAGCCAACAGACATTGAAAACAGTGACATAAAATGTGAGAGAAACCATCAGCATTGTTGGTGGGGTTGTTTGTTACTACAGACTAACAAAGAGAATGCTGACCAATGCACCCATCTCATAGGGGTGGCACAAACTGGAGCCACAGTGACACACATTAGATAGCTGCCTGGTACTTCTTGGTCTTGTCGGCCTTCTCCCATACCATTTCTCATTTCCTCTTTCCTCAGGATGGCTTTTTCATAACTTTCAATACTTAGTTCAGACTTTAATTTCTCTTTTCCCAGGATCCTATGAGTTGGGCCCACTGTTGATGTGACTATTAATTGTGATGTATCAACTGGTGTAAGAACTGCCTAGCAGATTAGTAACTTCTGGGTATAACTGTGGATGATTAACATGTGGGTCAGCCAACTGAGGGGGAACAACCTGCCCCAGGTGCGGGTAGCACCAACCAATAAGCTTATCTCTGAGACAATAAAAAGGCAAAGAAGAAGGAAGTGGTTGCCCTTCCCAGGAGAGCTCTGGTCTTCACCATTGCTTATGGATGTTGGTGTCCAGTTCTTTTGGCATTCCAGTGCAAACACTTCAGCCTTCCAACAAAGACTTGCACTGACGACTACAGTGAACTTCCCAGCCTTCAACCTTTGACTGCTACTAAATCCCCTGGCTCTCCTCATGGAGGCTACCATGTTGGATTCTTCCACCTCTGATCCAGCAGGTGGCCATTGGAATCTTCTGCTTTGGAACCTGTAAGCCTGGATAATAATAAATCCTAACACAACCATACATGTATTTTATATTGAATCTGTTCCTCTATAAAACTCTAATACAACTGATGTCTCTAAACTTTTATTCATAGCTTCATCACTGTGTTTACAAAGACAGACAGAAGAGTCATCTCTCTCCCCAGCTAGATTTCAAAAGGTGGGGATCTTGTCTCATTCATTTGTCTCCAATGTGTCTGGCTAAGGGCTGGCACGGAAGGATGTCTTTGAGAATGACCTATCTTCATGTCAGAGAGCATGGAATGTCTGCCCAGTGGATGTGGTCTGATTAGACATGTGTTGGCCCAAAGGTCCTTACTGCATGGATAGAGAGAGGTGGGCTGTGCCCCACACTATTATAGAAAGACCAAGGGACAGACCAAGGAACATAAAGGAGGAAGACTCAATGTGATGGCTACTCATCTGTGGCAGGTAAGCTGGATTGCCAATTTGACTGGCTTGAGAGCTGCCTAGGGGATTAGTAGAGAACATTTTTGGATGTGTCTGGGGGGTCATGGAGGGTGACCTTGGGGGTCTATATTTGGTCCCTCCCCTTCCTCTCTGGTGCTGTTCTCCTGCTTTGCTTCCTGGACATCATAAATTGAGCAGCTTTGCTCTCACTGTGCTGTTCCTCCATGATGCTCCTGCATTGGAGCAGCCAACTGTGGACTGAGTCCCCTGAAACCATGAGTCAATTAAACCTCTCCTCCTTTAAGTTGTGGGTGTTGTGTTCAAGCAGTAGGGGTGCTGACTACTACAACATGAGAGGTACCAAGGAATCTGAAAAATGCACTAACACTGTGGCATCTCTACATCAGGGCTGGGCTGGCTGGCTTTCTAGGAGTTCAGGTCATAGTAAGGAGAAATAAAGGAGGCAGATCAGGACAGCCAGGCCAGCATGTTCTTCTTACAGGCACACACCTGTCTGGTTTCATCACACACATGTACACATGTCACAAATGACAAGATTGACTGGGGACATGAAAAGCCCTAAACTTGCCACAGTAAAATCAGTGCAGATCAAGAAAGTGCCATGTTTAACACAAAATATACAGTCAGGATCTGGATTACAGTGTTATGTTTTGAATTATTCATTGTAATAATGGGGCTACCCAAATTAGGCTGTTTTGAAAGAAATAATAATTAGATCAAAATTCATATTTAAAACAGACTTGTGTATTTTCCTTGTGCTTGTTATTGTGCTAGATAATGAGGAAACAGATCAAAAGACAAGGGAACCAGGTGAAGTGGCACAGTCTCTAATCCCAGGATTCTGGGAGGCTGAGGCAGAAGGATCACAAGTTTGAGCCCAGCCTGGACCAGTTCATGAGATCGTGTCTCAAAAAACAAAAAAGGACCGGGGATGTAGCTAAGTGTGGAGACCCTGGATGCAGTCCTTAGTATCACACACACACACACACACACACACACACACACACAAAACACAATGGTTACCATTTTCAAGTAGCTCTGAGTCAGGGAAAGTACATGGTTCTCTACACAGGGTATCTTTGAACATGTGTTAGAATGGCTGTAGCGGACTTTTTGGGGGGAAGTGATGGAGTACAGAGGGAATGATAAGTTCTGACCTGATTGGCCAGAGGCAGTAAGTAGTGTGAGTGTTGAGAAATGAGAATAAACATACACATGCATGCACACACACACAGACACGCACTGGGGTGATTTATGACCTAATATGCATGGAATGTATGTTTAATACAGGAGTGTTTTTAAACAAATGAGTTTCTCTGGGGGCTGTGGAGATATTACAGCAGAGACTTTATGGAAGCCTTGATTCAGTGTAATTCATTCATTAAGCCAGCGATACTCATTGACATCTTCTGATTTCACAGTCTTTGTTCATGTCAAATTTTCCTTCGACTTGGCTATTAGTGGACAATAAGGGGAGCGTTCGGCAGTGTCACAGAATAGTCACTTCTCATTTGGCTTCTGGCTTAATGATTCAATTTAAAAGACATTATAACAATGGGAAGAGAAATAGACTTGCTGCCTGAAATATTGGTCTCTATTCTTTCCTGATTGTTTCCTTGGGTGAATACCTGGTACCCAGATTCCCATCTGTGAGATGGGAAGAAAAGGAATATAGTTTCAGTGCAGTAGTAAAAGTGGTAAAACAAGGCACCAGCCACATAATGGTCATGTAAGAGATGGTGTGAGTGACTTTGACTTTTGGAATCAATTGACTGTGATTCCAGGAAACCAAGCCTACAAACTATTAGAAAATTATGAAAATTTCCTGTTCTCTAAGAATATTCAAAGTAGTTTGTCTAGGATCTGACAGTAAATTTAAAACAGTTTTCAATGTGAAAATGGGCCATTTTAGAATGTGGTCTTGGTTGTACCTTTTAAACATCCTTACTACTTATAGAAAACAGAATGGGATTTAAGAGTGTTTATAGGTAAAATAAATTGTCATTTGTGCTTTGTGCCTAAATAATATATTTTCTAGAAGAAGCCAAATAATTGTGTAAAATGTTCTCGACTTTGGTATCAGACTTAAATTTCAGAACCCAATATTACATTGTCACTCTTTTGCTGAAAATGCTTCTGAGGTTTTCAAAGTCCAAAACAGTCAAGCCAAAATTAGCTGATCTTTGAACGAGACTTCACAGTTTGGTTCTGTGCACTGCTTCTTTGCACACTGAACTTCGATCAGGAGAAACTCTCTCCTCCTCTCCACTCTTCTTGTGTCCGTTCACAGTTCCTTATTTGAAGTATGATCAAGAAATACAATGAATATGAAATTATTTTTAAATTTATTAGAGTAAAAGATGCATGGCCATGAATCTACCTCAAAATCCCCCCTTCACTTTGAACACACCCATGCCACCATCTTTGCCACTTTTACAGCTGCTCTGCAGTCTTCTCTCTGAGGGTCTTTAGTTGCACTGTCCTGGCTGTTTTGAAGTCTTGAATTGGGTAAAAGTTCTCCCTTTCATGTTCATTTTGACTTTGGGGAAGAGGCAGAAGTTGCACAGTGCCAGATCCAGTGAACTAGGGTGCTAAGGACAGACTGTCATGGTTTCATTTGACAGAAAATGGAAAAGTTTGGCCAATGAGGGGTATTATAAAATACTATAACGTTTACATTTTTAAAATTAGTACATTAAAAGACATATTGTCATTAATCACCCTGAAGATACTCAAAATACTCCTCCTCCCTTTTAACTCATTTATCTTATCATTCTTGGCAATGTCTTTTACTGTAGAAAGTTGTGGGGTTTTAAAAAAAATTTAGACATTTAGCATATCTTTCAATCATTCCTTCTGTGCAAATATCATTCAGTTTTTCCTGCACAACCATTCTCAAGCAAGGTCCACAGATTCCTAACAGATCTATAGATAGGAAGCCTGTGAACTTGTCTGGGAATTTTTTCTTTCATGTTTTCTTTTTCCCATTTGCACCAACAGAAATGTATCATTTCTTTCTATTATGAGTTGAGTAAATAAACTACAGCTGTAGCTCTCATGGTAATTTATAATTTCTAAGATGACAGGTTTTCCTCATATCACCTTACAATTGTAGATACCTGGAAATACTGTTTATGCCAACTGCGACTCTGAAGTTATGGTAGTGTCAGACCATTGGTGGAGCATCATGTTTATAAGATCCACAAGCCTGGGAGTGTAGCTGAGAGGGAGAGCATTACTATACGATGGTCAGGAACAGGACCATAGGCGCAATCCCTAGCACCCCAGAACAAAAGCAAACTAATAAAACTATGGAAACTTTAACAAAGAGACAATGGTTTACATTTTTAAAAAAAACTTTAAAATTTACTTTAGTATAACATCTGTGATAGTTAACTGTTGTGTTAACTTGAGAATAAAAGGCCAAGCTGGTTGGCTTAGCATAGTTCTGGGTGGCTGAATGGATTTACTGAAGCCGGAAGCTCCACCCTGAGGCTTGTAGCCTCCTGTTTCTTTGGAGGAGCTACAGTCTTCACCTTCACCTTGGACTTCATCTCCTGGTGTCCAGCACAGACCCTTTTGGTTCCTCATGTGGACTCGCAGAGTACTCTCCAGTGAGCTCCAGACTGGATCCATTGGCTCTCCTGCACTCAGAAGGCCCTTCTGCACCCTTCCACACCTGACTCTGTACATGGCCATTGTGAGACTCCCTTGTAAATACTTACATTTATATATCTTATATTAAATCTGCTTCTTAGTGAGCACTGACTGATACAACATTGTAAGTCTGTATAGTTTCCTTTGTAAGTCTCTGTATTTGTTTTAGTGCATTTAAATGTCATGTCATATTTTAATGTTTAAATATCATTACTCTGAGAAGGAGTTGAGAGGTTTTGCTAGATTGTTCAAAAGGTCCATGGCATAAGAAAGTTGGGTGAATCCAGTTGTCTTCCAGCTGGACCAGAGCTCATTGAATCACCCATGTCATCTCATCTAGGTGGTCTTGGTGACCAGCTTGGTTCTCATAGTGACCACGTGCAACTTTGAATTTGGTGACCTACTAGCATGAATGAGTGGATGGTGTTCGTTCATTTGAGAAAAAGATCTAAATAAACCCTGGGGGTGAAGTGCCAATCAGGTAATTTTGTCTGTGAATGCAACTCTGTGCAAGTATCATTTATCTGATTATTTCAAAACCTCTTGGTTTTCCTACTTTGTCACACTGCTGATAAAGGACCTGGCCAGTTCTGCTCTTTAAGGAACTGGAAGAATGTCTTGCAAAAAATGAAACTTTTCCATCATTTGGCTTAGCTTAACATCCATGAGGGACCATAAGGACTTAGCTACTATGCTTGAGATGTGGGTTTTGTCTGTACATGTGTGAGATCCACAACATACATATAAATTCTCAATAGTTTATATACTAAAGTGTTTGTGCATTTTGGGAAGGAGAACAATTTATATTTAGAAAATAGAATTGCAACCTATTTCAGACATAGTAAATTACATTGACTTGTAACATGATGAATCAACAAATAGTTTGTGTCTTTAAATGACTTTCTATATTAAATCATCTGTAGTGGGAAAATATTTTCTTATATTATTAATGTGATCTTTCATTTCACGAATATGTCCTATTGCTCTATTGACTTCCTGTCTTCAAGCAGAATGCAGAGAAAGAAAGTGGCAGATCTAGGTGACCTAGCAAAAATAGAAAAGATTCAGAATAATGTTTAATTTTATCTTGCCCAGAAGGAAAAGGAACATAGGAGAGATGATATTAGAGAGATGAGCAGCTCCCTGGGGAGAAGAGGTGGATGGAAGACTTCCAGAGAGGCAGCCTACCCTCAGAAGTGAGCTGTTAGGCAGAAAACCTTGGGCCAGTTTAGGAAATCAACTTGCTGAGAGAGACATAGAAACCACAAGATTATTTCCTGTGGGCTCCTGGGTAGTTCAAATGATCAACAGCCGGTGGAGTGCCTGGCTCTCATCTCACCAGGTGGGGACAAGCATAGTGTTACCCATGTCAGTGTGGACAGAAGGCTGTGACCTCTGACGATGGCTGTGGTCAGGTTGTTTGAGTCTCCCCAAACTTTGTATGTTGAGCCTAATCCCTAGTGTGGTATTAGGTGGGGCCTTTGGGAGGAGATCTGATGATAAATAGGATCAGTGGTTTATAGAAGTGACCATGAGGAGCTTGTCCTGTCCCTTCCCCAATGTGAGGATGTAGAGCAGGTGCCACCAAAGACATCAAATCTGCTGGCACCTTGATCATGGACATCTCAGCCTCCAGATTTGTGAGCAGTACATTTCTCTTGTTTGTAAATTACCCAGTCTAGCGTACTTGGTTACAGCAGCCCACTCTGACCAAGACAATCTAAGACAGGGGACACAACACCTCTCTCCAGTACTATTCATGGTGTAGGACAGGGTTTGTCCCCTAGAACTTAAAAGGGACACCAGGAAGAGAATAGGTGAGCCACTGAAAGAGACCTCAGTTACGTTTCCAGTCTGGTGGCATGGGATTTGCAAACATGCATCGTAAACTCAGGTAGAGAAAGATTATTGCTTAATTCTTTTTTTTTTTTTTGGTACTCGGGATCAAACTTAGGTCCTTGAGCTTGTGAGGCAGGCGGTGGAACCACTGAGCTAAATCCCTGGCCGGATTATTGTTTAATTCTTAAACTCTCGGATTCGCTACTTGTCAATATACATATATTGTACCTGTACCTGTACATATACATACACATATACATATACACAGGAGATGGTTCTTATTCTAAGTGCCCTGAGATGGTTTGAATGTGGCTCCCAAAAAGCCTAGGTTGGGACCTTAATCCCTAGTAAAACAGTGTTAGGAGCTGCAACTCTTGAGAAAGGATGAGCTGCCTTCGTGATGGATGGACGCAGGTTACATAATGGGCTTGATGTTGTGATTTCCTCCCACCGCTCTGCCTCTCTCTCGCTCTGACCATATGATGCCCGCTGCCACATTATGATGTGGTGACCCCTCTGCAGACCAGGGTACTGTGCTCTCACACTCCCAGGCTCCAGAACCATGTGCTCTCTATAAAGTTACCCAGTTTTAAAATTTTGTAATAGCAACACAAGTAGATGTGTTTTTTTATGACACTTCTATACCTGCCTTCCAAAAACAACTCTCTTTAGTGTTCTAATATAGGCATATTTTACTTCACTTTGTTTATAAATTCATTTATCTCATTTTTCCATTTAAATATAACAAATTCAACTACATTTTCTACAAGATACCTTTTAGTGATATCATTCTGAAATCTTGATTCCATAAATCAGGGCTTCATAAGCTGTATGTATATATTTATATCTTTACAAAGAAACCAAATATTCTGAAGTCTTATAAACATATTTTTTAATTAGAATATTACTCATAGCTTCAACTACAGCAATACATGGACAAGATATAAATGTCACTTAAACTAGAATCTTAAAATAAAAGGCAAACTTCATAGCATGCCTCATGTGGTTTTGCCACTAATACCTGGACATTTCCTGTTTTGACTCATTCATTGGCCTTTCTGTTCTGTAAATAACCACATTAACCTTGTGTAGAAGCTTGTACCTTTATTATTTCTTTTATGAGATGGGATGAAAATATACAATAAATGTTGAAATTTAAAAATAATTATTATAGTAAAAGACATCTTGCATTAACTCCACTCAAAATTCTCCCCCTCACTTCAAACACATTGATCCCATTGTTCCACTTTCTGCAGCAGCTCTGGAGCCCCCTTTCCTGAGGGTCTTTTTGAGATGTGATCACAAATACAGTGAATCCTGCTGCCCAGCGCCATCCAATGGAAAGGTAGGCTGTGCAAACATGATGCTGTGTCCTCATTCACCTTAGTCACTGGATCTGGCACCATTGGACTTCTGGCTCTTCCCCAAAGTCAAGATGACTGTGAAAGGGAAATGTTTCGAATTGATTTAGGACATGGAGGCAGCCAGGACAGTGCAACTAAAGAGCCTCAAGAAAGAGGACTCCAGAGCTTTTGCAGGAAGTAGCAATGATGATGGGATGAGTGTGTTTAAAGCAACGTGGGAAGATTTTCAAGGGGATTTATGGTAATTTGTCTTTTACTGTAATACTTTTTAAATTTAAATACTCACCATATTTATTGATCATACCTCATATATGGAATGCTGTTCCCCCAACTCTCCATCAGTGGTCTTGTCCCATCTTTGATAATCTCCAAACCAACAAGATCACACAGGTCACACTGATCTGACGTGTCCCCCCACTGCTGTTGCCCCTGGACACGTAACTGTGTCTGCATCTGTGTCCAGAGGGGCCTCACAGACCTCTCATGGTAGGTGCTGCCTAGGGAGCCAGGCTGTAGGGTGGGTGCTGGGTCAAGTATGAAATGTGGATTTCTCCTGATTGCTAGAGCAGTGCCACCTTTATGTCACTTGAAGGAAGTATTGAGTCACTGCAAAGGAGGTAACGTTTTTTTCTTCTATTTTGTGCTTTTACAGGGGCAGCTGCTTTTCTAATTCTACAGTGATACCTGACCTAGCAATACTCTCTAACATTTCTGGGTTGGTTTACTTACTTGTTGTTACTCATTTTCAAATTTATTTATCATCTATTTTAACCCACTAGAAATATAAATTCCATATGATAATGACCAAGACTCTTTGGTTTCACTCTGTAATTCCTAGTTTTAGAATGTTACACCGTTCGTATTGGTTACTTGACAATTATTTATAAGATTAGTTTGTAGTAAAGACTTCTATTCCATAATTTCAAATGTCATTAATGTATTACATGTTATGAATTTCAAAGACATGATGATGATTTCTGATGTCCTCCATTTGCCCTTCAAATGACCTAATTCCTGCTTTCCCAAATACCTTGTACATCCTGATTATGAATTCTTGATTCTTTAGGTTTATTCTGACCAGAATGTTCTCTCACCCTGCTAGATATCCCTGAAGAAGCTCTATACTCCCTGGATATGTCTTGAGTTTCCTCCTGTTCTGTACTTGCCAGAAAGTTTGGCCAATTCTTGGTAAATTCTCCAATTACCTTCTCCTGCATCTTGGAATCATTGATTTAGAACTTGAGTCTTTTAAACAGAATAATTTATTTATAGATATACGCCTTCCTCTCCACCATACCTTACTGTTAACTTCTAGAGGAAGTGTGATTTGCATCTTTGTATTACCTATTAGGCTCATGTTAGAAATACTGGGTAATTTGTAGTTTAAAAAGGCATCAATCTTAGAAGATGCTTACATAGTCCTTCTAAATAGGGCCTCCATCTCTACGTATGGAGGAAAAGAGAGATCATTTGTGTGCCCATAATCATGGTGATAGACACATAGACAGATGGTCTGGACTAGGAGTAAAAGACACACAGTGCAATGGGTGGGTGCTGTCCATGCAGAGCATGGTGAAAAAGTCAGAAACACAGTGGGATAGAAAAGCAATGCTGCTTGCAGAAATGAAGATGCCTGCTTAGAAAATGAGAGGACCTACAGCATGCAGTGACAAACATCAATCAGAAAAAAATCGTTGCTTAAAGTGGGAATAGGAGAAATGGGAGTGAGAGATGCTGAGAAAGGGGAGTAAGTGAAAAGTCAAATGTATGAACCAAAAGAAATAGGGGTGGGTTCTTAGTGCGCGCATTTGAATAAGAAGCCAGGAACTGAGCTGAGGTGCAGTGAAGCCACAGCTCTGCCTTTGTTCCACACAAACAAAACACAGATGGGCAACACCAAAAGACAAACAAAAAGAGCCCTCAGGTGCATTCTCTGCCCTTCTCCTCTGCCCTCTGCTCGGCAGGGACTGGGGGCAACGCCCCTCTGTGCAGGGAGCACCCCAAGGCCCCTGAACTGTGCTCTGCAGTTGACTCACACCTGTTTGTGCTATTTTGGCAGAAAATGCCCACAGCAACAGACTTCATATTTCCACAGCATTAAACAAGTAGAAAGTGTTAGATAAACATTTGTTGACTGCATTAATTACTGATGGAAAACACAGATGTGTTGGACATAAGTTAATAGAACTCACCAATCTTCATCAGGGTGGTCCCTGTTGAGTATGAGTGCCCTCTCTTTCTCTTTTTTCACTCCTGGAAGATAATGTGCATGTATGTAATTTTAAAGCTTTCACCATTATTTTCAAAGTGCTGTAATTTTTTGGGATGATACTTGGGTTTGAACCAAGGTGTTCACACTGAGCCATCTACCCAGACTTTATTTTAAGTTTTTTAAAAAAAATTTGAGATAAGGTCTTACTAAGTCTCTAAGTTGCCCAGGCTGGGTTCAAAGTTGTGACCCTCCTGCCTCAGCCTCCAAGTGTGCTGGGATTACAGGTATGTGCCACCAGGCCCAGTTTAAAGCATTATGACTTCTATTAAGCAAACCATATTTATGCCTCATCTCTAAGTCTAACTTCAAGATAACAAACTGTTCCAAAATTCCTTTTCAAAATTAACATTGGAATCTACATTTCAGTGTCTCAGGCGGGTCCAGTTCGGCATGGTGCGGACTAGAACAAGGGTTTAGTGCTTCACGTGCAGAAGTGTATCCTACTACACACAGACTCTTGAGTCCTTGTTTCCTTTTCTAACTTGAGCCTGTACCAAGCAGGACCACTTGAAAATATTTTTGTCCCAAGGTCATTTCTGCCAAGGCAAAGGCGTCTTTGCAACTTAAGCGTAACATACTGCTTGTTGAAGATAAGCTATCAAACAATTCAAAGGCAGTTAGGTTCTCTAATAGATGCTTTGTCTATGGTAAGTGTATTTGCTTTTGCTCTTTAATCTGAGAATACTTATCAGTGAAACAGCCGCCCTGACATTGAAGCAATGGCAGATTAACAATGGTTTTACAAAAGGGCATGTTAAGTTTATGTCCTTTAGTCTCTGCAATCCTTTTAACTGCTGGAAATGCCACCCCTAACCCTGAGGAGAGCTCTTAATCCTGTCTCTCTAAAGCTACACATTAGATGAGTGAAATATCTCATCAATATCGACAGCACTTACTAAGCCTCAGGACATTATTTGAAAAAGTCAAATAGAAGCTGTGCCCATATGAACATGGTGTTGATTTTAAATGTGCAGTTCTTCTGGCCCTCTATAAAGAAGTATGTCTAGCAATTATAATAACTTGACTCAAGAATCAAATATTTAGGGCAGCAAACCATGTCTATTTCAGGCTTCGCAGCTGACGTACATTCTTAGGATGCACAGGTTAAACACAGTATTTCATTTCAAGTTCCTAAGAAGGGAAAGGTCCGAGAGCAGAATGAAAAGGCTGTGTTTCCACACATGGTTCACTTTGGTGGATGGCTGGAGTTGGGGCAGCTGAATCAGGAGGCCATTAATAAAAGTCTGACACAGCCTTGAAGGAGGATATTTAAAAGGTTAACATATTTCAGTCTCACACAGAGCCATACAGAAGCACACAGTTACAGAGTTATTAATAGATTAGTCCAGCCTGTAATTATTATCCTAATGGCTCTTATCAAAAACAGCAAGAGGTAGGCAAGAAATAGATAATTACAGGATGAGCACAGGGAGATGGCTTCATTTTGCCTATTATCCAAAAAGCTTTTCATCAGCATAGTGACCAAAATATCTGAGATCCATTCTGAAGCACATTAACCAGGTGATATGATTACTGAGTCACTTATTTAATTAGCCCTGTTCACAAAAGTTTAGTGCAATCCAAACTCATCATCCTCCCCCTACCTACCCCCAGGTAGAAACTGTGCTCTTTCTCTTCAAACAGACATCTACTCATCCTCTTAGACCAATCTTGAATGTGTTGTCCCATCAGTGATGTTTTGTACCACTCTCTGAAAGAAAAATTTATCTTCTTATCACTCTATCTATCTATCCACCCATCCATCCATCCATCCATCCATCCACATATCCATCCATCTATCTATCTATACATGTATCCACCCATCCATCCATCCATCCATCCATCCATCCACATATCCATCCATGTATCCACCCACCCACCCATCCATCCATCCACATATCCATCCATGTATCCACCCACACACCCATCCATCCATCCACATATTCATCCATCTATCTATCCATCCATGTATCCATCCATCCATCCATCCACATATCCATCCATCTATCTATCCATCCATGTATCCATCCACCTACCCACCCACCCTTCCATCTATCCATCCATCCATCCATCCACATATCCATCCATCCACATATCCATCCATCTATCTATCCATCCATGTATCCATCCACCCACCCACCCATCTATCTATCCATCCATGTATACATCTATCATCCATCCATCCATCCATCCATCCATGCACATATCCATCCATCTATCTATCCATCCATGTATCCATCCACCCACCCATCCATCCATCCACATATCCATCCATGTATCCATCCATCCATCCACCCACCCACCCATCCATCTATCTATCCATCCATGTATCCATCCATCCATCCATCCACATATCCATCCATCTATCCATCCATCCATCCATCCATCCATCTATCCATCCATCCACATATCCATCCATCTATCCATCTATGTATCCATCCACCCATCCATCCATCCATCCATCCATCCATCTAATTTCCTGATTTTTGCAAAATGAATTTGAATTATCTGTTAACAAATCATTAAATACAGTAAGATTTGCTTTTAGAGTGATGAGGACAAAAGAATAAAGGGAGAGATGGACAAAATGGAATACAATTAGTATGCGTGAGTGCATGTGGTTGTGAAGGGCTACTACATGTTGCCCTCAACTTTATAATAAAAATAAATAAAAAATTTATATATATGTAAAAGTAGCTGTTTTCTTATTTTTTCTTAAGGCAAACATGACCAGTAGCTAAGGAGAAACAGTTATCTTTTTTTCCTGAAATCAAAGCTCCATTCACCCTAGGCTGCCATAAAGGGAACAGTATGCGATGCTGTGGGTGCCCCTCTCCCTGGCTTCCCACCACGAGAAGGGCACATTTTTACTGCTGTCTTCTGCATGACCCCTCTTTGCAGCCAGGGTATAACAGCCATGTGGAAACAAGCAAATGAAAACTGAGAAACAGTGGGTTTCCATCACACACTGGACCTCTACAGCTTAAATGATGCTCTAGTGTCTTCAACGTCATGCTCAGCTGTCCATCTCTGCATCAAGTCAACAGACAGTAATATACAGAACACTTTAAACATGAGGAAAACATCAGCTCTGAGACAAAGAACAGATTCTACTTACCTGTGGATACATGGAGATCGATGCAACACTGACAGTTCTTATTTCTCACATTAACCGAGAGGTGCGGATATGGGTTTTTCTGATTTCTTTTTGTTTGTTTTAGATGGCGTCGTTTCTCAGAGTGATCAGAGTTTGGAAGCGTGGATTAAAATCCTCAGCAGAGAACATTGGAAAGGCAGTGCACCTCTGCTGTTTTTCCATAGTGCCCGTGGACAAGATTTATATTTAAATGAGCAGGCCTTAATTAGAGCTGGTGCACTCCATAACATGAGTGGGCATCAGGTCATCAGCTAAGGGCCTGAGCAGAACTAAACCTCTTCTCCCTTCTGCCAGCAACCAGGAGTTTTGCAGAAGGTTGCTTCTGGACCCAGCAGTAACTCTCACTGCCCCAGTGCTGGCCTGCCAGCCTCCCCGTGAGAACCCTGACTCTCCCAGCCTATACGATCACCAGAGCCAGTTTTTCAAATAAATCTACTATTAGCTATACCTATATCTACATATGGGCTATGCTTTAAACATATGGTGTGTGCTTAATTTTTAAAAAGTTATTACAGTAAAAGAGGGCCGGGGATTTAGCTCAGTGGTTTTGCCACCTGCTGTGCAAGCGCAAGGACCTGAGTTCGATCCCTGGTACCAAAAAAAAAAGTTATTACAGTAAAAGACATATTGCCATGAATCCCCCTCAAAATCCTCCCCTCACTCTGAAAACACTCATCCCATCGTTCTTGCCACTTCCTGCAGCAGCTCTGGAGTCCTCTGTCCTGAGGGTCTTTAGCTGCGCTGTCCTGGCTGCCTCGATGTCCTGAATGGATTCAAAACGTCTCCCTTTCATGGTCACTGTGACTTTGGGGAAGAACCAGGAGCCACAGGGTGCCCGATTCGATGACTAAGGTGGATGAGGATGCAGTGTCATGTTTTTAGTAGCTGCCTTTCTGTGGGATGGCGCTCGGCAGTAGCATTCACCTTAGTTTTGACCATACCTCATAAAGACACTCAGGAAAGAGGACTTCGAGAACTTCTACAGAGAGTGGTCAGAACGATGGGATGAGTGTGTTGAAAGTGAGGAGGAGGACTCTGAGGGAGATTCATGGCAAAGGCTCTTTTGTTGGGAATTTTAAAAAATGTACCGATTCATGTATTTTCCCTGACTCTTGCATATAGATACGCACAGCCAGCCTATCAACCCTGCTGGCTCTCTTTCTCTGAGGAGCCCTGATAGAAGCCCTTGTACTGGTCACTGCAAGGTGGCTTTACTTCTCTGAGACACTTGGCTGCCCTTTCTTCCCCTGATCCGTCCAAGAGGAAACCTCATCATCATAGCAACTGTTGTTAAGGTCATAGTCTGAAGCCACCAGAAAGTCTCACTGTAAAGGACAACAGATCCATGGTGGCAAAAATCCCACTGAGGAGGAAGCAACATCCGGGGACCTGAAGATCCTGGCAACCACGTCCAGACCCTGGTTATTAAGTCATCTCATCCTGCTGCTTTGTTTTCTTGCTGTAAAGAAGGAAGCAGTGTGAACCACCAGACCCGGGCGGGCACTGCAGAAGGGTGCAGTGTGACCTTTAAGACCAGATAAGTAGGAGACAGAAGGGTATCGGGGAAACCCAGGATGTCAAAGGGGATGGGAAAATAAACATCTCAGGGCCATATGGCTTTCCCCCAGCACTGTAGGTACTAATTAAGGACATGAAATTCAAACAACCCTCTAGAATTTGCCAGGGTTCAGGGGTATAAGTCCCTTGTTGATGAAAATAAGCTTTTATCAGGTGAAGTGTAGGCTTGAAGTGCCTATCATGTTTGTAGAAAGCAGCTACATTTCTTGTATTATTGAACATTTTTTCCCTTTTTTATCAGTACGTGTTTGGGGTACACAATAAATGTATTCATTGGGGAAAACTGGTACAGATGCACATGCAGACTTGGTCCTGTTTGCTTCCCATCCCTCTTGTCTCTCCTCAGCTCCAAATCCCCAGCATTCTTGGACTTTTCAGAGGCTTAAATTTGTATGTGCTGCACAAGTTAGTGTTTCTCAGTATTGGTGATATGTCCATTGATATTTAGATTGCGTATATTCAAATATGAATTTAAACGAGTAAAATAAAATGTTGTGTTTAGCTATCATGATGAATGCATAGCATATAAAGTTGATTGACAACGCAAAGGAGAATAAACTAGTGGTTTTGTAATCAAACAGACTGGAACTCATCCTACAGTCATGACTTGCTTGGGGAACATTTTACAGGTTCTGAAATTTTCTTAGGTTTTATGCTTCTCTGTCAAGTGGGAGAAAAATCTTTCCACTGGACTCGGAGGGGTTTTGTAGAAACAAATTTGGTGTCTAATAAAAAAGTCCAGCTTCTAACCGAAGAGGGCTCAGCAAGGGGTGACTCCTTCCTTTGGTCCCATTGGGTAAGCCATGTATGCCTGGGCAGCAGGTCTGAGGGAAGGGAGGAGAACAGAAACACTTCTGTTGGGGTGATGAAATGATGCATGTTTAATTTTTCATTTTTCAAGATTTTCTGTACTATTGCATCATTTTATTCAGCAGAAAAACCTGTTTTAGGAAGTTGTCCAGTGCAGATCACAGGGCTGAAGTCACAAAGTAAACAGAGGCCTGCTCAAGCCTTGGCTCCCGCCTGTGCCACCCACTGGGAGCTCAGCGGGGAATCAGCCTCGGTTCCCCCTTAGTCCCAGCCTGGCTGACTGAGACACCCAAAACGTCCTGGGGCTTTACTCGGCCTTTCAGCATCTTAATGAACTGCTGTTCAAGGGCAAGGCTTTTTGTCAAACAGACCTGCAAGGTTGCTAGGTGCAAGCAAGGATAAGGAGAGATTCCAGTTGCTCAATACTTGTTTGCCTTAATGTGTTTAAAAGAATTGCACCATATCCGGGTTGACGATTATGCAATGCAGGGTGGATACTTAAATCGAAGGTTAAGTCTGAGCTCCAGGCACCTTTGCGATTGAGACATCCATTTATACTCACATGGAAAGTATTCAGTTTTTCTGATTAAAAACAAAGTGTAGGAAGCCAATAAAAACAGACCTCAGTGTCCCTTGCACATATAAAGTACGCACAGCAAACATCCCCTCCTGTTTCTTCTCAGGAATTTGTTATATTGTTCTCATGTGGTGACTACAAATAAAATTCGCTGTGGGTCCTTCAGGATCTAAATTCCTGCTAACAACCCTAATTTATTCAGAATCGCCTTTTAATATAAAGAGCATCCATCAATCCTGGAATTGCTCAGGCTGGGTTCAGGTCTCAATTCTGACATTTATTAGGGTCAGGCGACTCTGGGCAAATGAATGAGGACTTCTGGATGTGACTCCTTTCACCGTGAGGATGAGAATGATACCCTTAAAGCAGGAAACTGACAAGGGCTCGCCTGTACAGGGCCAAGGTCACAGCCGGCACGCGGTAGGGATCAGTATACAGCGGTTCCCTTCCAACACCGGATCTTCTCCGTCGTAGACTGCCTGCCTCTGTCCTGTACCCCACCTCGGGTGGGCGCCTCTGAGGGCAGTGGAGGACCGTGCCGTGTCCGCTGAGGAGGAAGCTGATGGGCCGCAGAGTGGGGCGTCTGGAGAGATGGAGAAAGCAGGACGCCCCGCAAAAGCAGAGATCCCAGAAAACTCAAAGGTTCACAATGAGCAAGGCAAAAAAAAATGCTGGGGAATTTGAGCTGTGGCCCTCAAAACAAAGCCGCCAGGCTCAGCCTCTTTACCCTGGTGCTTTTCTACTCTGCGGCGTTTCTGAACTTCGGTGCCATTGACCCGCGGGAGCTTCTGTTTCCTCAACCCGCAGAACCAGGCCAGCCCTGCACACCCACCCCGAGGGCTCCTGGCTTCTGAGGGACAGGTGCGCGGGGCCGGGAGCGGGGCAGAGCTGGAGCTTCCTTAAGGATCACGGGTACCTGGCATGAAAGTTCGCCAGGCCCGGGAGCTTGGGAGGATGTGGGGTTATCAAGGTGCATCCTTTTGGGCCACTGTGAGTAACGTGGGTGCTGTTCTTCTCTTATCTGAAGGGGAGAAACTGAAGCAAGCAAGCGGCTCAGAGCGCAGCCCAGCTGCAGATTCCTTCCCTTCTACGCATGTTCTGTGTTACACACTCGGCTGTCTTTGGCACAGGAAGTGCACACACATTCCCAGGGGCCAAGGGTCGTGCAGATGACACACTTTCCACAAGGCCTAGAGGAATCCTGCTGGGGACAGACCTGAAATCCCAGCGTGTAACCAAGCTGGGGCCTTCCTGCCAACTGGATTCTTTGATTTCTGAAGTCAGCTCAGCCACAGGTAACTTCTAAAATTGATTTTATAGAACAGAGAAACCCAGGAAGAAGCTCTATTAAAATAAACCCAGACAGGCGTGGTGGTGCACACCTGTGATCCCAGCTATTCAGGAGGCTGAGGCAGGAGGACCACAAGTTTGAGTCCAGCCTGGGGAACTAAGGGAGACCCTGTCTCAAAGTAAAAAATAAAAAGGGCTTGGGATGTAGCTCCATGTGAAGGCCCTGGGTTCAATACCCTGTATCATTAAATAAATACAAACACTGCACCATCTAGACATTGCGAATCTCTGGCATCTTTCCAGCAACGCTAGTTTTTTGGGCACTGAATGGCAGGCATTTAAACTCAAAGCCAATTTAGCAGCTGGGTTTCCAGAAGCCAGAAACGAGGGCTGTCACAGGACTTGGAACATTTAGCCTGCATATATCTCAGGTACAGTTGTTATAGAACTGAAAATTCTCATAAGAGTAATTATCTTCTGCTTCATTTCTTCCTTCAGAAATAATGAGCAACACTATTCACTGATAATGCGACTTTGTCCTCCACTGACACTAGAGATTATTCACCAATACTAGAGAGAGGTTTGTCTGTTTGTTCCCAATCTTAATTAATTTATTTAATCTCTCTGAAATCTTAGTATGACGTCTATAATATTTATTTTATACTTCGATTATCATCCCACACTACTTCATTCTTTTTTCTGTGCCAGTGTTGCAGCTTTGCTCAGTAGCTCTTTCTGGTAATTCCTCTGCTCCTTTGATACACGCCATTATTGTATGTGCGCTTGTGTATGTGAGTGTGTGAGTGTGTGTTGGTATTTCTTTACTTTCTCGCATTACAAGATGCTCCTAGCTCCTTTTTCATATTCCCTATTCTACCTCTAAAATCATTCATTTCTCTAAGAAACCCTGTTTTGTTTTGTTTTGTTTTACCGGAGAGTGATACTAAAAAACTAAAATCTCTGCTCTTCTAAACTGGAATGTCCTTGAATCTAGGCTCTTCCCACTGATAAAGCAAGGAGAAAAATGTTTGCATACTAACCCACTCCTGTAAACACACCCATCACCATTTCCCCACTGACCATTTGTATCTATTAAACTGAATGTGACTCACCCTCAGGTCTCCAGCTCCAAACCATGGCCGCATGGATTGTTCTAGCCTTTTCTTTCAGACCATCTATAACCTCCCATCCCAACAGTAAGAAGCCCGCCTTGCATCACCTCCCATGCAGCTAATGATTTTCAGTTCTTCTATGGGTGGATAAGTGTCAGAATTATTACCCTAGAACCACCTTAAAGTCACTACTTCGACTCTAGCATAGTCCTTACCTGCAGTTGTTATCGCCTTTATTCTCAGTCTGCCCACGTTTCCACGTTAAGTAGGGTAGCCTTCTACCCCTCCCCTTCCAGTGAGGCTGTTTTAAACTTGTGAAACACAACTAAGTTATTTTGCCACAGTTTGCATTTCATGCTAGAACCAAGTATGTTGAACCAGCTTCCTACATGAGTGCTTTTTAAAGTGCTTATATTAAGATTCATTCTTCGTACTGTAAATTTTTATGCATTTGGAGCACACTTGTGTCATATAGCCACCATTATAGTACTGTGCAGGATTAATTCACCAACCTGAAGAAATCCCTTAGATCGGTTCTTCAACTCTTCCCCTCTTCTCTACCCAAAACATCGAACGCTGACCCTTTGCAATCTATAAATCCAAACCATGCATCCTACATTTAAGCCAATGTCTTTTCAACAACAGCATATTGTAATTTACTCCCTCGCCTAATTTAAATAAGCTCTACTAAGCCAAAAGATGTATTACTCCTAGTGTAAGAAGGGTAGGGGACATCACTTACATACTAAGGAGAATGAATTGTTTTAAGAATTTTAATAATCATGAATGTCTTGTTATCACATTAGTGTAGATTTTAGTCCTAATATTACTTACATATTTAAAGCCTCACTGATATTAAGATACCTACCTTAATGCAATTAAAATATTTTCTTAAACATTTCCAAGCCAAACAAAATTTGTAACAGCTTATGCAGACAAAAGATTGTCACTATTTATGTATCCCCTATTCAAATCAGTAAGAGAATCTTTTAAACATCCAGATCAAAAAGTGCAGTCCTGTATTTTGTACAGTCATCAAATACAATCTGAAGTATCTCAAATCTATTTTCAAGTATTAGTAAACTAAAGAATCATTTAATTATAAAAGGTGCACATAAATTGATGGTCCAAATATTAATTGGTAAAAAAAGATGCTTTGAAAGACCTTGGTAAAAGGCACCAAAATGGTTCAGTACAGAAAGATTTGACATAGAAATTTCATTGTGGGCTTCTTCACAGAAAGTTCTCAGCATTGTAAGGTAGTTATAAAAAGAATAGCTTTTACTACCAACATATACAAATGTTACCCTTATGTTGTTATAAAATGAGTTTTCAAGCATTTTATTTTATTTTTATTTTTTTATTTTTTGGTACTGGGGATTGAACTCAGGACCTTGTGTTTGTAAGGCAACCACCAAGCTAAATCCCTGGCCCGAGCATTTTATTTTGAATTAATTTTAGACTTACAGAAAATTTGGGAAGATAGTACATGAGTCCTACATGCCAGTCACCCAGTGTCCTCAAATATGGACATTTAACATAACCATAGTACAAAGAAGGAAACCAGTAAATGGGTATTGCTGCAATCCTAGTCCCTAAACTTCAGATATAATAGATTCACCTGTTTTTTTCCTTAACATCCTATTTCGGTGCCTGGATCCTACCAATAATCCCACTTTGTATGAAACTGCTATTTCCCCTTGGTCTCTTCCACAAATAAAAGTTCCTTGGTCTTTTGCTGTCTTTTCTGATACAAAGAAATATTAATATTTTATTTTAAATGGGGAAAGAAGGACATACACCCCCCCCACACACACTGTGATCACCACCACGATCTCACCGAAAAGAGATGGTGAGCAAGTATCAGGAGAAGATACCCCAAAGGCTAGCCATTCTTATTTTATCTTTGGGTGAAGGATTATGGGTAAATTTTTTCCCTGGTACTTTTACTTCCTTTATTTTATTTATTTTTATCAAAATTGGCCATCCAATATTTAAAATCAGAAGGAAAATGCATAGAATAAAAGTATAATTTTGTAAACTAGAGAATTTTATGAAGCTAGAGATTTTGTTTTCATTTAATCTGACAGTGTTATTCCATTGTGTTGCCGGTGTGTACATAATTACCTCTTGCTTCTTTTGATCCCTTTCTACCCCTCCCTTTTCCTCCTCTCCCTCCCTCCCTTCCTTTTTCTTCCTTCCTTCTTTCTTTTCTCTCTTTTTTCTTTTCCCTCTCCTCCTGTCCCCGCCTTTTCTTTCCTTCCTTGCCCCAACATCTAAACAGATTAAGAATGAAGGAAATGTTCCAATATGAATGGTTGGCAGCACAAGGCAATGAGCACCCGCCTCACCTAAAACGTCAGAAATACAAACGCTCACTGGAGATGACAGCGAGCATCCATCTGAACTGTGGCTCCTGGGAGAGAGGGGAGCATCCATCATGATAAAAAGGTGCCCACCTTGCATCTCAGGGGCCCCCATGTGTCTTACAGAATAAAGACTGAAGGATTCAAATCTTGGCCTCATTTTCTACCCAGAAAGGTGTTAGAAACAAGAGACCACGATCCCTGATCATTGCTCATGGGGATATTTTAGGGCCTTACTCCTGGCTGATGCCTCTTATTGGCTATTTGTCACCTCTAGCTCATCACTCGAGTAGATGTCAGCAGAGCCCGAGAGTGGGAAGAGCATCCAGCTTCGCAGACTGAAAGGAGGAGTCTCCCTATGAGGGATACACATGGTTTCCTTCATGCACCAAGCGGTGTGTGTGTGTGTGTGTGTGTGTGTGTGTGTGGCTGTTCCCAGTAAAGGCTGAAAAACAGCCCCTGCTGCCTATGGCCTCAGAGACTGAAGGCATCCCAAGAACCTGCCGAGTGAAGCAGGAAAGGCCACGGTTACCAACATGTGCTGCCGCTGGCCATTTATTAAGTATCTTCTCTGTCCTTTTCCTTGCTCTAAGTCTGTAACAACCCTGCAAGGCCAGCAACATGAGTTCACTTTACAGCCAAGGGACTGGAGGCTCTCACAGGATCTGGGACCCTGTGCAAGGGAACCTGAAGCTCCATTTCCTCCTCTGTGTGATGGGAGTAGTAATCCTTTGTGATTAAAGGTACTGGGATTAAATGAACCTCACAGAAAGCTCTGAACACATTCTCTAAAGCCCAGTAGGTGCTGAAGAGGAGAGTTCTTCAACACTCAGCTCTGGGGCAGTGCTCTTTATGGATGCTTCCTCTCAAACGTGATCTGGTTTTGACTTTTTAATTTAAGCCTAGAATCCCAAGAATCTGCCAGAGACAGAGACTCTCTTTGGAGCCTTCCTGAAATGCAAACAGTTTAAAGGTCACTGAAAGCTTCATCCAGCATGTATTTATATTTGCCTCATAAACTCTAGAGAAAGATTTTCCAGGAGATGGTGGCGTCTCAGGAGATTTCTTGTTGAGGCTCCTGCAATTCATTTTCTGTTGTTTTTGGCCTCTGCCTCCTGAAAGGAAAAGGGAACTCAGTGAAAAATGTTAAACAGGGCCAAAGATATAAATATTTTTGAAAAGCACTAAATAAAATGTGTGAGAAACCACTGCTGCAGGGCGGTGTCTCAGTCACTGGTGCTGAGCAGAAGATTCCCTTTAGCAACCCCGAAAGCGCTTGCTCCAGGTTTCCTGGGGTTCCATCATCTAGGATGAGGACTGTTTGGGATGTGCGATGTGGGCGACTCAGGTGAGCTCTCTGCCAGGTGCCCCAGACTGCAAGCTCAAGGTTCATCCAGACTTCAGTACTACAGTCCAGACAGGGCAGCAGAGGGAGGGACACTCCCAGTACAGGCATGGCCATCATCATCATCCCAATCAGAAAAGTGCTCACTTGGACCAATCAGAACCTTGCGATTTTCAGTCCTTCCTCTGAACATGACGTGGTTCACTGGACCAATCTTTTCAATTCTCATTTGCATGTGGCCACAGCCAATCCAAAGACACAGTTCTTGACCCCTCATTTACCTGTAACAGGAAGCCCAAGGGCTTTTACTAGGGCACTTTCTACATGGCCTGAGGCCAAGTGAGTGATATGTAGATGACTTTCACAAAGCCTTAATTACATGAAAGTTAAATAATCTGGGAACTTTGAACACAAAAGGACCCCTTTCCCACACCCCAGGGCTCTGGGAACCTCTCACTCTGTGGAGGTTATTTCTTACTTGCCTTCAGTAAATGTACCCCTTCTCTGCCTTTTCTGTGTGTCTTGTCCAGCTCTTTGTTTGGGACACTGAGGACCTGGAAAGAAGCCCCATAGACCCCGGGCCAGTAACACAGTCACCTTCTTGGAGCCCCAAGAAGAGATGCAGGGCCTGAGACTCAGAGCATGAGGGGATACTCATTTTCTCTTTCTGTATTCATTCTCGTTTTCATTTTTAAACACAGAACTCTGTGAGGTTCAAACAGGCATTCATTCATGCAAGCATCACCACAATCAGAATGCAGAGCACTTTTGTCTCTTCAGTTACTGCACACTATTACTTTAGAGTCTCATCTTCTACCCTAAATCCTGGTGACCCGTTCTCTATGGCTTCATTACAGATTTGTCTTTCCAAGAAAGTCATAGAAATGAAGTCATCCTGGAGCTTGAGCACTGGACATCATGCCTTCCAGAGAGATTCCTGTTCTCATTTATTTATTTTTTAGTGGCTCAGTGGTATTTCATTTGTATGCATGTATGTGGGAGAAAGGACAATTGCCCCAAGAATGTCTCATTGAAAACCTAAAAATCTGTGACTTTATTTCCTTCCATGAGAATGGACTTTGCAGATGATTAGGTTAAGGATCTTAAAATGGGGAGATTTTCCTAGATTAATCCTTGTGGCTCAAGGTAGAAATGTGGGGGTCTGTAAGAGGGAACCAAGAGGCTCAAGGTCAAAAGGAGAAACTGTGACAACAGAAACAGAGGTTGGAGTGGTGTGCTTTCAAAACTTTAGAGGGTAGAAAGTCAAGGAAATGGGTTTATTCTGGGACCTCCGGAAAGAATATGGCCCTCAGAATACCTTGGCTTTAGAGTCCCATAACCCACTTTGGACTTCTGATCTTCAGAACTATGAGACAGTGGTATCTAAATGTAGTTTTTGTCTACTTCTCTTCAATGGAAGGAACTATAGAACATTTCATATATTATTCGCTATCTGTATATCTTTGTGGACAGGTCTGTTCTACTCTTTTGTTTAGCCTTTTAAATGGAGCTGATTGTTTTCTTCTTGTTTAGTTCCTGAGAATTATTTCAAATTGTAAAGACATACCCTTTGCTGGGTATTTTAGATTGCAAATATTTTGCTTCAGTCTGTAGCTCATCTTTCATTCTCTTAGTAGTTTCTTTCATAGGGCAGAAGTTTTAAACTTTGATTGAAACACAATTCATTATATTTTTCTTTAATGAATTATACTTCAGTTTTTGTCTGAGCCCATATAAAATTTTCTTTTTTTTTTTTTTTAAAGACTTGTGGACCCTAGCCCCTACTCATTTTATTTTTTATTTTTAGTTTTATGTTTGGTACCAGGGATCGAACTCGGGTCCTTGTGCTTGTGCAGCAGGTGGCAAAACCACTGAGCCAAATTCCCGGCCCAAATTTTCTTTATTTTCTATGCTAAAGACTTTAGCATTTTATGTTTACATTTGGAATTATGACCAATTTGGAATTAATTTTAAATAAGATGGGATCTGCAAGTCTAGGTTTATTGCTCCACATTGAAAATGTTCCAATTTTCTAACATCTTTTGAAAAGCCTGGGCTCTTTCTCATTTAATTTTTTTAGCATCTTTGTTAACAATAGCTTAGTTGTACGTCTGTGATCTACTTCTGGATTCCATGGTCTATTCCACTGATTCATGTATGTATTGCTTTGGAATATTATAGTGCTGATTAATATAGCTTCATAGTCTTAAAATTAACTGCTGTAATTACTCCATCTTTATTTTAAAAAATTAATTTTTAAAAAAATGCATTTCCATTTCCATATGAAGTTAGAATCAACTTGTCTATAATGGCAAACAAAAATTGTACTAGGATTTATTTTTTCAATAGTGCTGCATTGAATCTTTATATTGGTTGGGGAGAATTGATGTTTTGTACTACACTAATAATTCCTATCCATGAACACTGTATTACATAGATATTGTATGATTTTTAATCAAAATTTTTAGTATGGAGAGGAATAAAGATTGTACACAAGTTTTGGTAGACTTACATCTATTTCATTTGTGGAAACTGTGGAAAATGATTCAGGCTTGAATTCTAGGATAAACATTTCTTTGTATGACACATGAGTTTTAAACAAATTATTGGATTTGTTTTGCTAATGTATGTTTATCATTTTTGTATCTGTATGACTCAGGGATATTTGTGTAAAGCTACTTTTTTAATGTACTAGTTTTGGCTCTGGCATCAAGGTGCAGTTGGATTTAGTAATAGTAGTTAGAAAGTGTTCTTTCCTTTTCTATTAGCTGGAGTAGATTTTAAAATGCATACTAGTGGGACCCTGAGATCTAGACACTAAAGAGTATGTTTTTTAACCACCAATCAACTGCCTTAATAATTTTGGACTGTTCAGACAAGCAGCTTCTTCTTGGTGTATTTGATATAGCTAGTATAATTATTTTATTCATTTATTTACAGAACTAGCTTTGGGTATCATTTTTTCTATTGTTTTTCTGTTTAAAATTTTCTTTTTACTTCTGTTCTTTATTCCCTTTCTATAGCTTGCTTTGGCTTTATTTTCCTAGTTCCTTATGTTACAATCTTAGATTTTTGATTTGGATCTTTTCTTCCTTTTTTATATAAGCATTTGATGCTGTTAAGCTCTCTCTAGCATTGTTTTAACTGCATCTCATATAGTGGGATGTTTTCTCCATTTTTATTTTATTCAACTCAAAATGTGTTACTTACCTTGCGACTTCTTGTTTAACCCATATGTCTTCTTTAATTTCCACATGGTAGACATTGTATTGTCTTTCTGTTACTGTTTCCCAGTTTAATTCCCTCTGGTCTTGAATTGAATGAATGTGTCCCCCAAACCCTAAATGTTGGAGCTCTAACTGCAGTGATTGTGCTTGGAGACAGGGCTTTTGGAGAAGTAATTAAGTTAAGGGATCACTCCGGGGACCCTAATCCAGTATGACTGGTATACTAACAAGAGATCAGGACACAGACATTTAGGCAGGAGGATGTGCACCCAAGGACACAGTGAGAAGATAGCCATTTGCAAGTCAAGGACAGGGACTTAGGAATGATCTTGTCCTTACCTTGACCTTGGACTTCCAGCCTCTGAAATTGTGATAAAATACATTACTGTTGGGCTGGGGGATTTAGCTCAGTGGCACTATGCCTGCCTTGAGTTTGGTCCCCAGTACCATAACAAACGCTCACACACACACACAAACAAATAAACAGACAAAACCAAAACAAAAATACATTTCTGTTGTGTAAGGTCCCACCCAATACTTGGGGTTTTGTTATGGCATTCCTAACAAGCTGATGTGTGGTCCCAGCACATACTTTGCATTATTTAGTTCTTTTAAATGTGTTAAGATTTGATTTATAATCAAGTATGTGATCTGTGTTGCTTAGTGTTCTATCTGCACTGGGAAAGAACGTGTGCTCTGCTCTTTTGGAATGTTTCATAAATGTCAATGCGGTCCAGTTGGCCGATGGTGTCATTCAGTTCTTCTGCATCTTGTCTCATTTGGTCTTTGTCTGTTTTACCAGTTACTGAGTAAAGATTGTTGTGCTCCCAATCTCTTACTCTGAATTGGTGTATTCCTTATTTCTGTTCTCAAGCTCTGTCACTCGATACCAACCCATTCAAGCCTGCTTTGACTTTTTATCATTTTCTGAAGTCCCACTTTAGCCTTGATACTTTTCTTTGTTCTGAAACCTATTTTGCTGAGATTAATATAGCCACTCCAGCTTTCTTTGCTATTTTTGTTTGTATGGTATAGCTTTTGTACCCCTTTGCCTTGAAACTACTTTTCCTTATACCTGATATTAGTTTTTTGTAGTCTGGTGTTTACTTGATAATTTATAATTGACATCATTTTCAAAGAAGTCTTTTTCTCATAAATTCTGTAACCACTCTTGAATCCATCAAAACATTTTTGGCTGTGGACATCACTTATAAGCATACAGAGAGCAGGAAGGTTTATCCCCTGAAAGTTACCTTGTACCTTTAGTACAGAATCTTTTCCCACTCCTTCTTTGATATTAGCTGATTCAGTTAGATTCCCTTGATGATGATAAGTTGGATACAGAATAGAGCTCAAATGACCTGAATCCTAGACCAAGCTGCATTCTTCCTCCTCCTCCTCCTCCTCCTTGCCTGACTAGTTAGAAGCAGGAAGTTCATATGATGTGAAAATTACATTTAAAAACCAGGGAGATCAGTCATAGTCACTCATCAGATTGGGAGTGGTGAAGTCTGCAGTGCCGGATGTGTGAACCCATGTGCCCTGACACCTGTTTGTACAATAATACACATCTGCTGTAGACTCAAATCTCAGTCCCAGATCACTTCAGGCCATCTCTTCCGTCCATGTAATCGGATCAGAGAATGACAAGTTTCTAACAACTCTGTGTGGCTTTTCAGCCTCAACTCGTAGCAGATCTCTTCCCTCTGTTGACAATTTCTCCTTTTGTTATGACTTCCTGAATCCACGATGAATATCTTATGTGAGCCACTCCACAACAGACAGAAACATGAGAACAGATAGCTGTTGGGCCAGCAGGATGTCACTGGGGGCCGTACTCCTAAAAATGACAGGCACGATCATTGTGCTTTCCAGTCATTTTCTTGACTCCTTCTCCAAATAAAGTGCATTAGATAGGCTTGGGGACCGTGATGAGGTATAGCAGAGGCGCCGTGTGAAGAGAGGTCGTGTACAGTGGTGACATCGCTGTCGTGGCATGTCTCTCCCTGGAAGTGTCCCTCACCCTGTCACCCTGTCTTACCATGGGAGGCCACCAGGGCCACACAGGAGAGACAGAGCTCACTGGGCGATGGAGCGCAGTCCTAAAAGAGAATGTCCTGGGTGTCACCCCAGGCGCCTAGCCTTCTGTCTGCACAGATGTTCTGCCCTAGCCTGCACTTTGGGGCTAAAGCCTGGAGAATGACACAATTGAGGAGGAGAAATATTATTGGTTTATCAATAGGGAGTTGATGCATAAGGACTTCAATCCCATCTGTTTATTGGTATGAATTGATCTGAATTGATCTCCTGAACAATTGTGCAAGACAACTGCCTGCTTACTGCCCTCTCCTTTTCTTTGGGGCACTAGGGGTTGATCCTAGGGCCCTTGCTCCCAGCTGCAGCCCTAGCCCTTTTTGATTTTTATTTTGAGACAGGGCCTTGCTAAGTTGCTTAGTTACTCAGGCTGGGCTCAACTTGCCATCCTCCTGCTTCAGCCTCCCTGATGTTGGGGAAAGAGGTGCACCGCCAGGCCGAACTCTGCATTCTCCCCTTTTAGAAACAAAGAACCACAGCCTCAGAGAGTTCACATTGGCTCAAGGTCTCATATGAAGTCAATTTTGGAGACAGAAACAGAACTCCCTTTTAATTTTATCCAAAATCAAAATCTATTTCCCTTCTACCCTCTCTCCTCTGCTTTCTTCCCTTCCCCCTCTGTTGCTCTCATATCTAATTTATGGAGTGCTTTTCAGGAACAATGCTGGATCTTGAAAATAAGGTGTCAAGTAAGCAGAGGAGCCCGCTCTGAGAAAGAAGGGCTGTGACGGCACTCATGTGGGACCGAGGACATGGCTTCCCTTCTCTGGGTGCTGGGTAAAGCTGTAGGAAGAGGAGACATTTGCTCTGAGGGTTAATAAGAGTTCTCCAGTTGCAGGAATCCTCCCAAGCACTGAGTCAGTTAGTCCCAGGAAGGGTCTGCAATTCCCTTCTGTTCACAGTGAGTTCATTGGTGCCCAGGCTGATGCTCATCCTGGTGACCGCTTCATTCCATTCTCACATGGTCGCTGAGGTGGTCACTCAGCTCCACCTGCAAAGGCTGCATCCAGCCCCCACAGGTCCACGGGGTTCATGGATGACAAGGTCATCGGAGGCAGGAGGTTTGCATGAGCAAAGTGATTTAACTTCCAGGAGCTGCTCTGCATCGTCTTTTGGCCAGGCTGTTGTGCCTTTCAGGAGCAGTCAAACCAGCTGGTTCCACCATCCCAGAAACAGCAGCACCGGCCACGCCCATGCACAGGCCAGAAGCAGGAGCGGAGGTCCTGAAAGGACACAGAAGAATAATTAAGTCACCATTTACAAGGAATTCTAATCTAAGCATGGTTCAAGGTGAAGGCAGACACCAGCCGAGAGGGGCCAAGAACAGCACCGGCAGCGTGCTGGGAGACAGCGGCCTTCAGCCAGACACTGTTTTTTCTCTAAATACTGTCTCCAGAAAGACTCCGTCAGAAAGTCTCTGTCCCCTGCACAGCCCCAGCCTATCAGCAGCAATAATAGTAAAAATAATTAACTGTGCTATAAGATTCCTTGCTATATAGACTGGCTGTTTACTTATATTATTTGCTTGAACGCCTCCCCTCCTCCTTTCCCTTGCAAAAATCTAAGTAGATATTGGTGCAGAAAGGGAAACAGAGAGGTTGAATGATTGATCCGTGTCACACAGTTCATATGTAACAATTAACTGCAGTTACTATGTATCAGCATTAGCATGTCTGGGCTGTGAATGCAAGTCTATCTACTTTACAGATTTTTATTTTGTTTTGCCAAGTAGTGAAACTGGTTCCACAAATGAAGGTTTTATTTATTTTTGAAGCTTCTACAGCTAAACTAATGCATCTCAATTATTTGATCTTATGAAGTTGCTTTTTTTTGTATTAAATTCTTTTATTGGTACATTGTAGGTATACAATACAATTACATTTCTCATTGGGAATTGTACCTTTACATAATGCATCTTGGTTCTTATTTTTTCCCCATTCCTAGCCCTCCCTTCAAGCCCTCCACCCTTCCCTATTTACAAAGACTTTATTTCCATTTTTTCCATTTCTCATCATTTTTCCTTTCCCTTCTTTCCTTTCCCCTGCCCCTCCCACTACCTTTTTGGACCTACCCCTTTGGACCTTTTCTTCCTATTTTACAGTATTGATTTTTCATTCTAATCATTGGTACGTTTTAGGTATACAGTATAATGACATTCATCATTGGAAATTTGCACCTTTACATAGTCTCTCTTGGTTCTTATTTTTCACCCTTGCCCAGCCCTCCCTTCAACCCCTCCAGTCCTCCCTATTTACAAAGATTTTGTTCCTATTTTTCCATTTTCTCATATTAATCCCATTCCCTTCTATCCTTTCCCCTAGCCCTCCCACTTCCTTCCCCTTTGCCCCTTTTCTTCCTATTACACATTACCTATTATACATTTAGTCCTTATTTACACTTTCAGTTTCTCACACTAGAGAAACGATTTGGTATTTACACATGTGTGTCCTATTTATTTCACTTAAGAGTATCACCTCAATGTGCATCCACTTAGCTATAAATGTCTCTAATTTCTCATTTTTTATGGCTGAGTAGTACTCCATTTTATTAAAAAACCACATTTTCTTTATCCAGTCTCCAGTTGATGGGCATTTGGGCTGTTTCCAAGTTTTAGCTATTACAAACTGTGCTGCTATGAACATGGGTGCACATATATCACTGTGGTATGATTCTTTTAATTCTTTGGGGAAGATCTCCAGCAGCGGAATAGCGGGGTCAAATGGGACTTCCAGTCCTAGATCTTTGAGGTATCTCCATACTGATTTCCACAGTGGTTGCACCAGTCTACACTCCCACTAGCAGTGGAGCAGGGTTCCTCTTTGCCCACAGCCCCACCAGCATTTGTTATTGGTTGATTTCTTGATAGCAGCCATTCTTTCTGGAGTGAGGTGGAATCTCAGTGTTGTTTTCATTTGCATCTCTCGAATGACCAGTGATGTTGAACATTTTTTCATGTATTTATTTTCTATTTCTACTTCCTTGTCTGAGAAATGTCTGTTCATTTCAGATGCCCATTTTTGGATTGGGTCTTTAAATTTGGGAGGTCTGATCTTTTTAAGTTCTTTATAGATTTGAGATAGTAGACCTTTGTCTGAGGAAGAGCAGGTAAAGATTTTTTCCCACATTGTGGGTTTTCTTGAAGTTTCTTTTTTTAATGTAGCAAAAACTATGACCTTACTTTCTCTCCAGAACTGAACATGAGCATATGATAAGTTTTCCATAAAAAGTCTGGGTGTTCCAGAGGTTTTTTTTTTTTGCTTTTTGCTTTTTTAAACTATCTGTGAACTTCAAGTGCTGAACATCTTTGTGCACTGACTTGAGATTGCAGTTGAAAACACTAAGTTGGGGTTTGGGGAGCACCTGTGATCAGCCTCTGCCCCTTCTTCACAGTTTCCTCCTCACCTCCAGCCCACTTGGGTGCTGGGGACTCCTGCTGATCTACCTCCCTTTCTGCCCAGGGACAGGACACACTCCGAGGGGCCGCACGGCCAGTGGTCACTGAGTGTTCGAGGCTGCCCGAGCTTCATGTTTCATTGAGAGTTAGGACACATCACCTCTGACATTTTGCATGGCTCGTTCAGCTGTTGGAGAGCTGAGGGAAGATCTAATAAAATGCCCCATCTTTTTTTAATCCTATGATGGCAGAGACAAAATGACAATGAACCTCTGACTTCTCATCATTTTCCTAGCACACTTTGCTTTTCCCAAACCCTGGGTCTTTATTTAGTTCATTATTTATTTATGTATTTGCAGTGCTGGGGATTGAACTCAGGGCCTTCTCAGTGAGCTGCATCCCTCAGCCTCTGCCTTTTTTAATATTTCGATTTGTATTTTGAGACAGGGTCTCGCTGAGTCACTAAGTTGCCCAGGCTGGGCTCAAACTTGTCATCCTGCCGCCTCAGCCTCTCTGCCATTTCCCACTTTTAGCATGGCTGTCACCCAGACAAAAGCCAAGGGCTCATTTCTGCAAGTGCCTCTCTTGGCCACTCTGAGGAAGAAGATTAGGGAGTGGCCAGCTGGCTGGGCAAGTGGTCATGACCTGCCAGTCATGAGATCCAGGACTCATATGCTCAAGCCTTGTACCTGAGACCAATCAGAAAAAGCTATCTTCAGTTCCTCTGGTGTGAATCAAGCAGGTTTCTGATAGGACAGCCTAAATGTGATGTCAGAATGGGGAATACAGAAGATGGTGGCCATGAAACTCATGGCCACTGTAATCTGTCTTTCTCAGCGGTTGCTCTGCCCTCTGAGGAGCATACTTTTCTTAAATTTAAAAATTTAAATGAACACCTTGCCACATTTTGTGTACTCCTTGTTCAATTCTTTGTTTAGGAGAAGAATCTGGATCCCTGGGAAAAGCATAGCACCTCAGGCCCCAGAAACAACTGTGCAGCTACCATGCACACCAGGTAGGGCCTCTCTCCTCTCCATGTCGAATCCTGCAGCTCCCCCACCCCAGCTGCACTGTATGACCCTGGACATGAATGATGTGTGTGTCCTCAGAGCAAACCCCAGAGTCTGGACCAGGCAGCGTGCTGAACAAATATTTGTTAAACAGTAGAACAAAATGCAAAGAAGCCATGGGAAGTCGTTTTGAGGGAAATCCCTCACAGATCTAGAAACTCCTTTATGGTTCTTGGCCCTTAAAGGAGATGTACAGCAGACCTTTGCCATTTTTGCTTCCGTGAATTAATGTAATTTTAGTGAGAGTTTCTGTTCTTTTTTGGGTGTGTGCCAGGAAGGAGGGAAGTGTGGAACTTTTGACCTCAAGCCCTGAGATAGTTCTGTGACTTCTCAAATTCCTCAGACTTTGTTATCAGGATGTTCACCAGAAAAGGATGTCTTGGAATCTGATTCACCCCTCTGAGATTCCCAAATTGGAACGTCTATTTAAGACAGGAAATTCTTTTTTGAATGCACGTGTGTGTATGCTCACATCAGAATTTGGGGTTGTTTGGTTGTGCTATTTAAAGGGACCTTTCATATTTCCCCAGGCCTTTCCTGCTACTGTTGATCAGCACTGACTTCTGTCTCTTTTTGGAGGTCCACAACATAGAACACAATGTATGTCCGAAATGACATTTTGCGTTGTTTTTAATTTTGTATGGCATCACAAGGGAACATCTTTCACAGCTTATTGTGCTCTGTTGAGCTTTTCCTTCTGCAAGCAGTCTCTGTGCGCGTTGCTCCTCATGAGTTAAAAACTGGGTTTGACAGTATCGTAAGACAGGTGATCTTGTAGAAGATGTGATATAACGTGCAGTTATCAAAGCTATCACTGCCTTAAAATATTCAAGTCTGCTGGAAGTGGTGATGCTCATCTGTAATTCCAGCACTCTGGAGGCCTGAGGCAGGAGGACTGTAAATTTGAACTCAGACTGAGCAACTTAGTGACTCAGCAAGACCATGTCTCAAAATAAAAAACAATAAAGGGGTAGGGATATAGCTCAGTGCAAAGGTCCTGGTATGACACACACACACTCAAAGCCAAAATAATATCTTTCTTTTCACTAAATATTTTTATTTTAAAAGTTGTTATTTTATTAAAATGCTATATTAATAAATATTGACTTATTAGTAACATATTGTTATATTTGTATGAGTTAATATATCTGTGTTCAAATATCAGTTTTTATCCCTAATGTGGGAAATAGTAGATCTAACTCACGCATTTGAAAGCTTTTTGATTTTCTTAATAATTTTAGAGAAAGCAAAAACATTCTCTGACCAAAAAGTTTGAAAACTACTACAATGTAACAATCTTGCAATTAAAAAAAATGCCCAAAGCCATCCTGAGTGTGGTGTGGGTGACCAGGTTGGCTCCATTTCATTGTGATACTTTGTAGCTCCCCTCCCCTGGGCACAGCTGGAGAGGTGTGCCTGGTGCGGGAGAAGCCTAAGTCAGGAGAGCTGTGGCCATTTAACCGCAATATGGTTCTAAACCGGTCAAGATGGGTCAGTGTACCCTGCAAGCCCAGACCCCGTCATTAGGTGGTTGGACGGTAACTCTTTTCCATAGCAACCATTCAAACTGGCAGCACATCTTCTAGAAAGGTAAATTAACCCAGCCCTGGGCTTGGAGGTAAGACACTGGGTTCTCTTCTCAGACTCCGTGGTAACCAGCCATGTGACAAGGACAGTCTGTCCTCCTCCTTTGGCTCAATGTCCTTACCTACAAGAAGCAGATATTGGATAACTGGATCAGACTCACTCTGAGGCCTTCTCCAGTTCTAATATTGTATGAGTCTATTTGGAAGGACATTTGCAAGGCACTCAAAACAACAGTGGGTTTTTATAGAGTGCTTTATACTTTCCTGCCTGTTTCCCTACTTGGTTCCACTTGGACTGTATATACACTATGATGATTGTGACTGGAGATTCTACAGTCTATTCAAGACAGGTGTTTTGAGTTTGGATGTGCCAGTAATCAGCTGTGTGCACCAGAGCAAGTGATTTAACCTGTCTATGTCTCTGTGCCTGTGTGGAGTCAATTCAAGCAAGCACGGCATGTATGGTTTGCCTTGGCTGTTTTATGGTGGTGGTGGTGGTGATGATGACGAACAATCTATGAGAAAGTCAGATCCCGGGTAACCAATGCTTCTTCAGCCTGGGCCCCAGAATGACGGAGAAAAACCCAGACAACCACACTCTGAAACAGAGCCCCCCATCCAGGGCCAACCCCAAAGCCAAGACAGCTCTCCCTAGCAGTGCCATATTGGTTTTATGGAATCATGTGCGATTGAGCTGCCAGAATGGTGCTGATTTGGGGTGACTGAAATTGCTCCTACAGACAGAACCCCACACAAAATATGTGACTCCAGAGGTCACTCTGTCCCCAGCCATGCCCACCCAAGACCACCGAAAATGACATTGACCTGCAGACTCACGGGAACAAGAAGAGATATTTGTTGCTCAGTGACTGATATTTTGGGATGAATTTTGTAACAATGTTGATGTAGTAATAGTGGATGGATGGAAATTAATATGCAATTCAGGAGCTATCATTCTTTCCATTGTAACTGAGGATGTCATGTGGAATATATTTGATTGCAGATAACAGAAATTCCAGTTAAAATTTCTATACAGGACAATGGGAACTTAAAAGACAGGGGTAGAGATGGCTTAATGTTGATTGATTTATTTACTTATGTATTTTGAGGCCTTAGGACGTGAACTCAAGGCCTTATGCATGTTAGGCACACACTCTACTCATGCTAGGCAAGCACTAAGCTACACTCCCACTCTATCTTTTTTTTAACTGACATTCAAGACTTATATTTACCTATGAGATACAGTATGATAATTTGATACAAAATAAGCCTCTCCTCCTTTAAAATGCAGGTGTTGAGTATTTTGTCCCCCAATGGGAAAGTGGCTAAGAGAATGAATGAATGAATGAATGAATATTCCTTTAATGCATCCCTCCTCTCTGAAGGCCATGGAGAGATCCTTGAACGGGTCACGGCCCAGCAGGAGTCAGATCGAGAATCCCACTAGCTCAAGGCTGGCCTCTACCTTCCAGGGGCCGTGGGCTTGCTCTTACAGCCTGAGGTCAAAGCATTGCTTCCACCATTTGAGCCCCTTCCCCCCAGATCATGAGCTGAGTGATGACAAGACCGTGTCCCATCCAATCATGCACGCCTCAGCCCAGGGTCTGGCAGAAACTGGAGCCAGATCTTCCTTCACCCTCCAACCACACTGCTGCCTTTCCAGAAGTGGCTTTAGGGGAGAACGGATCAGACTAATAGGAACCCAGTGTGTCAGATGGTGCAGATGCCATGGAGGGATACAGCCCCTGTGAGTGAGAAAATGATGCCATAAATATGCCAGCCAGCCAGCCAGGATTCCTCTCAGTTCTCCTGCATCACTACTCTGTCTTCCATTTTCTTCTTCCTTTTGAAAAATTCAGTCACTGCAATAAATTAAACTTTCATGACTCCATTTCCTCCTTTCCCATTGCAGAATCCTGACATATTTCCTTAAGGAAATACTTTTGCAATCATAATGGAAGTGCAATAATTCATAATGAAAACGGGAGGGAAAGAGGAGTAGATTTAGCTCTCATTTCTCGCTGCAGACATGTTAATTATATTTTCTATTTCCACTCATTAGCATGGAACAGGCCTCCCCAGCCTAGTCTATGCTACCCTCTCCTCCCACGTTGCACCCACGTGGGGAATAGATGACCGATCAGGTCTCTTTATGGGGATCAGCTCCTTCAGGTGTCAGCTGCTGTGTGGTGTCCTGAGCGGGGTCAGAAGGGCCAGCACTGGAATCCCCTACCTTCAAGGCCCAGAGTTCTCTCTTGCTTTGAGGACGCTGCACATTCAATGGTGTCTGATCCAGGGACACCTGTTCCTAGAGATGCTGGAGGAGCTCCCCCTGCACCTCCCTCTTCAGTCATCTCCACACTTCCCAGAAGCTCTGTGTCCTACCTGGGAACAGGGATGCTCACAGAATAGCCTTTGAAAGCTCCCTGTGGAAGCTGAAAGGCAGTGGGGAAAGCTGTGATTCAGAATAATGATTGGGCCTTACAGATGATACATAGATGCCTTTGGAGGTGCCAAGAAACCAGGTGAGAGCTACTTTCCCACAGAGAGCTTGCCTACTAGTGAAAGAAGCTTAATGCATTCCGGTTCTCACCATCAGATCAATACAATCTTTCTGGAGAAATGGGAATGAATGTATCTTAAAACACACCTCCTATTGGGGCGAGGGGGAATTACTTGTCCCTGGGCTCATATTGCCAAAGAGCAGAAGGGAAGCCTTCCTCTGTGACCCTGCCACATACTGTACCACACACAGGTGAGCAGGAAACATCTCTGGATGAGCTGGGAACCCAGGCACTGTTCAAACATGGTGGGTCTTCACAGCTGGGTCAAGGAGCTTGGATATAAACCACTGGAGATTTCTAAGCAGCTCAGACAATGGGGAGAAAGGTGCTGGAATATAACTGAGGGGCTGCTCTGCATAGCAGGAAAAGGCAAGCTCAATAGGAGACACTGGGTTTTCATGAATGCTGAGCTACCGAGAGCGGTTGTCTTGATTTTGGGTATAAAGGTATGGATTTGAGAAAGAAGGGAAAAGAATAAATATGAGAAAAGGAAAAAATGGAAACAAATTCTTTGTAAATAGGGAGGGGTAGAGGGGTTGAAGGGAGGGCAGGGGAAAAGGGGGGGAAAAAAAGAACGAAGATACATCACGTACAGGTACCAATTCCCAATGGTGAACGTCATCGTACTGCATACCTGAAATGTACCAATAAACTTAATGAAGAAAGAAAGATATCAGATTTGAGGAGCAGAAATGAGACTGGAACCTGGACATTGGGAGATGTGAGGAGTGCTCCGTAAATGTATGCAGGGACCGAGATTTCCTGGAAAGCATCACTTTTAGTACTACAGCCAGGAGCATCTTGGGAGAAGCAAGGTGAGCCGCTCACGCTGCTCCTAAGCAAACATATTAGAGAGAGAGAGGAGTGCAAGAGACAGGAGAAATGGGTCTCAGCAGCGTTCTCAAGAATGAGTCAGCAGATGAGGGGCGGGGGCCTTTAGAGAAGTCAAAGCATTGTAGCCCTGATGGGGCTTGAATTTAGAGATGCCCAGTCCCCACTAAATCATTTAAATTCTAAATGATTTAATCATTGCTGTTTTCAGAATGGGTATTGGCTGCAGGGTCTTTACACTGAACGACATTCTCCTGCCTCAGCCTCCCAGAGTACTGGGATTACAGGTATGTACCACTTTGCCTAGCTGTACTTGGTTTTCCATTTGCTCACATAAAGCCTTCCAGTGGTCCACATGGAGCCCCCCACCACACCTACGCCTATCGAGCAGGTAAAAAAAGAAAGATTGTCATAATAAATCTTTCTTTGCTCTTGTGAGAGCATCAACACTTCACTCAAAACCTACTAGATTTAAGGTTGCCATTGCTGAGAGAATGCATGTACATTTACCATGAAAACACTTATGTTTTTCCACAAAATCGCCTGGCTTTTCCATCTTCACTTCTCCATAGTCCTAATGATGCAGTCACAAACAATGGCTTTCCACCCTTGGGTACCTATGTTCTGCTCCTGATTTCCCTTCAGAGTAGAAAGCCCACTGCCCTGAGCATGCAGTGTCAGAGTCCAGCTCCAGGTCACCTCCTTCCTGAGGCCTCCGCTGACCTCAGTGTGCAACAGTCATCCACTCCACAGACACACACACACATTTCCCAAGCTCTGCACAAAGTCTGCAGAGAAATAGAAGGGGTGATCAAGAGTATAGTGTGGGTTTAGATTTTAAAAATTAACACAGTAAAAGACACACTGTCATGAACTTTCCCCAGAATCTGTCCCTTACCTCTGAACACACTCATCCCATCATTCTTGCCACTTTCTGCAGCAGCTCTGGAGTCCTCTTTCCTCAGTGTCTCTACGACATGTGATAAAAAACACAATGACTGCTGCTGAGCACCATGCAATAGAAAGGCAGCTCATAAAAACACAACGCTGTGTCCTCAATGCACCTTACTCACCAGATCCGGCACCACAACTGCTGGCTCTTCCCCAAAGTAAAAATGACCACAAAAGGTAAAAAATTCTGAATTGAATCAGGATATTGAGGCAGCCAGGGCAGTACAGTTAACAACACTCAGGAAAGAGGACTCCAGAGCTGCTGTAGAAAGTGACAAGGATGATGGGATGAGTGTGTTCAAAGCACAGGGGAGTAATTTGAAAGGGAATGATGGCAATGTATCCCTTACTGTAATAATTTTTTTATCTAACCACATACTGTACCTTTTGAATCACACCCCACAATTAAAGCACAAGCATTGTCTTTGACACTAGCCATTTGGGTTTGTTTTTCTTCTTTACTTTCCATCGCCCACCTGGTCTGGGTATTTACTTTCTCCTGGTCAGGGGCATTTTGGACATTTTGGACAGGGGCATTGGGATTCAGGAGGTAGCCCGTGCCTGGCTCCACCCCAGCTGTATACTTGTCCTCCCTTTGTTGCCCACTATCATTGGATCTCCATCTTCTCATTCAAGAGGTGACTTCATAAAGTGGCATTGGACCTGATGAAACATTTGACCTAAAAATGTCTTCTTCACAGTGAAAAAGATTCCCCTTTCCCTTTTCATTTGCTGTTCAAGGTCAGAGTCAGCTCCATACCTCAAACTTGGGCTGGTTCTTTCCAGCACATACTCGGACACACCATTCTTGAACACTGTGTGGTAGGGTGGGGAAGGGAGAGACACATGGTCCTAAAGGAAAATCAAACAGGCTTAATGACAAACTTTGCTGCTTTTTTTCTTTTTGGTACTGGGGTTGAAACCAGATCCTTTGCATTGAGCTACAGCTCCATCCCTTGTTTTATTTTTATTTTTTTAATTTTTAAGCAAGGTCTTGCTACGTCACTAAATTGCCCACGTTGGACTAGAATCTGTGATCTTTCTGTCTCAGTCTCCTAGAGTGCTGGGATTACAGGTGTGCTCCCCCAGTTCCGGCTAATTTCCCTGGATTTCTGAAACAAGATGAAAGAAGATATGCAGAGTCTGGGCATGTCAGAGTCCTCATGACCTTAGAAGTCCTGTAGGAACAGGAGCACTGAGCTGCTTCCTCCAGCTGGGAAACTTTCACTCCAACAGCTCTGGGGACATGGAAGGGAATACCTTCCTTCCCTGGCTGGGCTGAGCAGAAACCCAAGAATACAAACCAGAGAGAGGGTTAAAGGAAAAACTCTGAGCATTCTACCTGCAGCCCCAGCCCAGGGCTTTCATCTTCTCGTCCTGTGTCTCTGTCCAGCTGGGCCACCCCGTCCACCTGGTAGCCCACACCATCAATGATACATCCATTAGCAGCTTGCTTATTATTTTGTTCTGTACTGATTTTAAATGTGATAAATAAGATTATTTTGAAAAAAAATATGCAATGTCCAAATCAAAATGTCTCAGGAGCTGTCAAGACCAATTGGATTCCTTTTTTGTCTCAGTACAGAGAAAAGCTACTTCGTGTCAGAGATAATACGTTACATCAGTGAAAGTGGGAATTTTAACAATCATTGTCTAAAGCTGAATAAGATACTGATATTTATTGATGCAGCTTTTTGTGGATAGTATTTTTGTCTTAGTGATGTACTTTTACAAGCAATCAGGCAATTTTCATTTGTTCAAATTTTAAAAAAAGATAATTTAAGGAGTTGGTAGAAGGTTTCCAGTGAGAAATAAAGAAAAAAAACTCATGAAGACGTTGCTCCTCTGTTTGTGGGCTGAGTTGCTGGTGCACGTTTGAGGCCTCTGCTGGTGCACAGGAAGGGTGGGAGCTCTCCCCCACCCTTCCCCTTCCTGTCACACATGGCTCAGCAGCAGAAGAAGGTCAGCGGGACTCATACCGAGAGCCCTGGCAGCCCAGCATTTGCAAATCAGCATCACCTGGCATGGCTTGTGTGATTGTGTGATTGCTTTTATCCAGCCAATAAAAGCCATGGTCTTTGAACCCTTAACGTGTAGCAGAAATACACATCTCAGCTACTAAGAATGCAATTTAGGGCTGGGGATGTAGATCAATGCTAGAGCACCAAAAGAAAATTTATAAATAAGCTAAATGGAATAATTCTATGGTATGAGTAATATCTCAATTAAGCTCCAGTAAAAAATAACATGCACACACATAACTGCTGCATCCTGGGCAGAAATTCATCCTCACTGAATACCAACAGCATCTTATGTTTGTGCACTTCTTCACAATTTATACAGAGCTTTCACACATCTTACTCAGTGGTTTCCCACTTAGCAGTGGAACAGAAAAGCAAGAAAGAAGACACACAGTCCTTGCTCCTATGAAAGAGTTAATTCTCCCAAGCCCACCCTGTGACCAAAAGCTAGAGACAGAGCTTGGGGTGTGAACCCCCAAAGCCTTGGCCCCTACATCCCTGGGCTGTGATCCATATGGAAATGTGGCGGATGGGCTTTCTCATTCCAGTCACGGTAACTGAACTCTGCTGGGAGAGAGACAATGGCAGGAGATGAGGTAATGCTACTTATGTCTCAGGGAAATTCTACATATGAAATGTGATTGAAAAATAGAGTGAATATTTATTTTTTTTAAAAAAAGACACATTGCCATGAATACTCCTCAAAATCCCCCACTTCCTTTGAAAACATCCCACCATCCTTGCCCCTTCCTGCAGCAGCTCTGGAGTCCTCTTTCCTGAGGGTCTTCAGCAGCCTTGTCCCCGCTGCCTTGATGTCCTGAATGGATTCAAAACATTTCCCTCTCATGGTCATTTTGACTTTGGGGAAGAGATGTTGGGTGCATGGTGCCAGATCTGGTGACTAAGGTGGATGGGGACACAGCATCATTTTTTTTTTTTTGGTACTGGGGCTCAAACTCAGGACCTTGTGCTTTCGAGGCAGGCGGTGGAAACACTGAGCTAAATCTCCAGCCTAGCATCATGTTTTTATTTGACAGAAATTGCCATAGTCACTTGCTCAACAAGGTATTATCATAAAATACAGTGAATGTTTGAATTAAAAAATTTATTACAGGAAAAGCTATGTTTCCATTAATCCGCATCAAAATTTTCAAAATACTTCCTTCCTCTTTTAACACATTTATTCCATCATTTTTGGGCAACTGTCTTTCACCTTATCTCCTTAGATTTAGACATTCACTGTATCTTTCAATCTCTCATTGTTTCCTACTAAGATTTAGGAATATTGAATAAAATTGAAAAAAGTGTGTCCTTGTTATCTGTAAATTTATGGAGACTTCCTTTACTCAGTGTGTAAAATTAGGTGTATTCCGAGTTTACACAAGTCTAACAGTTTGTGACTTCAGATTTCTAAGAGAACTAGGATTCAGACTGGTGAATCTGAACATGACTGTGGTTATCCAGGCTCGGTCCTTAAGCGGCACGACAGATTAACCTTAGGCAGCCAGGAGTCTGCGAGGGAGGAACCCAATACATCCCTATCTGCAAACTTAGAAATTTAGGAAACACGTTAGCAGAACCAGGTGGCTGTAAGAATATTCTGGAAAGGGGCCAATGTGGTCCACAGTTGAAATCATAATACTGACAATCGGAAAGGGGGTCGGAGAAGGAGCAAGTGGTGGGAAGGTCCACAAGAATGAAGATTCAGAGCTTGAGATGCAGGAAGCAGCAGACCAGCTCAGAGGTACACGGCAGAAAGCAGAGCCAGCGCAGGTGCCAGAGTGGTGTTTCCGGAATCGTGGAGGGGCGTCACAGCCACGCTGTGCTTTTTGTCTGAACGTGAGAACAGCACTCAGAAGTCTTTGTTGATTCAACCTCACTGTCTCTGTGGGAAGATGCCACCCAGACCTGCCCTGATGGGAGCCATCTGGTCTGAGGTTCACTAATAATAGCTCCCAAACCACAAGTCTAAGTCAGTGGGACCCAGAGTTGTCAAAAGAATCACCCAAAAATTCAAAAGAAAGGAAACAGATGACTTGGGTTTAAGGCATTTTAACTGGGCTCTCTGGACGCTAGTTCCAAATAAGCTGGTAATAGAAATAGAGAGCAAAGGCAGTCATTATTTGCTTTTTATTGAAAACTTTTCCTTTAAATTGTTTGTGCCATCAGTAGGAGCCTACTACTAAAGCTGAAGCTGATCTGGAAAGATAGCTGCTGTTCTGTGTTATGAGTGACATATTTTCCCATTCCTGTGTCTTAGTTACTTTATAAAAGTGAAAGACATTTAACATTGGACTCTCTGCCTCCTTTCCTCTGACTTGAGTTTTAGGAAACTCATTTTTGAGAATATTTGTGGGGCACACACTGTCCCCTTATTAGGCATGAACTGAGCCATTATTGTCTGAGAGAGTTACATCCATGGAGTTGTCAGCTACACAGTGCAGAGAGTCAAGAATCAAAGTTCCTATCCTGGGGAAGGCATAGACACTGTCTCTGGAGACCCTGGGATGGAGTTCTGGTTCCTGAAAGTTAGTATCCTGTAAACTTACTTCATCTATCTAAACAGCAACTTTCTCATCTTTAAAATTAAGTCAGTAATACCTATTCATATGCTGTCCTGAAAAGTAAGGAAACTTACTTAGGGAATCTGGTATAATGCAAATAGTTAAATGGTACTCATTATTAAAGTCATGGTTTATATGGTATACAATAGAAAAAGCATATAATAACTACTTGATCCCTGAAAGAATGATGCTTTTGAGTCCTAATCACATTCCAGAGCTTGGCAATAGTTGATTGAACTTTCCCCAAACACTGATCATAGTTATTATTTCTATTATGTGTGAAAAGAAACAGATTATGTCAATGTGCTTGAAATATATTTTTCTAAATGATACATTTGGCGGCTCTGAACATAACAATAAATACATGAGGGTACTGTAATAATCTTAATGCAAACTAACGTAGGAAAGATAAGACATTCCCGCTACCTTCAGAGTTTGTGAGGAGTCAGGAATGTTGCACTGTTCTTTCGCAGTCCGTACCAGAGTGAGCAAGCTTGGTGATTTCTCATGCCATTGTCTTTGAGGATCAACAAATCTGGGGCCATGGGTTATTGCCCCCATTTTACAGACAATGGGGTGAGGCTCAGAGAGTCAGTAATATTTCCAGCTTACACAGCTTGCCGGTAAGCTTCAGACTTGAGCTTCCACCCCAAGCCCGGGTGACTCCAGCGCTCTACCCTAGTCCACAACACCACATGCCCGCCATGGGCTTCCTGAGATAGAATTAGAACACTTGTGCTGCAGGGTCCTCCTCCCACAAAGTCATCTTGGAGCTCTTTGGCTTGGAAACTGCTTTTAAGGGCAATAAATCAAGCAGTTCTCTTCCCCTTGTTCCAGTGGTGGACTGTGCTCTACCATCTGTCGGAGACCTGAAGCCCGCTGGAACACGGCCAACCAGAGAGCTGGCTAAGGGTGTCCAAGGAAGCTCAACAGATGGGGGGGCATGGAGGTCACAGCAGCAACCCCTCCCTCCATGTGTAATGACTCTGGGGACCAAGATAGGATGAGAGAGGTCCAGGACCATGCCCCGAAGAGCATTCACTAATGAGCACAGTTTTGTAGAAGAGCTTCTCTAGACCCCAAGGCTCCACGGAAGATTTGAGAAATAACATGACAAAATCGCAGAATATTCATCCTCCAAAGTTTCACTGGCATAGAGAAAGTTGCTGCCAACTCACTAGGAGCAAGATCTGCAATTTCCAGGATGCTGTCTCACAATGGAAGAGAACCGATCTGACAAATTGTCTTTTCCTCACCAAGTTCCCTGTGAAAAAGGTGGAAAGCGACTCGACTGAGGTGTTATCAAGAATGTCAGGTAACAAAACCTTTCTCTCGATTTCACACTAGTTCTAGGGAGAAGGCAGTGCAAGAGTTAATCTCCATTTGTGAGATGAGGGAGTGGAAATGGTTGCTTCTTAATATCATAGAAAAATTGCTACAAGAAAAAATATGCAAGCTACTGAGATATTGGGTGTGACTTTTGGGTTTAACTTTCAACGTCATTGATTTGAGAGCCACCCTAGGGATTAGTAAGGCGTACTTCTGGGTGTGTCTGTGTAGGTCACTTGGAAGCATGACCTTGGGTATTATGTCTGGTACCCGGTTCTTTCCTTTCTGTCACTGTTCCCCTGTTCTGCTTCCTGGCTGTCATAATTAAGCAGTTTTGCTCCATCATGCCCTTCTACTATGATGTTCCTGTCTTAGAGCCAATGAACCATAGACTGAATTCCTTGAAACCATGAGCCAAATGAACTATTTCCTCTTTTATATTGCACATATTTTGTTCCAGCACTGGGAAAACTGACTCCTACACTGGCATCACAGCAAATGTGGGTTGCAGTAAGTAAGGGGAAGGCACTTCTTCAACCAGTCATACAGGGATGGAGGGTCTTCCTTCACTAAGTCTCCATCTGTCTTCCATCCTGATCTCTCTGAAATTGTCCACCAAATCTGTACCTGTCCAGGAGATGAAGGAAGAAACAGGAAGTGCAGAACCACAGGGGAGGTTTGAATGATCCAGACTTGGAAGCAGAGTTTATCACTTCGGCTCAAAATCCGTGGACTAGAGTTCATATATAGAGTCCCCTCTAACTACCAGGGCCTTAGGACAGGTGATGTCCCTGTGTACCCAGGAGAAAGGGCAAATGAATGTTGGTGATTTTAATCAACGTTTGATGGTTTCCGTCATAATCACCTTGATTTCTCATAGCACAATGTAATTTCCTTTTAGTATTACTTTATTTTTAAATTTTTGTACATACTGATGAGGTACAATGTGATATTTTGATTCATGCACATTTTAAGTAATGATCAAATCAAGGTAATTAGCATATCCATCACTTTAAATTTTTATAGTTTCTTTATGATGAATACCTTCAAAATCCTCTATTTGGAAATATAAAATGTATGATTATTAATTATATTCACCTTGCTGTGCCATAGAACACCAGAACTCATTTCCTGGCTAACCGTGACCTCGAGCCTTTTGACCACCCTCTCCCCATGCCACTTCCCCTACTCTCCCCAGTCTCTGGTAACCAATTTCTACAAGATTATCTTTTCTAGGTTCCAGACAAGTGCAATCATAAAGTGTCTGGCTTTCTGTGGCTGCTTATTCCGCCGAATCACATGCCCTGCAGGTCCACACACTCCCATGTTGGAAATGATAGGATATCATGTGTTTTGACTCCATTTTCTTTACGCATTTATCCACCAATGGCCATGTTGGTTGGCTCTATATCTTGGCTACTGTGACTAGTGCTGCCATAAATATGAATCTAGTTTCATTTCTTTTGGAGGTATATCCAGCAGTGGGATTCCTAGATAATAGGGTCGTTTTACTTGTAGTGCTCTAAACAAACCCCATGCTCTTTTCCATAGTGGGTGCAACAACTCGCATTCTCATCAGCGAGGTGTGAGAGCTCTCTTGGTACGCAAGTACTTTCAGCACAGTTACCCTAATGACATAGTGGAACCTCCCTTTTAGGACTATTCAGTGTATATTTTTGGCCCTTTTGTCAAATACCAAATAGCTATATGTGTCTGGGGTTGTTTCTGCTTCTATTCAGTTCCATTGATCCACATGCCTATTATCGTGCCAGTATCATGCTGTTTTAATTGCTGTAGCTTTACAGTACAACATCAAGTTTTTGCTTCCAAGGATGCTTTTGCCATCCTGGGTCTCTTCTGGTTCATATAAATTTAAGGATTGTTTTCTCTAGCTCTGTGAGAAATAAGTCAGACACACAAGCTCAAATATCACATGGTTTCTCTTACATGAGAAACACAAATAAAGAATAAAACAGAAGAGAGATAAATTGGAAATAGAAGTTCAAATATTTCCCCAAATTACAAATTCCATTGTTTTAAAAATATTTCAATATATATGCTAATTGGCTTCATTTACACCACTAGTTTATTTTAGTTCATTGGAAAGAATGTTTGTGCTATTTTCTCTTTCTTTTTTGTAAGGATCTTTTAGGAACCCCAGCCCCCACCCAGACCCAGGCAGCTTGTGAGGTGACTCAGCTGGCGCCCGAGGCGGGTGATGAGCGTCGCCCAGACCTCAGAATCTTCCCTTTCGACCTTTATGTCGCAGTGGCCTTAAGTCACCAGTACAAACCTGGGGCAGCCAGGCCAGGTCCCGGAGAAGCGAGCCCTGGGTCCCCGCCCACTGTGGTAACCAAGCCACGGGGAGCCTGGAGAGATTCTGGAGTCACCTGAGAACTTTGCTGAGGAAAAGGTATCTGGAGAATGTAAAGAAGAGGCGAGCACCGTGGATTTGAACACATTCGCAGGTGCATCGCCTCACCTCAGAACTGGGTCCGAGAGGGGCAGACTCCTGACATCTATTGCAAAGAGCAAGTCCAGGCTAGGTCCACAAATGTTGCCTGGTCCTGATAAACTTCCCTAGTAATGCTAACCTCAGACAGCTAGGGATTGTCCTATAAACAGGGACAGAAATGATGACTTTGGTTCCTATTCATTGAAAATATTTTGAAGATTTCTAAATGAATGTGAAGTTTGTACTAGGTGGAACTTCCTTCTTGTTAACATCAAAATTCATATTAAAATTGAATAGTATTTGAAACCCTATTCTATCAGTGCTAACTATTGAGGATAAAAACATGAGTTGGACAACAGCTTTTTTTCACAAGAGGTTTAGAATTCACTAAGGAAAGATAGGCAAGAACAAGAGCAAATTTTTATCATATTTCAAGAAAAAGTAAATGCAATAAGTAGCCTCATTTCACAAGAAAATAATGATACTATAGAAGGATATGCTAAGCCCTCCAAACCTGTGAAAAATATTGTGAAAATGCCGACCTGGTTTTGACAATAATTGAATAAACAAAGAGCCTTTGTAATATGATGTGATAAAGACGCAATTGACTATCCACAAAGGAAAAAAGTAAATTATTACCTAACATTACACACAAAATTCCATTCCAAATGACCTCTCTCCTCTAGCACACACTCTCACCATTTTGATGGCACCTACCATGAGTCCCTCACCAGAACTGAGTCGATGCCCACACCATATTCTTCAATCTCCAGAACTGCGCACCAAATAAACTATTTTTATTATTAAAAAAAGAATCTTTTAGGTTTATGTCTTCTACTCTGAGTAACTACTTTGAAGATAATGATACACAGTGTAATGGCTATTGTTATTCTCTTATTATTTGATTTTGAAATTGTTTTATTTTTTCATAAATAGAAAAGTTTTAAAAAGAGCTATCAAGAAGTGCTACCTTCAAGACAGTACATCAAGGTCCTGTGGCATTTCTCTTCTGCTCAATGTGAGGATAAGCATCCTGGAAGATTTCAAGTTCTGGGAACACGTCTCACCCACAGTGGGATCATACCTTTCTTGGTGCCACATAAACTCACCTTATTCTGATTATTCAGTTTTCTCACTTGGGTTCTTCTTTTCTATTCTTTTATTCTTCCCTGAGGTCATCTTTGTTCAACATTTATTTAGTCAGTGTTTCCCTAAATGCTTGATTTATTTCAGGGGCCACAGAAATCCTAGACACCAGAGATTTAGAATAAGTAAAACACAGGCTTTATGCTTAAAAAAATCCCAGTTTTCAAGGCTCACACAGTGCCGAGGAGTAAGACAAGTGATTAGAAATGAGACTGACAGTTGTGATAATAAATGTGCGCACACAGAATAATGGGGATCCAGGGAGAATGAAAGCAATTGTGCTTGGGGATGGTTTCAAAGGAGAAGCGATTCTTAAGATAAATTATGAAGGATAAATAATGATTCCCAATGTGAACACATTATAGACCGAAGCAAAATTATGTACTCACCACAAGGACAAGATAATAATGAGGGCTTCATCTTGGCTGTTGCTTTAGGACTAAGCTAGCAGGGAAGGGTAGGAGATAAATTTGAATCCAGAGTTTGGACCTGGATTGTGAAATCGGAGTTACACATAAAGGATTCCAGATTCTTGCCTTACAGCCTGAGGGGAAGTGGTGGCTGAGCAATTGCTCCAACCCAGGTTTTCCAAATTTGCTTTCTGGTCACTATACCTATCCCTAAAGTTTCTCACTTTACCTGAAAAACAAGTGAAAATTCTATTTTGAGACATTACCTGGAAACACTTACTGACTAATCCATCCAATGTTTCCTTTTTTCCCCTCACTCCATCTTCCTCTTTTTCTCTTAATCATTTTTTGTTTTCCGCTTCCCTTTTTGCAGCACTAAAGCTTGAACCCAGGACTTGACATATGCTCTGCCACTGAACTACATCATCTACCTTTGTATTTTTTATATACTACATTTTTATTTCATTTTAATACAGGGTCTAAGTTATCCAGGCTGCCCTTGAACATGCAATCCTCCTGCTTTGGCATCTCAACTAGCTCTCCCTGGCCATTTAAAAAATACTCATGCTATATCAAGACTTTAGTCTACATAATTAAAGATTAGTATGAAGTCACTGCCGTCAAGGAGCTTACAATCTAAATAAACAGACAGTTATGGCCCTGTGCATGGGACTAGACTATCACTCAGTGATGCTAGGAGAAACAAGTTCCCTAATCAGAGACTGGAATGCTGGAGGGATGCTTGTATGAATTAAATTAAAATTCCAAAGAAGCCATGCTTCATTAAATCCCCCAGCAGTGGAGTCTTATTTTGAAGAGGTCCTGATTACACTATCTCCCTAGAAAAAGTGTGTAGATTGTACTCATACAAGACCATTCAGTACTCTGAATTAATGGAGTGATAAATGACAGAATTTGTGATATTCTTGTACAGCAAGGAGAGCAGCCCTTTCTGGCAAGGGTCGTTCTAGTCTGGTGTTTTTTAAATCATTGGCCCCTACACGTTGCACTATTTTCAGGATCTCTGACCCTGCTTGCTAACCAAGTAGATTCAAAAGAATGGTGTGGAGGGAAGATTCCATGGTTTCAGCAGCAGGAAGACTCCTCCAAAGCCACAGAGGTGACACTTTATCATCCTGCCCCTTCACATAAACCGTGCCTGGGTTCACAGCCACCTCTCAGAAGCAGTGACATTAAGCTTTTACTGTCTCGGGTGTGCACCGCTGGCCATGTCCTTGTGGTTAGCCAGGCACTGGTTTTGCAATTAAAGGCTAAATGAGCCTGCAAGGAAACCATGAGTCTGACCTTGGAGGAGCTCATGTTCTCTACCTCTCTGAGTCATCAGTGAGTTTATGAGCCAGGTGAGGGATTCCGCAGACCAGATGTCACACAATGATTCCGCAGAATGTGACTCTGGGGAAGAAGGAAAAGAAAAATGGTTATTTCTCATCTGCAGCTCTAGAAGCATTCTTCCAAACTTTCACCTTCAATTTTTTATGCTGTGAGTCTTTCATTAATTCTATGTTCATTTATTTTTCTGTACTGTGGATTAAACCTAGGGCCTTTGCACTGAGTAACGACTCCAGCCCTTTTTACATTTTTTATTTTTCAGACAGGGTCTCACTAAGTTGCTAAATCTCCTAGGCTGGGCTGAAACTTGCAATCTTCGTGCCTCAGCCTCCCTGGCTGTTGGCTTTACAGACAGGCATTGCCACGCCTGGCTTACATGTTCTTCTTTTTAATTTTTTTTCTACTTTCTGGTTTATCCTTAGACAGCACACATTTGTATTTGGCTCATGTTCTGATCCTTATAATTAGGCCTGAAAAGAAAATCCTGATTGGAGAGTGTTGGTATGGTCATTCTTCAACAGCATGGGGGCTGGCTGAGGTTCTGTTTGCTCTTTGTGTTAACAAGTAGAAGCTGTCAGGACTATGTGAACTCCTTTCTTCAGGTGCTAATTATATTGGCAGAATGTGGATCTCCTTATTTCATTTTGTACAAGAGTCTGTGTCCATAGCTTTCCTCCAGCTAATTTCGGAAATTGTTTCCTTTTCCATTGTGCTAACTTCTTGATGATTCATCCTTTTACTCTGCTTTTAGTGGACAGACTGGGTATTATACTATGCACATTGACATATTGCAGCCTCTTACGGTTTAAATTTAAAATATTCCCCCCCATTCTCCTGTATGTGAAAGGTGACTGGATCCCAGGGCACTGTGTTCACTGGTGGATTCATCATTGATGAGCTCATGGCTGCAGGAGGGGCCCTGGTTGGAGGAGGTCCCTGGGCTGTGACCTGGAAGGTGCATTCTTGTTCTGGCTCCTCCCTTCTCTCTCTGCTTCCTGGCTGCCATGGGGTGAGCAGCTTTTCCTCTGCCTTGATGTTTCTGCCTTGGAGCCAGCCAACAGTGGACTGAAATGATGAGCCAAAATAAAACCTCTTGTCCTTTAAATGATAGATGTCAGGTGCCTAAGATGCAGTCCAGTGGTACTTATTATGTTTATTGCTTCCATAGTCTTGCTAGGGTTGTGGAGCTCATTATCTTCCTTTGTCCACACTCCTGCCTTGAATACTAGTGACTGTTAGGTCTTTCCATTCAAGTTCTCCAATTTTTTTTTCCTTTTTTTTTTTTAGATGGTCTCACTATAAAGTGTTGGCTGGCCTTGAACTCACTGTGTAGCCCAGCCTGGCCTGGAACTTGTGGTGATCCTCCTGCCTCAGCCTCCAGAGTCTGGGTATTACAGGCGTGCACCACCACGCCCGGCTCCAATTCTTGGCTTTGTGCCATATTCACTCACCCATCTCCCTGTCTCTGGGCTCTTTATTCCCTTAAACAATCCATGGATTCAACAAGAGCCATTTTCTTTCTCTCAGGTGATACATTTTCTTAGCCTTTATTCACAGAAAACATCTTTATTTCATCTTCACATTTTAAGAACATTTTTGTTGCATATGAAATTCTAGGTAGTCATGCACTTTCTTTACACATGTGCAGCTTGATCTCTCCTGAATTCCTGAATATGTGGATTACTGTCTTTCATCACTTTTGGAAAATTCTTCAAATATTGCTGAGCTCAAATACTCAAATACTTAAATACTCAAATACTGCTCCTTATGATCCAAGACTCCAATTACTTATATGTAAAAATGTCTAAGCATTTCCACATATCTCTTTTGTTCTTAATCTGCTTTTAAAAAATTTCTCTGGTTGGTTGTTCCATACTTTTATTTCATTTTCCATTCTCTACTGTATTTGGATATTTCTGTTGGCCTGCCCTTCAGAATATCTCTGTATTCTGTTATGTCTAATCTGTCATCAAACATATTTACTGGATTCTCAGTTTAATATATTGCATTTTTTCACCCTAAAATGACCATTTGATTGGTCCATTATAGATTCTATTTTCTGGTGAAACTATAATTTTAATTATTTTGATATGTTTTTCACTATTTTCCTAGAAATTATACGACAGATGTTTTAGAGTCTTTGTTTGCTAATTCCAATATCAGAGATCAACTGAGGGTCTGATTCCTTTCAAGGGCTGCCTTTTCCCCCTTATCACATTCAGAGCCTGGAGCATCCCACAGCAAGGACCTGTATGTAGGTTCACTCCTTTTCCATGGCTTTCCCTCCTCTGGGAATTTAGAAGATTCAGTAAAGTACACTATTGAGTCCAAATCAGTAATTTAGGGTGAAACAATCAGTTGTTTCACAGCTCTCTGATAGTTTATATTATGCAGAATTTTGTAGCTTCTTTAGCTTTCTGTTGTCACTTTTAGAGGGAACTTGTGACTGATTGCATCTCACACATCATTGCTCTCTTAATACTTCATGTGGCTGCTCCATTATTGTCTTTAATTATTCTACCTTTCATGGTCATTGTAATTTTGGAGAAGAAACTACAGGGTGCCAGATCCAGTGACTAAGATGGATGAGGAGACAGTGCCATCTTTTTACCAGCTGCCTGTTGTAGTCAGGGTTTACAAGGGAATATAACATTTAATAATTTGTAGGATTATTTTATAATAGTCACCCAAAAAGTCAAATGCAGAGGAGTGCAAGAGATTAGCTGCATATTAGAGACTCAAAGAATCTAGCCAAGGACCTGGATCCCAGAGCAATGTCCCACACAAGTCCAGCTGAAGGCTTAGAATCCAAGGCAATGTCCTCCACCAGTCCAGCCAGTGGCCTAGAGCCCATGGCAATGTCTCATGTTTGTCTGTATTGAGGATCTCCACCCAGAAGGCTCAAAGGCCAGTGGTGGAAGTCAGAAAACCTGCACCAGAGTGGTGAGGGATTTGTACCACAAGACTGAGGGATCTACATTGGAGCTAGCAAATGATGCTCCTGGTGAATATCAGAGCTCCCCTGATGAGAACAGCAGCCATTCCCAGGGACAGTGAGGCCCTGAGCTCCTCCTCCGACGAGAACAGCCAAGTTCAGCCAAGTTCTATCAGGAAAACAATCCAAAGCAAGCTTCTCCTATAAAATCAATAGCCCTCCGATCTTTCTCTCCAGTTTTCTTTTTTATGCCATTGGCAACAATCCTCAGTTAATCCAGCCACACTGCCTTTCCATTGGATGGCACTTGGGAGAAGCAGTCACTGTATTCTTTATCCTACATAGTAAAGACCCTCAGGAAAGAGGACTCTAGAGGTGCTGCAGAAAGTGACAAGAATGATGTATTTAAAGTGAGAGGGAGGATTTTGGGGAGGGTTCATGGCAATGTGTCTCTTACTGTGATCATTTTTAAAAACTTAAGCATTCACTGTTTATTTTGATCATGGCTTGTACATTGTGGTAACAAATATTCACCACAGTGCATCTATGGAGGACTTCAAATGGGGCCAGTGTGATGGAATAACTGAATTTCTAATTTTTAATTTTAAATTAAAGGAACTTTTGGTTGGCAGCTACCATATTGGACAGCACATGTCTAAATTCTAAGTTAGTGTCTTTGTTAATATCAAACATATAATCCAATGTCAAGGATTCAGCTGAGAAACAATTTTTAATGCTGGAAATGAAAACCTTCCCCTAGAGAATCAAGCTTTTTTTGGCATACAGCTTGGTTTCCCACAATCTTGCTACATTTCATCAGCGGATATGTCAGGAAATCTTAGATCTCTATGTTCAAGGACTTGGGTGTAGTTGGCCTGTCCACTCAGGGTGACCAGTGTACTGCAGAGCTAGTTGCAAAGCCAAGAGAAAGTAACACAGCCTGGAACCAGGGACGAGGGCTCCACAGAGAGGAAATGCAAATTCTGCCTTTGAATTAAAGCAATTCAGACAGGAACACTGTCTTCAACTGCAAAATAGAGCTCAACACCTGGGAGTTCAACATATTTCACATTCGCTACCTTATGCTTCTTATCAGAGATGTTACCTTTATACATTTTGGGGCTAAATATGAATGAACATGGACAAGAAACTGACTTCTTCATACACCTTATAACTAACTTCCTAACTAGAAGCTGCCAAAATGCTTCTGAATTTGTATCATTACTGCCACTACTCTACAAATAGGAATTGTAATTCAGAGTTTAAATTGGTTACACTAATGAAATTTTTATCATTTGTTTTTCCATGTTTGATGCTGATTTTCAACAGTGCCTTCTTACTATCTCTTCACTAGCGTCAGGACTCTGTGTTTCTTCCTCTCCAAATTGGACATGGTGCGGGAGAATGGGTGGCCAGGTGCATCTGGGGACAGACCACTGCCAGGTGGTGGGCACCTGTTAAGGGAAGGGAAGCACTGTACTTTTGGGCAATTCCTGACTCCTTAAGGGGCACCAAAGAACACCTCTAACCTCAGTCCCAAGGTCCCTTCCGTGCTTTAACTACCTTCTACTCCTTACCCTTTGTCTTTCTTCTATGTTGAAAATAACATTTCAATCCATGCCATAGCAGACAGCAGGAATATAGCACTTTATATAAAGCCAAGTTGAAGTACTCCGTAATTCTCATGCAGTACCCATGATTGTCCTGGATTATCTTCTGTCGAATGTCGCTCTGTAACCCCTCCAAAAATGTACAGTATGTTTTTCAGGGTAGCAATACCAGACAGTCTGAAGCTTGCATATCTAAACAGAAATTTGTTTCTATCCTCATAACTCAACCTTAGAAGAAGAATGGAAACCCTGCCCAAAACTTACAGCACAACACATGAAAACTTAATTATAAAACAGCAGGCAGGAGATTAGAACAATATGTTGGGCCAAGTGCACACACCACTTCCTCTTTGGTCCCACATCCCTAGGAATGACAGAAAGAAATAGAAACATCTAAAAATACCAGTGCTAGGAACCAAGGAAGAGTGCCATTTTCTAACAGAAATTCGTAAAACACAGATTTCTATAGTTAGACAGGGATTCTCCAACAAAATAGACATGTAAGATTAAACTAACAGTTTAAGCAAATTAAATGCAAGACAGAAACCAAACTCAGAACTGAACAGTCATGCTCAAAAATGAGAATTGATGTTTAGAAAAGCGAGAAGGGATTGCAATAATTGATCCAGTGCTACCTCGGTTCACAAACTTAGTTTGTTCCATGACTCTGGGGAAGATGGTCGCAGTCATGTTGGTCACCCAATGTAGAGTTCGCAAACGAAAGCAAAAGTTTGCCGAATGCTTCTGCTGGAAACTGAATTGTTCACAAGCAGAAGCATTCATGAACCGAGGCATTACTATAATTTCAGATATATGAGAGACAAAAATTAGTCTTTGAAGAAATAGAATCATTTGGGGATTCTGAACATTGAAAATGTGACCTTTAAACAAAAATAATTAGAGGAGAAAAGTAGTAGGAGATTCTTTGAGAGAAAACTAACAGACTGGGAGTTTGGGCAATGGAATTCTCCAGGGTGCAGTATAAAAGGAACTACGAGATGCGAAAATATAAAGAAATTTAGAAACAAGACAGAGACATCCAGAAATCCAGGGTCCTTTCCACTCCACCTGTACAAAATGCAGCAGAAGAAACAAAGCAGGAGGGAAACGATTATTCTTTCTTTGCAGAATTAAAATCATATAAAAGTGCCAAGCAGGAAGAATGGTAACAAATATTCAACTGGTCACAGCAATCGGAGTGTGCATCTAAGAGTTCGAGTTCAAGTTTCTAATCAGTAATTAAGATTGCTGTCATAGTAAAGTCATCCTTGACATGCTGTGAGTTCATGGGGATTTAGGTTTAAAATTCTAAGAAATTGAATGAAAAACTTAGAATTTTATTTTCAATAAATCCATCCAGCATTCATAAGTGAAATCAAAATAAGCATGTTTTAAGTACCTAAGACCTCCAAGGACATAGTACTCTCAGACTATTTCTGGCAATGTTGGTCAAAGCTAGATTCTAAGAAATTACAAATTAAATTCATAAAACAGGAATATTTGGATATAAGAAAGAATAGAGACAACCAATGGTGCATTACACATGCCTGTAATCCCAGCACTTAGGAGGCAGGAGGACTGCCATGTGTTTGAGGCCAGCCTGGGCTACATAGTGAGTTCAAAGCCAGCCTGGACTAACTACATAGTGAGACCCTGTCTCAAAAAACAAAACAAAACAAACAAAAAAATGAACAAACAAAAAAGAATAAAGACAAAAAGTAATGTAACAGTTATAGGCAATTTACAGAAGAAAATAAACTAAAGGCACTATGAAGAAATGACTATTTCTACACAGGAATATGCAAGCCCCAAAAAGGAAGTTGGAATTTTAAAAAACACATGAACAAGAGGAAGAATCTTTTTGGATTTCTGTCTTGTATTTTGAGTAAGTACTTTGAAGATAATAACACACAGTATAATAGTACTAATATTCTCTTATTATGTTACTATGAAATTTTGTTTTATTTTAATAAAATAAAATAAATTATAAAGAGATGATGCAAATCAGACTACCAGCTGTGATCAAAACTTATGATATGTTTTTAAATTGAAAGGAATTATTATAGTAAAAGACATATTGTTATGAATACCCTTCAAAATACTTCCCCTTATTTTGAACACACTCATCCCATCATCCTTGTTACTTTCTGCAGCAGCTCTGGAGTCCTCTTTCCTGAGGGTCTTTACAAAATGTGATAAAAAATGTGGTGAATGTTGCTGCCCAATGCCATCCAACAGAAAGGCAGCTCATAACAACATGACACTGTGTCCTCGTCCACCTTAGTCACTGCACTTGGCACTGCGCAACTCCTGGTTCTTCCCCAAAGTCACAATGACCATGAAAAGGAGACATTTTGAATCCATCCAGGACATCAAGGCAGCCAGGACAGCGCAGCTAAAGACCCTCAGGAAAGAGGACTCCAGAGCTGCTGCAGAAAGTGGCAAGGACAATGGGATGAGTGTGTTCAAAGCAAGGAGGAAGATTTTAAGGGAGAATAATGGCCTTGAGTCTTTCACGCTAATAAATTTTTATTTGAACATTCAGCATATGGTTTGATCACACTTCATAATAGAATAAGTCATTAGTAGAGGGAGAATGGGAATGGAGAATGAAGAGAGGGAAAAATTACATAAGATCAGAGAGTATATACTGTGCACAGATGAATAAGAATGAGGGATGACTTTCACTTATTCAAAGCTCTTTACCCGGCAAAAACAATTCTAAGGAGCAAATGTTTTTATGAACATGCACAGATTTAAAAAGTGTCAGTTTAAAAGTATGTATTATCAATACATAATACCACCTACAAAATCTGTGTCTCTAGAGGAATCAAATAGCTCCAAGTAAGAAAGGGGGGTGGGGGAGAGAGATTTTGAAGGTAGATGATGTTAATGAGCACTGCTCTCCAAAGCAAAAGGTATTACTCATTCATACAATGTAGATTTGCTACAGGCTTGATGAGAAAACATTTGAATATAATGGAGCCCTTCAAAATGTACATTATATTAAATCTTCTATTAAATTATATAAATTAAATGAACTGGGGAAAATATTAGCCATGTTGAAAAAATAGAAATTCCCCACCCTACACTATATTTATACATTCCAAAAACAGAAACATTTTAACAGCTTATAATTTTAGAATTAAACATCAGAGGCAATACTGATACTGTCAGGTTTGTGAATGTGAACCAGGAAGAACTGATTTGTAATTTTAATCTAAATTAAACATTTAAAATTCTTGTTTTAAAATAAGTGAAAGAAAAAAGTTTAAAACCTAGGGAAAAATTCCCAATCTCAGGTACATGGAAAAACCTAATTATCCTGCATAGTTTTTCAAAATTTTCGTACATTATTTTTCTAAATTATTTTTCTTTCTAGAAAGAAAATCTTTCCAAAATAAAAATATACCAAGGGAATGGAAAAGCAGTGTAAGGAAGAACAGATGCTTTGGAGACATGTGGAAAGATGTTCAAACTCACTTGTGATTAGGTAAATGAAAATTAAAATCACAATGAAACACAAGTTTATGATCAATAGATTGTCAAAAACAAACACAAACAGAAAACTTGGCAAACACCAAACACTGATGAGGATGTAAGACATAAAACAAAACCCAGAAATATTGGTGGTTTGATGATTTTCTCCAAATTCCACTTATAATTCTTTGGGGTTTTTTGGTGATGAGAGAAAGACACAAGAAACTTTATAAAATGTTCCTAAAATTCATATGGAATTTAATAAAACTGTGATAGAAGAAAATGCTGTGGAAAAAATTTTGCTTGTGGTGTATTAAAATAATGAAAAGTTACTTGCAATAAAATGCTCTGTTCCTTGAATATGAATGATAAACAGATTCATGAAAAGAATAGAAAACCCAGAAATACATCCTAGAATATAATACTATAACTGATGTCAGAGACAGTTTTTAATTTGGTTGAAAAATATGGCTAGTTTAATAAACTGAGCAACTGGTACAGTGGCTGTTTCCAGGAAAGACACACTTTAAAAATTAAACTTCAGAAAAATTAAAGTTTTAAATATCAATAAAATAGGATTCTATATGCATAACTTGAAAGTTGTAAGAACTTTGTAATAATGACCTAAAATTAGATGCTGAAAAAATAAGAAAAAATGTTTGTTTACACCTCAAAGTAAATCATATGTCAACAACTAATATAAAGTAGATGAACTGATATCCTAAAATTGGGGAAAATTTGAATGGTCATGTCAGATGAAGGGTTAATTTCCATAAAACATAAAAAAGAAAAAAAAGGTAGATGCAAAAATAATTTTTAGATAATCCTAGAAGGGCAAAATCCAGTTGTTAAGGGTTGTGCTTTGAAAACATTCACCTCTCTGAAGCTTATGCATTATTAGATTTATCCCTAATTATTACATATATGTATATATATTTTTTCAGTACTGGGGATCAAACCCAGGGCCTTTGAACTGAGCTAGGTCTCCAGACATTTCCTTATTTTGATCTAGGTTTTATTTTTGAGGCAGGCATCAGAACCACTGAGCTAAATCCCAGGCCAATCTAGGTTTTATTTTGAGACAGGGTGTCATTAAGTCACTAAGCTGCCCAGGCTGGGCTCCAACTTGCAATCCTCCTGCCTCAGCCTCTGAGAGTGCTGCAATCACTGCATACATCACCACACCTGGTTTAAGCATTTGATATTTAGGATGTCATTTTAAATCCTGTAAGCATTTTAAAGAATTTAAAAATGAGGCTTTTCATCTGGAAAGGCTTTAACGTTGCAAATAAATATATAGATCTTAGTTTTGAATACATCAGGATTATTTTGATGGAAAATTTTATATAGTTTCTTTAGTACTGACAATTTAGTGACAAACATAATTCTAAGTGCCTAGATACAATAGGAAAATTTATTCGAGATGAAAACCAATCCTTTCTGTCATGGCCACAAAATATTCTTGGCTTAGTTTTGTTTGCCCAGTAATTTTCTTGCATCCAGTCTGGCTGTAGAGTTGAATTGACAGCATTGGAAAAGAAAGGCACTCCTTTCTTTTCATTCCAAAATATCTGCCATGTGAAATATGCCTACAGGTTGGCAAATCCTACCTGTACTGGAACTCAGTTTCCCATTTGTAAAAAGGAGGTGGTAAGAAGGGGATATGGTTCTTATAAGATGTGAGTGGGTGTCAGATGCCTGTGTGAGTTGTGTAGCTCTTTAGAGGATGAGACCTGGAAAATGATATTTTTCTACCAGATGCCAGTGGATCTTCTTTTAATAAAACATCTGTGTAGAGCATGGTGAGAGATATAGGTCTAGTTTTAATCTTTGGCAAGTTGAAACCCAGTTTTTCCAGCACCATTTATTAAAGAGGCTATCTTTCCTCCAGTGAGGGTGTTTGGCTCCTTATTGAAAATAAGGTGCCTGGGTGTGTCTGGATTTGTTTCAACATCTTCTAATCTGTTCAACTGGTCCTCAGGTCTGTTTCTTTGCCAGTACCATGCTGTTTTTATCACAGTAGCTTTGTAGTATAGTTTCAAGTTGGGGATTGTGATACCCCCTGCCATGTCTCTGCTACCTAGAATTGCTTTTCCTTTTCTGGGTCTCTTCTTGTTCCAAATGAATTTTTGGATTGTTTTCTCAAGGTCTGTGAAGTATGGTGCTGGGATTTCAACTGGGATTGTATTGACTCTATATAGCAGTTTTGGAAATATGTGGAACATCTCAGTGTCTAGGAAGGTTTAGCAAGAAACAAATCCAAACATAATCAGTAAGAAAAATCAGTAAGGAAGTCTCATATTTTTATTATACTATGAAATCTTCTATTAAGCCTTTGTAATCTTTAAGCAGAGGTTTCTCTAAACCTAGGCCCTTCTCTAATCATGGGGAAAGTTCTCTTAAAACAACAACAACAAAAGCAGCCACCAGATGGCTTGTCTGGCATGGTGGCTTATACCTGTAATCCCAGCACTCTGGGAGGCTAAGTCAGGAAAAATCACAAATTTGAGCCTTTCTGGAGCAATTTAGTGACTTAGCAAGATCCTGTCTCAAAATTTACAAATGATTTTAAAAGGGTTGTGGATGTAGCTCAGTGTGAAGGTCCAATCCCACCACCACAAACATGTGTGTATACACACACACACACACACACACACACACACACACAGCTTAGTGCCAGCTGTTCTTTATTGAACTATAAATGAAAACAAAACCAAAAAATCATTGCGTTTAGTGTATCCAACGCCTCAACACCTACAAATTCACAGATCCATTGGCTGTCTTCTCCCAGCATCCTGTTGTGATCTGTAACCTAGGGGTCCTCACACACAGGACCGCACAGCCTCCACCCCAGCAGGAATGAGGATTTATAGTGACTCTGAAGAAAATAAACAGCTTCATTTATACCTGACAAATGGAAGCAAAAGTCATGGCAGGTCAAGCTAGAAATACACATTTTGAAAGACAGAACTGTTACCGGCAACTAGAAGTGTTTTGGCTCTCAGGAGCCTGGTGAATGGAACCATTCAATTAAAGCACTTTGTCTTGACTCTGAAGAGCACCCTCTTCTCACCGACACTGCAGTAAAGTCTATTCCTGCTGTTTCCTGCATTCGTGGAAGCTTTGTGGCATTATACTGGATCACCCTATGTGTTTAAAGATTACCACGGAAGGGGACTGGGGATTTAGCTCAGTGGTTCTGCCACCTGCTTAGCAAGCACAAGGTCCCGAATTCGATCCCTGGTATTCCTCCCCCACAAAAAAGATTACCACAGAAGGGTCCCGGGAACATAGGAAGACATTGAAATACCTAGACATTTGTTCTCTCTATTTTACATAATAGTACTTATGAAACCACTCAAAAGGAATAGAGGGGTGTGGGATCTTTAGTAAAACCTGAAATAAAACATCAAAATTGTGTCATTTCACTTCTGGAAGACATTTCACAGCTTTCTCCACCAGCACGTGGGATTTTACAACTGTGACTAGGGAACTAGGACTCCTAAAGAGACTTGCTGAAGTTACTGTGTTGATGTACATTTTATTAGCATAGCGGTATATGTAACAAACAAAGGAAACATATAGAAAGGCAGTAACATGGTAAGTCTGTTTCTAAGGTGGGTGTTGTAGTGCACACTTATAATACCAGCCTTCTGGGAGGCTGAGCCAGGAGGATTGGAATTTGAGCCCAGCCTGAGCAACTTAGTGCCTTAGCTAGACTAAGTCTCAAAATAAAAAGGACTGGACATATCTGGGTGTGAAGGCCCTGGGTTCAATCCCTAGTGCTTTGGGAGGTGAGGGCAACAGAAGTCTTGCTTCTTGTTCACCTAAACCCTCCTTAGGGTTTGATTGCAGTGGGAACCAGTTTCCCTCCACACCGTGGCTCCAGAATCCTCAATGTTTCCAGTGGGATTCCTGGTCATCTGTGGGGAGCTGGAGAAAAGGAAAGGGCCTGGAATGTGGCAGAAGTTTTGTGGGCCAAGATGGAGGAAGCACTTGGAAGGCAGGCACCTGGCTGCACCGCTGTGCTCAGGGAGGAGGGGCTGAGGGCCACGACTGGCCAGCCTGGGCTCCACTACCCCAGAGAAGGCAGCATTTGTAAGGGGAAGCATGACAAGATACCTGCACTTCCCACAGTGCCTACAGGCCTGGCCTTCAGCTCCTCCCTTACCAGGTGCCCTCTCTCTAGGGCAGATCATCAGAAGTGGGATTTGCCATGGTGGACTGGGAGTCAGGGCCTCCTTGCTGAGTAACAGCCACTGTGGCCTTGGGCTGAACTGGGCTGTAGAAGTCAACTTTATCTGGTTCACTCCACTGGAGAGTGTTCCCATAGTGCTTTCATTTCCAAATCCGTGTGCATCCTGCCCTGCAGAATTCCCTTCCATTCCTTCCAAAGGGTAAACTAAGGCATCCTGTAATATCTGTAAAATCTGATCAACAATTGTCTGGGATCTTGAAGAAGGAATATTATTGATAGTGACATTAGACAAAGCTAGGAGTAAGGACATTGCATTTAATGTACTTGTGTGTCTAAAAAAGGAATAAAGCTGAAGGGTAGTAAATAGGCTCCTTTAAATCCAGCAGTGTCCAAGTGCAAAGGGAACCTCACAGATCACGTGCTTTGCCACTGTCCCTGTGTGTCTGATGCACTTGGTGCTGCTAGGGACACCCCAGTTTCCCACAAATTAAAAAGGCAAAAGAGAATTCTTAAATTGTATGGTGGAATAAAATTTTAAATTTAAATAGAGATGAGATAGACAATTATTATAGCAAGAAGAGGAAAGAAAAGAGTAGAGAGAGAGAGAGAAGGATTACAGGAGACCTAGCTCACAGTGGGATGAGCAAAACAGAACATAAGAGGTAAGCTGGTGCATGTGTGTGTGTGTGTGTGTGTGTGTGTGTGTGTGTGTGTGTGTAAGCAGGGATGTCAGAACCCCCAGACTAAACTAGAGAAGAACAGGGAAGAAGAAGAAAAGGGAGGAGAAGAGGGGGAGGGGAGGAAGAGGAGCAGGAGGAGGAAAAGAGCCAAAATATGCAAAAGTCCATAAAAGGGAGTTGAGTGTTGGTGCTTTGACTAGCTGGATATAAATAGAACATAGAATTTGGAAAGTTTGTGGAATGACTTATAATAACAATGAGCATCCTTTTCAAAATGGTGAGTGTATCTTGCAAGTTCTAAGAGGAAATAAAATATTAGGCAGAGTACCAAAAAGCATAGTGAAGTGCGATATATTTCTATATTTTTACATGAATATTTTAGCACAAAAAGGGACTTCAACTAAAAAAATTCACAAAGGAGAAACAGCTTAATAACTGATGATGTGTTCCCTGAATAAAATATTATGTAGCTATCAAAATGAACATGGAGAGACACCATAGTCCATAGTAACAAGTGAAATTGGTTATCGTAAGAGTAACGAAAAAAGCAAGTGTCAAACTGATGAATGTGCTGTGATCATGACTCTATGGAAAATATATACATATATATGTGGGAAGAGGAAGAGTGGAAATGCTGAGAAAGATATCAGACACTGAAAGTCACTGGGGTGGAGGAGATATTTATGTAAATGGTTTATGTTATTGTTTCAATAAGAATAGAGTTGAAGGAGGAAAAATAAAAACTGCCCAACTTGTCTCAGGGTTTGACCATCCCTGCAGTCTGAAAGGCTGAAGTAGGAGGGGCACAAATTTGAGTCTAGGATTCTTCTCACGCTGGAATCGATGAGAAAGATAACTTACGCCCCTTGGTCTCAGCTTCTTCCTGTGTCAACTTCACAGGATGGGTAAGAATGAAGTGGGGCACAGCATGCTTTAAAGAAGAAGTGCTATGAAAATCTGGAGTGATGATTCACACCTATACTCCCAGCACCCGTGGAGGCTGAGGCAGGAGCATTGCAAGTTTGAGCCTATCCTGGGCAACTCAGTGAATTAGTGAGAACTTGTCTCAAAAAAAAGTAAATAAGGCCTGGGGATGGAGGCCCTGCAAAGGCCCTGAGTCCAATTCCTAATACCATAAAAAAGTAAAAAGACAAGAAAGGAAAGGGGGAAAAAGAAAAGAAATAAATCGAGAGAAAGAAGAAAAGAAAGAAAAGAAGGAAAGAAGAAAAGAAAATATGAAAAAATAAAAAGAAGAGAAAAGAGAAGAAGAGAAAGAAGAAAATAGTGAACCCTGGAGACAGATTCAGGTGGGGCTGCCACCTCTAACAACAGGAAGACTGAGATGGCACAGAACTGTCTCTGCTTTGTCCAGGGCTCCTCGTCTTCCTCCTCTCCTTTCCCTTCTTCACCCTCCTCCTCCTTTTCTCTGCCTTTCTCTCTCTTAGGCACACACTTTGCTCTCTTTCCTGTCTCTTTGGAGACAGTGCTCTTGACAAACTCATCTTTCAAATTTCCTCTGCCTCCCCTGGAACACCTCTGTTTGTCCACCTAGAGTGCTTTTTGTTGTCGCCCTTCATGGGATATAATATTACACTGTGCTAAGATGATGTGTGCTTCATTTCAGTTTTTGGAACTCAGCTAGAAAGATCAACTCTGCTGTTCACGTTAACTAGGTGAAAATTCTCAAGGTTTCAAAGCTCTTTTTAACCAATGTACATTTTATTATTTAAAGTGAAATATTTTTAAGATGTCTTATTTACTATTAACCCCATCACAGCAAAAGAGTTCAATAGAATAGATTTCATTACTACCACCATTATGCAAATGAAGAAAATGAGATATACCTATATTATCAAACATGTTTAAGACCATGAGACTGTTAATTGTGATTGTCAATTTGTCTGAATTAAGAGATGCCTGGCAGATTAGGGACGCTTGGTTCTGGTGGTGTTGTGGTTAGTCCCAGAGATGACTGGCATGCAGACCAGGAAATAGAGGGGAAAGACCCACCCTGATTCTGTGTGGCACCATCCAATAGGCTTGCATCTCAGATGGAATGAAAGAGGAAGAAGGAGAAAGCCAGTCTGTATTTGAAAACTTCCATTCTGTTTGAGTAGCTTCACATTTTGCTGCTGCCGCTGCCTGTGGACATCAGGGTGAAGTGGCTTCAGCCTTTCAATGCTGATTCACACCAGCGACTCTACAGGGAGCTTCACGGCCTTCAGTCTTGGACTGGCCCTGCATCCTTGATCCCTCTCATTCTATGGGTTCCAACTTCTTGGACTGATCATCTCCTTGACCCTTCAGCTCTCCAGCTTGAAGATGACCACTGGACTCTCCCTCCTCCGATCCTCTAGCCATGTAATAAATCCCTTGCATAATTATTTTTTTCTATTGATTCTGTTCCTCTGTGAAACCCTAACCAATCCAGACCAGTAATCCAAACACCAGGAGAACTAGGAAGGGAATTCAGGGCCATCTGAGGCCCAGTCCTAAACTTCCTGGAGGAAATTTGTGCTTCTGCAGGGCAAAGAAGCTCTGTCCACACCACTAGTCTGCAAAATATAATGTGCAAGAGAATCACCAGATTTTCAGCTTGTGAGCTTCAAATTCTGCAGATTTACGGTAGGGTTTGTTAATTTGTATTTCTAACAAATTTCCCATACACAGCTGATACTGCTGACCATTGTTGCAATCATTCATCTTCATAAATTTTCTGAAATGCTAAATGCAAAATACCCAATTTCTCCAGTTCCATCTGCATACATAACATTTTTTCAAATGCCTTCATGTCTAATCTTAGCAGTGCTATGCTTTACCTGGTCAGGTTTCCTGAGTTACCCAGTGCCCTCGGAAATTGTGTTTAATGAAGTGTGTGGTGGAGGAGGAGCTGCCTGATTCCTGGGTCTTTGGTCCTCATTAATGTTTAGGGTTTCCTGGACATTAAGGAAAGCAGGGCTCAACCGCATGGCGGAGAAACAAGCTGAAACACACAGAGCCATTCAGGGACACAGGAACGCGCTAATGTACACGTTAAATGTTAACTCCATTTAAAAATAAAAACAACACAGAAAGCAATCTTTGCTGGGGAAATGGATCATGGTAGATTAGGCACACGCTGTTGTTTCAGGTGGCTAATCTCACTGCTCCAAACCCGAGCTCAGAGTTCAAAAACAAAACGACAAGCCGGAGTGTCAGTCAGCAGCGCGGTAGTCCGAAACAGCCCTGTAAACAGTAACAACACCGTGCGTTTGGGACGTTCGGACTGTGACACTCTGGTTGTTTAGGGAAATTGAAAAATAAAGAGCTGCACAGGCAACACGAGCAGCTCTCTTCTTTTCCGTCAGGGACCCCATGGGCAGATTTACTTCTCCTGCTGCCTCCTGGTACACTTGTGCACAGTCAGGTTTGGGGCCCCCAGGACGGGAGCTTGGGCAAATGGACTTCCAGACAGTTGTACGAAATTCATTGCTCTTGGAATCTGGCTTCCCTGATGTGACCTTAGTCATGTGAAACCCTACCCAGGCCAGATGCTTACCAAGCGTGGAGCTTGGCCAACCGTACCACCTAAGTCCAGCCATGGGAACACTGCCAAGCTGATGGCTGCTGGGCTGCAGACACGAAGACTTCCAGGAGACTTGGGTCTGGGAGGTTTTATAAAGTCCCCAGCTACACAAACAGGGACCAGTTCTCCAGAGAGAGGGGAGGGAGGCGCACAGGCAGATCCAGTTCAATGGGCTGAGCACCACAGAACCTGGCCAGGAAGGCTTCTCTCACTGGCAGAAACAGCATGTGTCCAAGTGCCCACCTCTTCATTTCCCAAGGATTCGAACCTCAGAGACCTTCATTGCAATGCTACCCTGCATCGTCCTCATCACCCATAAATAAACCATGCTTCTGCCAGGGCCCATTTGCAACGTACAGAGTAGCTTCTTTGACCTGTGCTTTGGATCGCTGAAACCCCGCAGTATAATTTCATCAATACCCATAATTTTTGGAGAGATATTATTAAAATCAATTTTTGAATTAAAAAAGCTAAATCATAGCTCTGGCAACTTACCTAAGACTGGATAGGCAATGAGAGGATGAAAACCAAACCCAAACTAATGCTAAAACGTACTGGCGATGCTCTTGGTGTCATCGTTTTCTCTGCCTCTAGTGTTTTCTATTTTTCTACAGAGGAAACAACCACTCATCTGTCTGGTTCCAGTCCAGTGCTGTGTCTTTATGGTCACCTTCTCTGAGTCTTTTCTCTGGCCAATCAGGGTTACTTATGCCTAATGACTGCTTCTTCTCAGTCGTTTGTCTGCACATATAGTATTTATCACACTGCCATGGTATTATTTACTTGCTTATCTCCCTAATCCCCTTACCCTTTTTTAAAAAATTAATTTTATTGGTTTATTTTAGGTATACAATATAACAACATTCATCATTGGAAATTTGTACTTTTACATAATCTCTCCTGTTTTTTATTTTTTCCCCATTGCCTTGCCCTCCCTTCAACCCCTCCATCCCTCCCTATTACAGAGACTTTCTTTCCATTTCTTCATTTGCTCATATTAATTCCATTCCCTTCTTTCCTTTCCCCTACCCCTCCCACTTCCCCTTCCCCTTTGCCCCTTTTCTTCCTATTTCACATTATCTGTTACACCTTTTAGTTCTTATTTACACTTTCAGTTTCTCACACTAGAGAAACTATTTGGTGTTTACACATGTGTATCCTATTTCACTTAAGAGTATCATCTCAATGATCCATTTAGCTATGAATGTCTCTAGTTTCTCATTTTTTATGGCTGAGTAGTACTCCATTTTATAAAACAACCACATTTTCTTTATCCAGTCTCCAGTTAATGGGTAATTGGGCTGTTTCCAAGTTTTAGCTATTATAAATTGTGCTGCTATAAACATGGGTGCACATATATCACAGTGGTATGATTCTTTTAATTATTTGGGGAAGATACCCAAATGGGGTCAAATGGGACTTCCAGTCCTAGTTCTTTGAGGTGTCTCCATACTGATTTCCACAGTGGTTGCACCAGTCTGCACTCCCACCAGCAGTGGAGCAGGGTTCCTCTTCCCCCATAGGCCTGCCAGCATTTGTTATTGGTGGATTTCATGATAGCAGCCATTCTTTCTGGGGTGAGGTGGAATCTCAGTGCTGTTTTCATTTGTATCTTTCGAATGACCAGTAATGTTGAACGTTTTTTTCATATGTTTATTTGTTATTATTACTTCTTTGTCTGAGAAATGCCTGTTCATTTCAGATGCCCATTTTTGGATTGGGTCTTTAAATTTGGGGGGGTCTGAATTTTTAAGTTCTTTATAGATTCTAGATAGTAGACCTTTGTCTGAATGACAGTTGGTGAAAAATTTTTCCCACATTGTGGGTTGTCTCTTCACACTGCTGGTGGTTTCTCTTGCTGTGCAGAAGCTTTTTAGTACAAAGAGATCCCACCTGTTGATTGTTTGTGCTAGTTCATGGGCAACTGAGGTTTTGTTCATAAAATCTTTTCCTACACCAATGTCTTCAAAAGTTCTTCCTAAACTCTCTTCCAGCCAGTTTAGTTTTTCTGTTTTAATATTTTTATCTTTAATCCATTTCGATTTTAGTTTAGTGGATGGTGAGAGTTATAGGTCTAGTTGTAATCTTTCACAAGTGGAAACCCAATTTTTTCTGCACCATTTATTAAAGAGGGTATATTTTCTCCAGTGAGGTGGTTGGCTCCTTTGTAAAAGATAAGGTAACTGAGTGTGTCTGGCGTTGTTTCTGCATCTTCTAATCTGTTCTACTTGTGCTCAGGTCTGTTTCTTTGCCAGTACCATGTTGTTTTTTTTTTTTCATTACAGTAGCTTTGTAGTATAGTTTCAAGTTTGGGATTGGGATACCCCCTGCCATGTCTCTGTTACTTAGAATTGCTTTCGCTATTCTGGGTCACTTCTTGTTCCAAATGAATTTTTTGGATTGTTTTCTCAAGGCCCATGAAGAATGCTGCTGGGATTTCAATTGGGATTGCATTGAATCTATATAGCAGATTTGGAAATATGGCCATTTTCACTATGCTGATTCTTCCTACCCAGTAGCCGGACATGTCTTTCCATTTTCTGATATCATCTTCGATTTCTCTTTTCAGAGTGCCATAGTTTTCAGAGAAGAGGTCTTTGATTTCTTTTGTTAGGTTGATTTCTAGGTATTTCAGTCTTTGGATGGTATCATGAAAGGAATCATTTGCCCTATTTCTCTCCCAGTAAGTCTGTTGTTCATGTAGAGGAAAGTTATTGATTTTGTGTGTTGACCTTGTATCCAGCTCCTTTACTGAATTTAGTTATTAAGTCTAGAAGACTTTGCATGGCATTCTTGGTGTCTTCTATATAGAGTATCATGTCATCTACAAATAATGACAATTTGACTTTTTCATTTCCTAACTTTATTCCTTTTTTTTCTTTTTCATGTTTAATTGCTGTCTCTAATGTTTCCAAAACTATGTTGAATAGAAGTAGTGATAGTGGACATCCTTGTCTTGTTCCTGATTTTAGTGTGAAGGATTTCAGTTTTTGACCATTTAGTATGATATTGGCTGTTGGTTTTTCATAGATGAATTTTCTCAGATTGAGGTAGAGACCATCATTCCAATATTTTGTAGGATTTTTAAAAATAATAAAATGTGTTGGATTTTGTCAAACGGTTTTTCTGCATCTATTGAGATGAACATATGGTTGTTGCCCTTGACTCTATTGATATATTGTATTACAATATATTGTATTATAGATTGTATTATATATTATATATTATATATTGTATTATATATTATATATTATATAATATATTGTATTATATATTATATTATAATATTGTATTAGATTGATTTGCATATGTTGAACCATCTCTTCATCCCTGGGATGAATCCCGTTTGGTCAGGGTGTATGATCTTCTTGATGATCTTCTGCATTCTATTTGCCAGATTGGCCTATAATTCTCTTTTTTGGTTGGGTCTTTCTCTGCTTTGGGGATCAAGGTGATGTTTGCTTCCAGGAATGAATTTGGGAGTATTTCTTCCCATTCAATTTCTTTGAAGAGTTTAAAGAGTAGTGGCAGCAGTTCCTCTCTAAATGTCTTGTAGAACTCAGAAGTGAAGCCATCAGGACCTGAGCTTTTCTTAGCTGGTAAGTTTCTAATTATGTTTTTAATTTTGTTGATTCATATTGGGTTGTCTAGAATTTTTAGGTCTTCTTTGTTCAGCTTTGGTAATTCATTCATATCTAGGAATCTGTCCATTTCTTCTGTGTTTTCCATCTTATTGGCGTTTAGGTTCTCAAAGTAGGTACTGATGATCCTCTGGATTTCTGCTGGCTCTATTGTAATTTCATCTTTTTTCATTCCTAATTGCATGGATTTGGGCCTTTTCTTTCCTTTTTCTGATAAGGTTGGCTAAGGGTTTGTTAATTTTGTTGATTCTTTGGAAGAACCAACTCTTGGCTTCATTGATATTTTGTATTGTTCTCTTAGTCTCCATTGCATTGATTTCTCCTCTGATCTTTATAATTTCCTCCCTTGTATGAGCTTTGGGGTTGTCCTGCTCTTCTTTTTCTAAAAGCTTGAGGTTCAGCATCAGGTTGTTTAATTGGGCTCGTTCTATTTTCCTAATATGTGTATTCACTGCTATGAATTTCCCACCTCCCTAAGAGTGCTTTCATTGTTTCCCATAGATTCTGATATATTGTATTGTCATTGTCATTTATTTGAAGGAAATGTCTGATTTCTTCTTTAATTTCCTCTGTGACCCATTGGTTATTCAGAAGTGTGTTGTTTGATTTCCATGTTTATGAAATATTTTGAGTTTCTTTTGCTATGGATCTCCAATTTCATCACACTATGATCTGATAATATACAGGGGATAACTTCAACTCCTTTGCACTTAGGTAAACATGTTCTGTGAGTGAGTATGTGGTCTATTTTGGAGAACAACCCATGTGTAGCTGAAAATAATATGTATTCTGCATGGCGGGTGATCCGCTTAGTCCGCTGGAGAGAGAGAGGTCCTGGGTCACTGAGAGCCCCACTCCATCCAGCCTGTGCCACGCACACCAAAAGGTGAGGACCCCTTGCCACTTGCCGCACCCACAGCAGGAGATCTGCTTAGCCACATGGGCACCTGCAGGACACCTCCCCACTGCCCACCCTCCACCCCTGCTTCTGGCCTCCTGGCTGTACTGCCACCTGGGCCCACACTACAAAGACACAGGGAACACCAGATCACCATGATTGGTGAGTTGGAAGGATCATCACCTCCCATTGGAGCCTGGACTCTCTTCAGGGGAAGGACAGCTGGAACCTGCAGTAGAACCTTGCAGAGTTCAAACCTGCAGGAGGACAGGAAGCTCAACTTGGGACTTGCAGCCAGAAATCTGCCTGAATCACTCAGGTCTGTGACTGGCTTACTGAGACTCACTGACTTATATCTGCACACTGCTGTCCACGTTGTTTTTTGTGACAGCAGAGGCATACCTTGAAGGAGGCCCTTCATTTTCATTTTTATTTTTTATTTCCAAAATTATTATTATTGGTGGTTTTTTGGATCTTCTTTTAAATTTTTTTCCTACTCTTTCAAAATTTTTATTTTTCTCTTCTTTTTTCTTTCTTTCTTTTCTGTTTCCTTTCTCTCTCTCACACAGTCACTTTCTGGCTGTTCCACATTGTTCTTCATCTCCCTTTTTGTTCCTCATCTGGGCCTAATTCAGGTTTCTTCTTTATTTTTCTTTTATTCTCTTTTTCCTTCTCTCGCCTGTGTCCTCTGGCCTCACTGCTAACCTTCCCCTATCCTGCTCCCTATCTATCCCTCCCTCCCAAACTCCTTCTAACACCCATCATGAAGGGTAAAGTTGCTATATTGAAGAGTTTACTCACTATAAACATATGTTGGTTTGTTCCTCAATTTTTATTTAATTCACACAGTTAAAGGTGACAGATTAATAACTTTCAGAAATTGTCATTTTCTGAGAGGTATTTGATGCTAAGTTGTTGCCGATTGTATCACTTGGGCTAAAGTGTTGTGATTGATCTAATCAGTTCTCCTTCCCAGTATAATGAAAATGAGTCAGCCTCAGAGTCATTGAGATTCAAAACCTAAAGACAAGCTATATCTGGAAGACAACTCTGCGAAGCAATCATTCCATCAGGGTTCTAATTAGAAGCAATAGATGCTTGCAATAAGCAATTTCAAAGTATCAACCCAGGAATTAAACCAAGGACAGTACCAAAAACAAAAATGAGAAGCCATTTAAGCAAGGCACAAACTCAGACTTCCACCCCACCAAGGGTAAATTCTGGGGAAAACGAGGTGGAAAAGTCTGATAATCAACCACCTGGAGACTCTGAACTGATAGCACAGGAAATAATAAAAAAACAGATAAACGATGCTGTAGAAAAATTCAAAGCAGAAATGATCTCCCAGATAACTACAGAGATGGTGAACAGAGTGAAAGGCATAATTAGATGCTCTAGAACAGAAACAGATAAAAAAAATAGATGAGCTCAGAAGCATGCTAGAAGTCATGAATGCCCAGCAGAAGAAAGAAATGGATTCTATAAAACAAATTCAAACAGATATTCAGGAGATTAAGAACTCCACTGAAAATATGCAGAGCAGATTAAGGGAATCTGAAGATAGAATATCAGGTATAAAAGACAGGATTGTGGTTAACGACCATGAAAACAGTGATCTCTTATAAATAGTAAAGGGCCACGAGGAATCAATCCAGCAGTGCTAGATGATGCAAAGAAGAATAACATAAGACTGATAGGAGTCCTCAAAGAAACAGGAGAAAGTACATTTGACATAAAATCTGTTCACAGAAGTAATAATAGAAAACTTCCCAGACAGAGGTAGAAAATTGGACATACAGATAAATGAGGCACAAAGAACTCCAACTAGCCAAGATAAAAAAATCTACACCTAGACATACAATAGTCAAAATCCCAGAAGCCCAACAGAAGAACAAAATCCTAAAAGCAGATAGAGAAAAGAAACAGATCACCTACAAAGGAAAGCCCATCAGGATCACAGCAGACTTCTCAACACAAACCCTCAACTCAAGGAGAGCCTGGAGTGAAGTATTTCAAGCCTTGAAAGAAAATAACTTCCAACCTAGACTGTTGTATCCTGCAAAGTTATCTTTCAGAATCGATGGGGAAATTAGATACTTTCACAACAAAGAACATCTCAGAAATTTCATGAACACCAAAACAGCACTACAAGCAATTCTAAGCAATATCTTAGAAAAAAACAATGAAGGTCATAACTCCATGAGGCCCAACAGAGGGAAGCCACCAGACAAGGTAAGAAACTAAAGGGAAAGGGGGGAAAATAAGAAATAAAAGAGCCAACAACAGTAAAACACCATGATAAGGATGAATTAATATCAGTTATAACCATCAATGTTAATGGCCTCAATTCACCAATCAAAAGAAATAGAATGACAGAATGGATTAAGAAGCAAAATCCAACAATATGCTATAAACAGGAAACATACCCAACTCGAAAAGAAATTCATAGACTGAAAGTAAAAGGATGGAAAACAGTTCTCCATGCTACAGGAACCCAGAAAAAAGCAGGCGTAGCAATTTTATTGGCAGACAGAGTAGATTTCAAACCAAAACTAATTAAGAGAGACAAAGATGGTCACTATATCCTTGTGAAGGGAACATCCAAGAGGAAGAGATAACAATCCTAAATATGTATGCACCAAATACAAATGCCCCAAACTATACAAAACAAACATTACTGGACTTGAATCAAATAAGCACTAATACAATTGTAGTGGGGGACTTCAATACCCCACTATCATAAATAGACAGATCATCTAGACAAAAAATTAACAACAAAATTTCAGAACTGAACCAAACTATTGAACAAATGGACTTAATAGATGTTCACAGAGTGTTCCACCCCACAAAATCAGAATACACATTCTTTTCAGCTACACACAGGTCATTCTCCAAAATAGACCACATGATAGCTCATAGGACATGTCTAAGTAAATGCAAAAGTATTGAAGTTACCCCCTGTATATTATCAGACCATAGTGCAATAAAATTGTAGAGCAATAACATAAGAAACCACAAAACACCCACAAACACATGGAAACTGAATAACACCTTCGTGAACAACCAATGGGTCACAGAGGAAGTTAAAGAAGAAATTAGACAATTTCTACAAGCAAATGATAATGCCAGTATAACATATAGGAATCTATGGGACACAATGAAAGCAGTTCTACTTTGGAAATTCATAGCAGTGAATGCCCATGTTAGGAAAACAGAGAGAACTCAAATAAATAACCTAATGCAGAACCTAAAAAAAAAAAAAAAAAAAAAAAAAAGGAAGAGCATAACAAACCCAAAGCTTGTATAAGAGAGGAAATTATAAAGATCAAAGTAGAAATCAATGCAATGGAGACTAAGAGAATGGTACAAAAAAAACAATGAATCAAAGAGTTAGTTTCTGGAAAGAATGAATAATATCAATAAATCTTTAGCCAACCTTACCAAAAAAAGGCAAGAAAAGGCTGAAATCCATGCAATTAAAAACAAAAACGGTGAAGCCACAACAGACCCAGCAGAAATCCAGAGGATCATCAACACCTACTTTGAGAACCAGTACTCAAATAAAATGGAAAACACAGAAGAAATGCACAGATTCCTCAATATATATGAATTGCAAAATTAAATGAAGAAGATATAGAAATTCTAAACACCTCAACTACAGGGAGTCAAATTTAAAATGTAATAAAACATTTATTAACAAAAAAAGCCCAGGTCCTGTTTGCTTCACTGCTGAATTCTACAGGACATTTAAAGAAGAAATAACACCATTGCTCTTTAAAATTAAAATTATCAAGAAAAATTATCAAGAAATTATCAAGAAAATTAAAATTTAAAATTATCAAGAAAATTGAAAGGGAAGCAATGCTTCTGAATTCATTCCTGGAAACAAGTGTTACATTGATTCCAAAACCAGGGAAAGACCCAACGCAAAAAGAACTACAAGGCAATTTCCCTAATGAACATAGATACAAAAATCCTCAACAAGATACTGGAAAACAGAGTACAGAGTGTCACCAAGAAGATCATACATCCTGACCAAGTTGGATTTATCCCAGGGATGCAAGGATGGTTCAACATATATCAATCAATAAATGTAATACATTATATTAACAGAGTCAGGGACAAAAACCATATGATCATCTCAGTAGATGCAGAAAAGGCATTCAACAAAATCCAACACCCATTCATGATAAAAACCCTACAGAAATTTGGAATCGAAGATCTTTATCTCAACCTGAGTTAGGCTATGTATGAAAAACCAACAGCTAACATCATACTAAATGGTCAAAAACTGAAAACTTTCACACTAAAATCAAGAACAAGACAAGGATGCCCACTATCACCACTCCTGTTCAATATAGTTCTGGAAACATTAGCTATAGCAATTAGAAGAGAGAAATAAACAAAAGGAATAAAGATAGGAAAGGAAGAAGTTAAATTGTCATTATTTTCTGATGATATGATACTTTACATAGAAGACCCAAAAAACTCTACCAAAAGACTTTTGGACTTAATTGACAGATTCAGTAGAGCAGCTGGATATTAGGTCAACACTCAAAAAACAATAGCCTTCTTATACACAAATAGGAGACTCATTGAGAGAGAAATTAGGGAAAGAATTCCCTTTACAATAGCATCAAAAAAAAATGAAATATCTAGAAATCAATCTAACAAAGGAAGCAAAAGACATCTACACAGAAACCTACAGCACTCTGAAAAAGGAGATCTAGGAGGATATAGGAAAATGGAAAGACATCCCTTGTTCCTGAGTAGGAAGAACCAATATATGAAAATGGCCATATTTCCAAAACTACTATATAGATTTAATGCAATGCTGATTGAAATTCCAACAATATAGTTCACAGAACTAGAGAAAACAATCCAAAAATTCATTTGGAACCAGAAGAGACCTAGAATAGCAAAAGCAATTCTAGGCAACAGAGACATGGCTGGAGGTACCACAATCCCCAACTTGAAACTATATTACAAAGCTACTTTGATAAAAACAGTATGGTACTGGCAAAGAAACAGACCTGAGGATCAGTGGAATAGATTAGAAGATGCAGAAACAACTCCAGCCATACTCAGACACCTCATCTTTGACAAAGGAGCCAACCATCCTTATTGGAGCAAAGAAGGGCTCTTTAAAAAATGGTGTTGGAAAAACTGGATTTCAACCAGCTAAAGTTTAAAACTAGACCCATACCTAGCACCATGCACTAAACTAAGATTGAAGTCGATTAAGGATCTAAATATTAAAACAGAAACACTAAACTTGCTGGAAGATAAGTTAGGTAGAACTCTTGAAGACATTGGCATAGGAAAAGACTTTATGAACAAAACCTCAGTAGCATGGGAACTAGCACAGAAAATCAACAACTGGGATCTCATCTTATTCAAGTTTTCTGCACTGTAAAAGAAACCAGCAACAGAGCTAAGAGACAAGCTACAATGTGGGAAAAAAATTTTAGTAACTGTACCTTAGACAAAAGACTACTATCTAGAATATATAAAGAACTGACAAAAATCAGACCCCCCCCCAAATTCAAAGACCCAATTCAAAAATGGGCATCCAAAATGAACAGACATTCCTCAGACAAAGAAGTAAAAGCAGCAAATAAACACATGAAAAAATGTTCAGCATCACTGGTAATTTAGAGATGCAGATGAAAACAACACTGAGATTCCACCTCACCCCAGAAAGAATGGCTTCTATCAAGAAATCAACCAATAAGAAATGCTGGTGGGGATATGGGTAGAAAAGAACCCTTCTCCATTGCTGGTGGGAGTGAAGACTGGTGGAACCACTGTGGAAATCAGTATGGAGATACCTCAAAGAACTAGGAGTAGAGGTCCCATATGACCCAGCTATTCCCCTGCTGAGTTTCTTCCCAAAAGAATGAAAAGAATCATACCACTGCGATATATGTGCACCCGTGTTTATAGCAACACAGTTTGTAATAGCAAAAGCTTAGAAACAGCCCAAGTGCCCATCAACTGGAAACTGGACTAAGAAGATGTGTTTTCTTTTTATAAAGTGGAGTACCACTCAGCCATAAAGAATGAGAAACTAGAGACCTTTATAGCTAAATGGATGCATATTGAGGTCATATTCTTAAGTGAAATAAATAGAACACACATGTAAATACTGAATAGTTTCTCTAGTGTGAGAAACTGAGAGTGTTAATAAGGGTTAAAATGATTGAAACAAATAGTTGATAATTTGAAATAGAAAGAAAAAGTCCAAAAGTTTGGGGGTGGTGGGAGGGGAAGGGGAAAGGAAAGAAGGGAAAGGAAAAATTATGAGGAAAAAAAATGGAAATGAAGTCTACGTAAATAGGGAGGGGTGGAGGGGCTGAAGTGTGCACAGGTAATGGGGAAAAAATAACCAAGATACAACATGTACAGGTACAAGCACCCAATGATAAATGTAAACCTATTGTATACCTAAAAGGTACCAATAAAAGAATTTAAGAAAAAATAAAAGAACGTGTATTCTGATTTTGTGGGTTGGAACACTCTGTAAACATCTGTTAAGTTCATTTGTCCAAGAGTTTGATTGAGTTCTAGTATTTCATTGCTCATTTTTTGTCTAGTTGATTTATCTATTTGTGACAGTGGGGTATTGAGTTCCCCCACTATTATTGTACTAGTGCTTATTTAATATTTCATGTCTGTTAGTATTCATTTTGTATTGTTGGGTGCACTAGTGTTTGGTGCATATATATTTATGATTGTCATCTCTTCCTCTTGGATTGTTCCCTTTACAAGGATGTAGTGTCCTTCTTTGCCTCTCTTAATCAGTGTTGGTTTGAAATCCACTTAATCTTCAAAGAGGATAGCTATTCCTGCTTTTTTTGGGTTCATGTCACATGGAGTATTGTTTTCCATCCTTTAACTTTCAGTCTATGAGTTTCTTTTATAATTAAGTGTGTTTCTTGTATGCTGCATATTGTTGGATCTTGGTTCTTGACCCATTCTTCCAGTCTATTTCGTTTGATTTCTGAATTGAGACCATCAACATTGATGTTATAACTGATATGTATTGACTTATCAGTCATGACTTTACTTTTTGTCGGATTCTCCCCCTTTACATTTAATTACTTGTTGTGCTCGATGGATTCATTCTGCTGTGGTTCCTGGGGTTCTGATCCTAGTTGTATTTTCATAGGATATTGTCTAAAATTTTTTGGAGTGCTGGTTTGGTATTCATGAAGTTCCTCAGGTGCTCTTTGTCCTGAAAGTATCTTATTTCACCATCAATTTTGACAGATAGTTTTGCAGGGTACATAATTCTGGGCTGGAGGCTGTTTTCCTTTAGGGCTTGAAATACACCACTCCAAGCTCTTCTTGCTTTGAGGGTTTGCATTGAGAAGTCTGCTGTGATTTTGATGGGCTTTCCTTTGTAGGTGATTTGTTTCTTTTCTCTAACTGATTGTAGAATTTTATTCTTCTGTTACATTTCTGGAATCTTAATTATTATATCCCTATGTGTAGATTATCTTTTGATCAATGCTAGTTGGAGTCCTATATGCCTCACTTATCTGTATGTCAAGTTCTTTTCCCTTCCTTGGGAAGTTTTCTGCCATCACTTCTGTGAACAGCTTTTTTATGTCATCTGCACTCTGTCCTGTTTTTTCATTGACTCTCATCAGGCTTATGTTATTCTTCTTTGCATCATCTAGAAGCTGCTGGGTTGGTTTCTCATGGTCCCTTATAATTTTAAAGAAATTCTTTTCCTTGTTAAAAATTGCAATCTTATCTTCTATATCTGAAATTCTGTCCTTACATTGGCTCATTTTGTTGCATAAACTTTTAATGGAGTTTTTAATGTCCTGGAAATCTGTTTGCATCTGTTTTATGGATTCCATTTGTTTCCTATTTTGGAATTACACTGTGTTCCTCAGCTCCTCTATTTTCTTATCTGTGTCCTTCTCCAGATTTATTAATCATGTTTTACACTATGGGAACACTCTCTGCTATTTTCTGAGAAATTATTTCTCATTTAATTTTTTCAAATCCTCTTTTGTTGCCAGTTCAGGGAGTCCAGGTCGTTGAGTATAAGAGTATTCCATCTTGTTTCCCTTTGAGGTTGCTTTAGGTGATCTGGAAGTCTGGTTTTGAGACTTGTTTATGTGTCTTCTCATTTCAAGGGGTGTGTGTGTGCTGCTGGTGCCAACGAGGCTCACCTCTTCAGTGCTGGGGCAGCTCTGCTCCCCTGTGCTGGGTGGGGAAAACTCCTCCTTGGTGCTGTATGTGGCTCTGTTCCTCAGTGCTGGGGGCAGTGATATGGCTGCCCAGAAGGCTGACCTCCTTGGTGCTGGGGTTGGCTCTGTTCCTCAGCACTGGAGGTGGTGGTACAGTGGCCCAGAAATCTTCTCCTTGGCCCTGGGGGCAGCTCTGCTCCTTGGTGCTTGGGGCAGTGGTAAGGCCACCTGGAAGGCTCACCTCCTTGGCACTAGGGTGGGGAGGCTCTTTCCCCTGCACTGGGGGTGGTGGTACAGCAGCCTGGATGGGGTCCCCTTACCCCGAAGAGCAGCAGCTCTGTCTTATTTATCTTCATGTGCACAAAATCTGTTGCTCATGAAAACCTTTACTGAAGTAAACTAAGTGATATCTACATTTCCATCATGAAATTTGGCTTCTAATTCTATCTGGTGAATAAAATTGCCCCTTTGCAAAGCCTCAGTCTAATCATTTACAGCCCAAATAGAACAGACCTGTTAGCAGTATTACATAGATCCTTTTAAAAGTGATGAGTCTCATTTTCCATGGCCAAAATGAAATGTAAGAGGCCTGGACTTAAGGACAAGTTGAGCAATGATCACTGAAGGGCACCCTGGGTGAAAATGAGTGTGACCATTGCCAGATTGGCTTATGTGGGGCACATGGCAATTTCAAGCATTTTCACCATGTCCCGGGCAATTCTTGTCACATCCTTAGGCTCAGATTACATTATCTCTCTATCACAGGTGAGAAAATTGAGGTTCAGTAGCGTCTGCTAAATCACCCCATGTACATAGCAAATATGTAAGAACATTATGATTTTGATCCAGGTTTTTACAAACCCAACAATTCTGTCTGGAAGAATTGAGGTTGAAAGGTGTTCTAGAAAAAAAAAGACCAATGATAATAAGCAGAATTCCATATGTAAATACCTAGAGGTAGCAAGTTGGATCCAATAAAGTATCATGGGAAGTCAGAACATCTCTGAGCAGTGTAGCTAGCATTGGCCAAAACATTGGCTTCCTGGGATCTTCCATTTCCTTTTGGAACTTCTACAAAATGGAAATGATCACCTGAGACCTTTTTTCTTAGAAGAATGTATGGAACTAATGTTCATGAAACTTCTCAGTAAACTGTAAGCCACTCTAATGGTCTGAGTGGCAGTTACATGTGTTTTTGCTTCTCTGAGAATGAGGGGCTGGGTTGCAGCAACTGTGGTTCAGTCATTGAATTATAAATAAATATTCCTGCAGACTAAACTCCTGTGAGAAATATCTTGACTTTTTAACAGAGTCTCTTTGGTGCCACAGATTCCATGAAGATGCAAAGTGAGTAGCTGGTATTTACAGGTCTTGGCTGTATTTGGGATGGGAGGATGGTCTGGGCATTATAGATGATGTTAAGACTGCATCCTGGGAGGCAGAGGAGCTTCATTTGGGCAAGACATGTGCTGTGCTGGAATGTGTGGGATGCCTGGTGACCTTGGGTGCTGTTTTCCCTCAAGTATCTGGTCCTGACTAGCCAGTGCTTCCTCCCTGATCACAGAAGAGATCCCCTAGTTCCCTGATTTCTGGGGTTAACTGGACACCCTCCACACTGTGGACTCAGAGGACTGCACATCCTGAGGGCAGGAGACCACACTTGCACACCATGTTTCCCTTACATTGGCCCCAGATTTTCTACTATGTGCTTTGCCTTCTTCCTGTTAGAGCCACAGAGATCTGTCAACTTCTGTTGCTTATTGCTTAAGGAGGGGAGTAAATGGCCAGTGATTTTTTTAATCATGCTAGAAATTGTGTACAAGTTATCTCTGAGTGCAGGTAGCTGTAAGTAAAGAAGCTACTTAAGAGGATATAATGACATTGCACTTTTTAAACTTATGATGTCTCCAAATGTATGGGATGTGGACTTAGGTGGTAGCTGCACCACAAAACAGAGATGAAAGTTTGATTGTGAAGGTACTGGGAGGGCTGAAAGAAGGTAGGGCTATTCATGTTGAGTTTGAGCAGCTGTGGCATATGCACATACAGATATCCATCAGAAAATTGTATCTATATAGGTATAGGTTTCAGGCCAAAAGGTAGACTTGTGATTCACCTACACACACACACACACACAAATACATGTGTGTGCACATGTGTATACGTGAGAGGCAGCCACATACCAGAAAACAAAGAAAAAAAACCTCATAAAACAATAATCACATAGGTCAAAAGAACATTAGATGAGCTCTCCAGGTCTTAATGATATTCTTAAATAATTACATATTTTTGTTAATGTTAATATTAATCAAACAACATATAAGCTCTTAACAATTTGTACTTATAATTAAAAGCTAACTATATATTCAAATTTCATTTTGGGGTTGGTAAAGAAAAGAGCCTGTTATTTCTTAAACTATAGCTTCTTGGGTCTTTATTCTAGGCTTCGTTTATTTTTTAATACTAGAAATTGAATCTAGGGCCTTTTCACTGATCTATATCCCCAGAACTTTTTAAAAAAACTTTGAGATATGGTCACACTAAGTCACTAAATTGCCCAGGCTGGAGTCAAATTTGTGATCCTCCTACCTCAGCCTCCCAGAGTGCTGGGATTACAAGGTATGTGGCACTACACCCCAAGCATAGCCTTATTCTTAATTGTTAAGAACAAATATTGGCCCTTAAAACAAAACAAAAAATTACACTCTTTTAGCGTGCTACCTTTCAAAATAATTTTAAACCCCAAGTACATAGTGTCAGAAACTGGAAAAAAAGACTTGCTTACATCTTAATTCTGTTAGACAGGTGGACAGTGACAGTTTGATCTACTATTTTGAATTCGGTACATGATTTTGACCTGAATTTCAAGAGGATTTGACAAACTCTAGACACAAGTCTATTCCCATTGTTATCATGGGAGATTTGAATGAGCTGGGAGAAACTGTTATGGATTCCTAGCACACATCAGAAATCCACAGGCAGATAATAACTTTAGTTTTGATGATGTATGCATTCACTGCTAACCCTGGGGAGAATACTCCCTCCCTGCTACCGTGCTGGCTCTGAGGGACACGGAAATCAATAAGATGGGGCCATTGACAGCTCCACGGGTAGAGGTGCATACGGAGGAGTGGGAGGCCGGAAGAGTGCAACCCCTAAAGTCACTTTTGAGCTGAATATTGAGGGTGCAGAGAAACTGGCAGGGTGCATGTGGGTGTGAACAGTGTTTCAGGACAGAGCAAATTGCTTGTGCAAAGGTGTACATATTTTAAAAACCAGTTATGTGAGGGCTGACATAGTTTTCTAAATAAAAATATCAACCAAAGCAAAGGCTGCTCTCTTTTGCACAAATGACAATTACCTCAGGCCAGAGACTGGCGAGGACTCTTCTCAGAATGTGTGCTGCCCCCAGGGGTGCCGTCTCTGTATGGTCTGTTTGCTTTGATTCTCTGTCTCTGCTCAAGCTTTTCCGACAGGCTGCATGATTTTCATTCAATGCGGTGTTGGAGAAATGCACATGTATTAAATGATTATCCAGGTGACTGAAAGAGGCATCTGGGGAACTGACACAAAACGGCAGAAACAAAAACGGTCAGCCTCCCTGTCCCTGGGGTCTTCTTGAAGCCCTGATGAAGTGCTGCTCTTTCTGGTTTGCAAATTCAGGCTCTCAGACAATCTTCGGCCTGGATTCCAGGAAGCTGTGTAGTAGATGTTTTGCGGAATCTGGGTTTAGTATGTGACAACACATGACTCAGAATTTAAAAATATTTCCGTGTCGCACTGATTGAGTATCCTAAAGTGGTTCCACATGGCTGATAAAGGCTCCTCAGGCAGAGAGATCTGGACTATTTCTTCTACTCTAGGTCCTTAGATCTGTAGAGTGCATTTCTATTACAGAGTCTGATCTGCACCTTTGGAGAAGATGGCCCATTAAAGGGAGGGAACACGGTGTTCAGCTCACTCAAACCATTGCCTGGAACTCACCTCTTTAACCAGGAGAAGGAGACCCATCTAGAACCTTAATTCTGCCTCTTATCTTTGTTCGTGTAAAGAACATCAAATTATCTTTCCTTTTCCCCATACTCATTGTAGCATTATTCACAATAGTCAAGACATAGAAACAAATTAAGTATCAATTGACATCAAGAATCTTGTCTGCCCTGGGCAGTCTAGAGTTCTCAGTGGACCTGGAAATTATACTCAGATTCCAGTTCAATTCCAAGAAAGTGATTAGAAACAATTGTGAAAATTGCATGCTGCTTTACTTTTAAGTTTGCACTTACAGAACATTTTCTATTAAATAGTCAGAAATAGACAAAAGTGAGATCATAAAGGAATAGAAAAGAAACACAAGCTTGGTCATAGTAGTGGACTAAAAAGATCATTTTAGGACCTGGGATTTAGCTCAGTGGTTCCACTGCCTGCCTTGCAAGTGCAAGGTCCTGAATTCAATCCCTTGTACCAAAAAAAAAAGATCATTCTAATATTTGAAATAGGTCATCTTCTATTAAAATCTGTTTCTTATCAAGTAAAAAAGAATCACTGTGGTATAGACAGGCCTTCGTTTGTGAAGAAAGGTAAAAAGACTATCTCATATACCTACAGAATGGATCTCATGTTACCCACAGATTGAATCAAAGATTACCAACAGAGTGCAAGAACCAGATGAGAATTTATAGACCAGGTCCTCTTTTTAGAGCCTCTCTGTTGTGGTGAAGGTGGAGGGCTGACTTGATGGCTTGGGGTCTGCCAGGGAGATGAATAAATCATGCTCCTGATTGCGTCTGTGTGGGTCATGGAGTGGTGAACCTGGGTACCATATCTGGTTCCTGGCCCCTTCCTCTCTGGTGCTGTCCCTCTGTGCTCTTTTACCTAGCCACCATGAACTAACTGAGCACCACCCCCATGCCCTTCTGCCATGATATTTCTGCCTTGGGCCCAGCTTACCATGGATTGAATCCTCTGAAACCATGAGCCAAATTAAAGCTATTCTCCTTTAAATTGTAGGTGTCAGTACTGTGTCCCAGCAATGGAAAAGTGGACTAATACAGTTCCCAGTGGTACAGCGGAAATCATATGGACTGAAAGAAAGTATGTATAATGGAACCCCTGAGATCTCTCAGCATCTCTGGGGTGAGTATTCAAATGAGTCACCAAGAAACACAGCTAGAGAGATACAAGTGAGGCAAAGCCAGTGAGTATTAAAGATAGGAGATTGCGGCATAAATCATGTGAACATTGATGTCAAACCGAAGTGGAGTTAACCCACAGCTCTGCTGTTATCCAGCTATGTAACTTTGGTAAGTGTTTATTTTTTTCCTAAATTCTATGAAGCATTACTTCTCCTTTTGTAATCCATGGAATTTTTATAAGCATTCAGTGAGTGAGTATATGAAATTAATTCTCTGATTTGTTCATAGGTGGTATCCCAGAGTAGAGAAGTCAATAGCTCACCATCTCTTTGGAAACATTTGAATGAACTGAGAGCCATAGGATCCAAGGAGACAATTCAAAATATAGTGAGAGCCACTGGGTATGGTGGTGCACTCAGCTACTCAGGAGGCTGAGGCAGGAAGATAGTAAGTGCAAGGCCAGCCTGGATAACTTAGCAAGACTTTGTCTTAAAATAAAGAATAAAAGCAGGGTTTTGTGTTGCATTTGTGTCTTCCCATCGCCCTGGGAGGCTGAGGTAGCAGGATTTCAAGTTCAAACCCAGCCTGGGCAATTCAGAAACTAGCAAGACCCTATCTAAAACAATTTTTAGAAGGTATAAAAAAGACTGAAGATATTTAGCACAAAGGGCCCTGAGTTCAATCCCTAGTACCACAAAATAAAGAAGAACACAATAAAAGTTAAATATAACGATATAAAGAGTTGGGGAAATAGCTCAGTGGTAAGACCTCCCTGAGTTTGATCCCTAGCACTATCAAACGAACAAACAAAAAACTATATGCAAAATAAAAACATATATGTAATAAAAACATATATATATATATATATCTGTATCTGTCTATCTATCTATCTATCTATCTATCTATCTATCTATCTATCTATCTATCTATATCTGACTTCATTTTGTGGCATAAGTCTCCCTAGATTGGACAGATGTGCTCTGGTCTCTGTCAGTACTGGTCTCCTTTACTTTCTGCAGATAGCTGATCTAAATAGAGAGGAGAGAAGGAGAATCAGGAACCCTCAGCTCCTTCCAGAATGCCCCATAAGATTCACTTGTTCTGGGGGCTGTAGGAACAGGGTGGGGCGGGGGGCGGAATCCGAGGGATTTCGTTCCTACCTTAATGGATTCCAGCCTGGAAGAGGGAGAGGTTGCTGACAGAATTAAGTGAATGATTGATACTTTCACAAGTTTCATGAGATATAGAGTAGAATGTTTACATTGCATGTATAAGAAAGCCCTCCAACTTAACTCCCCCAAAGTCTAGAAACAGAGTTTATATAAAAGAGATTTTGATATTCTTTGAACTATGTCCTAACTCCCTTTGACAATCAACCTTTCTTCTTACACCATCACTGTTTAAAGCTATTCAGCAACTTCCCTCTCAGTTCTTCTAGTTAATAGCTAAATTTTAATATTTCTAGGGTGCTGGCAATTAAATATATTGAAACAAATAAAACTACTTTGCAATAGCACATAGTTCTGCTGATGGAGGTAGATGGTACTAGTAAGTAGCTAGGTTAGTAACTTTGGTTCTAGCGTCCTAATGCACTTAACCAAAAGTGGTCTTGCTTGCTTCTGTCTTCTAAGTCATGACCAGCTCAACAAATGAAATAACAGAGGGAAATGCTTATGACTATTTTAACCATTGCTTTCAAAATGTGCAGTTGTGGAAAGTAGGCAAAAATAGATAATAAACAGGAGATAGACCAGAGTTAAAAATATGATTGTTTTTAGTTTGGTCCATGGATGTTAAAGACAACGGAATGGTACAGTATGTTTTATTTTCTCTCCAGAATATCAGCCCAATGGTAGAATAACCAGATCTCCACTCTGTATCTTTGCAACCAAGTTCCATTCCATCCCCAAAAATGCTGGCATGATTTTGGCAAGTTCCTTAACTTCTCTCTTCATCTGTACAATGGAGACAATAAGACCTAAGAATTATAAAAAGTGGAAAAACATCACAGGGCTGTCATCATAGGTGAAAAGTAAAACACAGCAGGATCTGTTGATAATAGAATGATCAATAAATGACTCACCTTCAATGTATACAGATACAGGATTGAGCTGAGAAAAAATGCACACTTGTGTGTTTTTGAGTATGTGTGTGTAACTTCTCCAAGTGACTATTAAAACAAAATCTTCTAATTGAAAGGTCAATTAGTATGGAGGGGCTGTAGCCAAACATCTCTGATTCATCAGAGAGCTTTGAACATTCTTTTCTCAAGGAATAATGCCAAATCTGGACTATGATTAATATGCAACAGAAAAACACTGAAAAACAAGAAGAGAAGTTGGATGCTTTACTTAAGGCACCAAGTTTACTTGATTTTCAAAAAAATGAAAAGTCTATAAATATATGGTGCAACCTCCACCCCTTAAAAGGACAGGAGGTTTGAAAAGACACACGCTATTCACTCTTTGGCTTCATGGAGACTCTGTCTGAGATAATAAAACCAGCATGTTTTTAGGAAAGAAGACAAAAGAGCTTCTCAGAATTGTAGGTGTATGCATAATTCCTCAAAGTCTGCCAGTACCTTGTCATTGAAGAAATAAAAAATGCCACCATTAATGATGAGAAGTGTGCTGATATAAAAGTGAGTTGCTTGGCAACAGATTAACTCATTTAAACTTTTATTGCTGCTTTGACAAAGACACTGTGAAGAGAAATGTGAAGACACCAGTAGAACCCCCAGTATTAATAGCTTTCACAGGCCCTGCAAACACTAGATACATGCAGCTGTGCCTTAAAGCTGGAAGCCTGAAAACTACATTTCTCAAGGTCCTTTGCCAGCAGGCACTCCATTGGATTCTGCCAGCAGGAGGCACTGGCTAGAGATCACCAGGCAGGGAGGAGAGGCTGGAAGTGTGTGCTTTTGATTGTTTAGAAGTGGCTGGTTGTAGCTGGCAATGAATGACAAAGGAACTATAGAATCCAGAGATTAGAGAATCTTTTGTAGAAACAAGAGCGTTGGTCCAAGCAGAACCCTTCATAAGAGTCAGGACAGTCTGTGACAGTATCTCAGCTGCTCTGAAGCAGGAAGCAGACCCAGCTCAAGATGCCAGCATGTTCTCATGGCTGGGTCAGACCTGTCTTCCTTCTCATCTCTAAAGCTCTTTATCCTCTCTTCTGCTCTTCCTGCCCTTATGATACTTTATCCACCTATGTAATCCCCTCAGTTTGAAACATTGGACACAGACTGATAGAAATTTGGGGAGACTTGGCAATGTCCATCACTAGACTCCAATTGCAAAGTACTGTAGTCTGGGAAAAACTAGGAAGGGTACTGTATGGTTAATTCAGATCTCTCCATAGATGGCGATGATAATGATGATGATGACAAATAGATACATAGTTAGATGATGGATAGATAAATAGATGGATGGGAAGAGATAGATACAGATGATATAAACTACAGAGACAGACATGGACATAGGCACAGAGACAGACATATCCATCCTTTGGTCCCGCTTCTCTGTTGCACTTGGCACAGAATTGTGGAGATGGCGCGGACCATGGTGTGAGCTTGTGCTGCTATAGGCGGAGCCAGACAATGAACAGTGTTGGGTATCAGCAGAAGGAGGTGGGACTTCTGACATTCATCAGCACCACAGTTTTTAGGGAGAGGAATGACATGATCATATTTTATTTTCTGGGAAACCTTCTGATTGTAGGAATGTGTGGGCAAGATCTCCAGGGAGGCTTAATTTAGGACAGGAGAACAACCAAGGAAATGATTCTTCAGGATTCACTGAACCTGTGCCCCTTAGGGAGGCACATTTTCCATTTTCCATTCATTCTGACCCCCAAATACGTAGTTAGAGTCCCAGTCACCCTTCTCTATTGATGCCCTGATGTACAGTGAACTTGGGATTCCCTGAAAGAAGGCAAGATGTCTTCGAGCTGTGGCTTTTGATAGTGTCAAAATAAAGAAGACATATAGGAGAGGGTTTAGCTATATCCTGGTTCACTGATTCAGGGTGACAAGCTGTTTTTCTTGCCTTGGGACCCTTCCATTTTCATTTACCAGAGCGTCTAACCCAACAGGTGGTTTCTACACCCAGACCCTGATAAGTTTTACATGGGTACAAAAGATCTATTTTTCATAGAAATCCACGTCTAGGGTCATGGCCTGGGGATTAGCATGTGTCCTTTGTTACCCCATTTTTCAGAGAATTATGAACAAATCTTCTACATTCCAGAAGCGCCAAACCTGGAACCAGGGAGCATTTTCTGTGAATTTAATGAAACCTATGCTTTGGGACCCTCCAAGCACATAGGTGCTTTCCAACACACTCAGAGGGGCCTGATAATGAGGATACATGGCCATATGGCTTTGCAAAACTTGCAAAAGTGAGATATTTTAACTGCTGCCACTTAGGACCACAGTTTCTCTCCATTCCACGTTCTTTCTAACATGCTCTTGTGTTCAGCTGTATTGCAGTGGCCGTTGGCATTTTAGGAATCTAACTGAGAACTTCAGGGACGTTAGTTTGAGCTTCTTAAAATAAATCTACGGTTTCACAGAGTCTTTCAGAACAATTGGTTACTGCTAACCATCCTGGCACAAGAGTGGCTTCTAGAAACATTTCAACCACCCACTGTGTAGATTCCCCCAGTGCCATGACACAAAGGAGCTGGGCCAGAGGTGACTCACAATATAAATTTACCTCACAGCCACAGAATTGTGTGCAGATGAGAGAAGAAACAGATTTTGAAATGTGCAGAGTCAGAGGGTAATCTGTGGAAAATCCTTCCCATCGTCAAACATATAAGATTGAAAACAGATAATTTGAAACAGAAGTTCTGTCCCTCCAAGAATATATTCAATAATACACCATATACAATTAAAGCACCCAGTAGTTTTATTTTCCTTTTCAGAACGAAATCAGATGAAAGGGAATTATACATACAACTCTTTCAATTTCCTGATGATTTGGTGGGAAAGACAAAATTAGAATCTCACAATATATGATTACAACAAAAATATGAAAAGCTGCTAATTAATGTTGTCTAATAAAAGGTTTCAAGAATAATTATTGCATAAGAAAATACAAAATGACTTGAAATCATATAGCTTTTAAATAAAAGAAATGTAATGGAGTTTTTTTGTTTGTTTATTTTTCCAAATTTGACAACCAAAAACACTTCCATAGTATCTCCAGTAAGGAATTAGGATAGTGGAGGAAGTTTTTCAGAACTATTAATAATTTTAAAAAACCAATAAGCTATGCAAGAGGAAAGATCAATTATCTTTATCCTTTCTTTATAGAAAATTTTACAAAATTATTATCATGTGTGGAAGTAATCAATACTCATAACTCTTGCCTTGCTATTTTATTAATAAAAGACAATTGATTCAGAGTTCCTTTTGAACTGTGAGTTCTGTAATAATCTAAACATTTATCCAAAAGGAAAATATTGGTGATCAGGGAATATTAGATAAAAGAAGAAGAGAGTAAATTAAATTAACACATTTCTGAGTCCTACTTTGTTTTAAATTGCCATATGCTTTTATATACATTTAGAAATATGCATATATATACAATTAGGAAGATATTATTCATTCATAATAATATTAGCCAACATTCATTGAGAAAATACAATGTACTACATATTGGCCTAAGAACTTATTGGATATTATTTTTTCAAAATATATGCATATATTTTCTTCTTTCAATCCTTATTTGTACTAAATTGTAAAGGATAACATCTTGGTCTGAGTTACATTTCGGAGTATGATTTTGACTGTTGTTCAGTGGATGTAGTGTTTTGTTTTGTTTACTGAGACAGGGTCTCCCTATGTGGCTCAGCCTGGCCTCAAACTCACAATCCAGGAGACTGCCTCAGTCTCCCAGGTGTTACAATTACAGGTGTGTGCTGCCATACCTGGTTGACATTTTTCTTGTTAAGGTAATTTACTTAACTCAGAAAGGGGCATATCAGTATTTCTAAAATAGAGCTGTTTCTGCTAGAGGTAATTCAGAAAATTGCTGGACATAGCCCTGTGGTCAGCAAAATGTTATCAAAATATACTAGATGGCTTTTCTTTCTTTATAAAAACTCTCCCAAGCTTTTGAGGAAAGAGCCATGGTAGATCCAGCACAGGATTGAAGTTGGATAGATCTGAGGCTAAACCCACTGCCCAGTATTTATCAGATGAGGGTTCTCAAAAAGTTGCATAGCCCATTGTACTGTGTCTTGATTAGACAGTGATGATAACAGGGAGAGTGTATTAATAAGAGGGAAATTTGAATTAAAAAATCTTTGGTGTCATTTCACCAAGCCCCAATATAAGGAAAGGGATGGCAAGAAACTGTGTTTTATCCAACTCCCTCTGCAACTCTGGCTAAATTGCTGATTGCTATGCCTTATATCTGGATGTCCCCCCCAAAGCCTTATTATGTTCATAGGTAGCACTTTTTGGACCTAGGATGTGAGATACGTGGATCAAGGATGTGTGGCAATAAATTAGTCCACTGATTGGAACACTGATTGATTAGCATAGTTCTGGGTGTGGTTGAATGGATTTATAGAAGAGAGAAGCCCCAGCCTGGTTGTGGGTGCCACCACCCAAAAGGCTTGTAGCCTGGGTGGAATAAAAGAGAAGGGCAGGCTTGCTTCTTGCTGCTCACTGCCTCCTGCCTTCTCTGCCATGGACTGTTTCCCCTTTGCCATACCACCCTGCCTTGGGGCCTTGAAACTTCTACAGACTGTGAACTGAAATAAACCTTTCCTACTGTTAACTTTGGGTGTTGAGTATTTTGTCTCAGCCACGAACAAGTAACTGACACTGGCCAAAAAATCATGCATTCATTTGTTGTGCTTTACAGACTTTCTCAGAAGAAACATAGGCTCAGGGTCCTCAGAAACTTCTCCTTGGCTATCTGGAGGACAGCTGAAAATTGGGGCAGTAAATCTCAGCCTATGGAACTACCAATCGCAACCCTTCCCCTCATTGCCCAGAACCATGAGCCACAGCCAAGCAGTCCACTTGCCCTTTCTCAAACCTGTCTTCCCTACATCTCCTAGCAGCTTCACACACAATTCAGCTCCCAAGAACTCTTTTCCCTGTCTTCTTTATCCTACCCATACTTCAAGGCCCACCTTAAATATCACTCACATTGGGAATGCTGCTAGGTAGGAGGAGTCTGTGCTAGACATTTAGCTCATGTACTCATCAGGCAAATGCTCTGTATGGATGTCTTCATCATTTATTCTGAGTCCCGTGAAAGCTTTGCTTTGGGGGGTGTCACTGTGTCTTTGAAGAACAATGCACTACTTAATACAAAGTTGCTCATAAAAATTTAAAAAAAGTATATTGGAGAAGGATGGAAGAAATACTGAGTTAAGAAAAGGAAAGATGAATAAAAGCCCTTGGTGGTACTGCACTAAAGTGGAATAAGAATAAAGGAGAAAGAAAAGGGAAAAATATGAAGCGGGAGAGAAGAAGACAGTCCAGCCAGGCATGGTGGCACACTCTTATAGTCCCAGCACTTAGGGAGGCTGAGACAGGAAGATCAATAGTTCATGTCCAGTGTGGACAACTTAGCAACCTAGTGAGACTCTGTCTCAGAATTTAAAAACAATTAAAAGGGGATGGTGGTTAAGGATGGAGCTTAGTGCAAAAGCCCTGGGTTCAATCCCCAGTGTCATAAAAGTAAGATGCCTGTAAGAAACTGTGTGTTAACATCTTACTGATTTTCATCATATATTAGAAAGTGTTGGTTGAAGAGAATGAGTCATAGAAGAAGAAAAAAACTGTAACCTTGTTCAGCAATCAGCATATTCTCTCTCCTCAGTGACTCACAGCAGCAGACTTAAGTCAGGACAAACAGAGTTCCTGTCAGAAAGACATGCAGTTAAAAATAAATGCAAACATAGGAAGGGGGGCTCTGTAAACTGGGTTTGAACTCTCCCCAGCCTGGATTCTCTCATGAAGGGCTTGAACGGCAAATTGGCTGAAAAGCTTGAGTCATACAGCAGGAGGAAGCAGCTGCTAAGAAGTGAAAGCAAATAGGTTTCTCAATAAAATCTTCCAGGCCAAGAAGGGCAGCACAAGCCATGAGGTGGGTACTGACTCTTATAAACCAGGAATGGTGTTATGGTTTAGATCCAGAACATTCCTCCAAAGCCTCCTACATTCAGAGGTGGGGCTTTGGAAGGTCATTAGATCATGGGGATCCTGTGCTTGTCAGTGGAATCACTCGCTGATGAATTCAGAACTGAATGTGCTGTAGGAGGTGGCCCTGGTGGGAGGTGGTCACTGGGGTGTGACCTGGACGGGTGTGTTCTTGTCCCCAGCTCCTCCCTTCTCTCTCTGCTTCTTGATTACCATGACATGAGCGTCTTTCCTCCACCAGACACTTCTACCATGATGTTCCTGCCTTGGGGCCAGCTAAGTACAGACTGAATCCTCTAAAAACTATGAAGTAAAATAAACTTAGCCTTCTTTAAGTTGTGGGTGTCAAGTATTTTGACCCAGCAACAAGAAAGTGACAAAGACAATAGCTTTCCCCAAAGGAAACACGGTAGAGCAGAAGGAGGGCCTATCTCAAAGAGAATAAAACCTGTATCTTAATTCCAGCTGCACAGAAATTAACTGTGCAAGCTTGGCAAGATCGAGGCAACTTAACTTCCCTGATCTTTAGTTCTCACTTCCATTCAGTGAGAATAATGTGGTTTGGAAATGACCCGCACAGCCCATGTGATAAAGACTTGGTCCTCAGCCTGTGGCTCCTTTAGGAGCCTGTGTGCCCTCTAGGAGGTGGGGTCTCATGTGAGGAAGTGAGGGCATAGGAGGTGCCACTTTGAAGGGAATATTGGGATCCCAGCTCCTTCCTGCCTCTGTCTTGGTCTCTTTTCCAGCAGGAGGTGAGCAGCCTCCTCTGACGTACACCCCCCCATGACTACTGTTCTGCCCAAAGCATCCGGGCTCACAACCAAGGACTGAATCTTCTGAAACCCTGAGCCAGAATAGACCTTTCCTTCTTTTAAGTTGATTCTCAGATATTTTGTCTTAGTATCAAAAAGTTAGCATAGATAAGCCACAACACAAAGCCACTGGGAAGATTAATTAATATCAAAGATGTAAAGCACTTAGCTTGGAATATCCATACACAGACAATAAGATTAACTTTGAATAATTCTTTGCCTTCAATCCATTGAACACAAATCTGGATAGGTGTGACTATATCCCTAATTGACAAACTTAGATGACTGTCTTACAAACATGTCACATAATCACAGTTCCATAAATATGGTTTAAAGCTATGCTGACCAAAGCTATGGTGCCTGTAAACACCTCATTACAGCAAGTGAATTTACAGGGCCCAGGTGGGTCCAGAGTTTCTCTGGTTACAAGAGAGTTGGCCCTCTTCTTCAGTCTCTTCTTGGCTTACTTACTTTCTGGTCACTGAGGCACAATACCCAACACCCACAACTTTGAGGAGGAAAGGTTTACTTTGCCTCATAATTTATAGAGGCTTCAGTCCATAGTTGGCTGGTTCCAAGGTAGAAAGACATAGCAGATGGTCATGGCAGATGAGAAACAACTCATGGTCATGGGAGCAGGAAGTAGAGAGTGGAATAAAGAGAGGAAGGAAGACAGACACTTCAGGCTACTCCTCCACTTCCTCCTACCAAGCTTCACCTCCCAACATCACATTTAGCTATAAACTCATCAACAGACTAACCCAGTGTGAGTATTGCACTCCCATGATCCAGTCACCTCCCAAATCCCCACCTATGAGTGCACGAGGCTTTGGGATGACATCTAAAGCCGTAACACTCCTCAGAAAATATAGTCAGTACTTTCAATGCATGTTCAGAAATCCTACATTAAGTTTCCAGTTACACAACTTTGGCTTAAGTCTTCATCTCACATTTACTGTGTATGTGACATTGGCAAGATGCTTACATTTTCTGAGATTTACCTGTCTCATAGCTACGATCCTAAATACATGCTGCAAAATTTTAACTAAGGAACTTAAAGTGCCCAGCAGAATGTGGGGACAAAAAAGCAATTGACAATTTTCATTCCTCTCTCCTAATGAATATTTGTATTTTGCTAATTTTTAAGTGAACTAATCAATGACAAAAACTACTTTCTCACGTTGACAGGACAGTAATGGCAAAGGTCTTTCTACGTTGGTCTGTTAGTGTTACAGGAAAGGGGGGAAATTAAGGCAATTCTCCTCTGCAAGCCTGTCTGAGTCTTTGTTGACATGCTCCCTTCTTCCTAGAGAGAAGAAAAGGACCATCTCCCTATAGAGTGAAAAGTCCTGTGGTTCTTCCAGTTACCTGAGCCCTGCTGCAAAAGGTTGCAGACTCTGGAGATAGACTTGTGTGGTTTTCCTCCTTGATAGATATGAGGTTAAGAAATGTGGAAACCTTGATGTCTTCATCCCTAAGGCTGGATGACCTCACAGTGTTACTGTGACGACCACAGAGCAGGATGGGAGAGGCTGACCCATGGGTCACCATCGTGTTTCTAGGCCGTCCACTTCCTCCGTGGGGCCTCCTACTGCCAGACCCCGGCCTGGGCTCTGTAAAGACCTCTGTGAGTCCCTTTGAGGATCTGTGCCTATAAATAGCTTCAGAATGGAATCCGTCTGAAGCTAACACTCTTCCTTATGGCTCCTAAAGTTAAATCCAAGGGTCAGGAACAATGGTGAAGGACTGTAGAGGTAGCTAACCAGAGGGAGGCACAAAGCATTAGAAATTTGCACAGTCCTTACAGCTGTGACCTCAGCCCTGGAGACCCTGACCCTCTCCTGTGAGTTTCCCAAGCTCATCCCTGGGTCTCATGATGGGACTCCATGGGTCTTCTCCATTTCCACTCTCAATCTGCTCACACTGGTGAACTCAGATGCCTAATACCATAAGCACAGCTCAAGATGGCAGGTTACAGTCTCCAGAAATGGTCCAATTCTGGTCCTATATAATCATCCAGAATCTTCACATCAAGGAGCAGATCATGCTTATCTGCACCTTAAGTCTAGAGGCTCAAGATCAATGGCTTGAGAGCATGACAGAAGTGGCACCTGTGACTTCTCAAGCTACATTAAAAAATGACAGAGGTTCTGCTTTTATGTGTCTCTTTGTCTCATTCTGAAGCTACCCTGAATTTGTTACGTTGGAAGGGCCAACTGGAGAAAGCATTTAGGGATAAACATCAGGGGCCCAACCTTTTCACCCAGAAGACAGATGTTATGGCTTGTATCTGGAAGTCCCTTCAATGGTTCATGTACTCATAGGTGAGGCTTTTCAGAGGTGGCTGGATCTAGGGTATGTGGTTATGGATTAAGGTGTGTGATAAGTAAATTGGTTTAGGACAGTTCTGGGTATAGATAATGGAAGATGCATTCTGGGGGTGGGTAGCACCAACCAGTAGGCTTGTAGCCTGGATGGAATATAAAGGGAAAGATGGAAGGCAGGCTTTGCTGACTCCTGCCTATCCTGCCATGGACTGTTGAGTGACTATTTTTACTGCATGTGAAAGTACACTTACATTACATTTAGAAATTAAACAATTTCTCACTCTGGAATTCCAGTGGGTAAACAATGCTGAAATTCAGAAATGATTTCTGGACAGGAAACAAATCCTACAAAATCAGGAAAATAGGATGTAAAGGAGCAGTAAAGGATGTGAGGGTAAAATACTATGTTGAGACCACAGAGTAATTGTTGATGGTGCCTAATAGATCTCAAAGACTTGATTTGAAGATTCTATGTTTTAACAATAAGTCTTCTGAAAATCCTGTCTATCATGGTCCAACAGCAATACCCAGGAAATCCACACTGGAGTTGAGATAATCTCGGAGAAATCTGTGGGTGTGAGTTTCATTTAAGGGAGTGAATTATCATTTAAGGGGTGAATTATCAATTGATTTACTGAAAATCCAGAAAAATTTTAAAGAAATCATATTAGCTTGTACTAAAAGGGATAAAAGTACTGAAAAATAAAGAGATCTCTGGATCCTTTATTTCACCAGGCAGGAAGTAGGCTAAGAAAACTACAAAGCTATAAATATTTGTTACATTTTAAGAGAAGGAAGAATCATTTAGAAAGCAGAGCTTTGTACCCTGGGAATTTCTTCCAGGCATCAGAGCTGGAATCTAATTAAAAACTGACAACATATTTTTATCTACTATAGGCCAATTATATGTTTTCATTAGAGAAAATTCTGATCAAGTCTCTTGGTTGTATTTTTATTGCTTGCTTGGTACTTTGTTCTTTTGTTATTGGATTATAGAAGATATACATATCTCTATATATGTATATATGATATATTTTATATATTTAAAATTAGCCCTTTATCAGATGTGTGGTTTGTGGATATTTCCTTCAATGCCATAGAATTCTGTTGATTGTATCCTTTGCTATATAGAACCCATTTAGTTTGACATATTTTACCTTTCCTAGTTTTTCCTTTGTTGCCTGGGCTTTGTGTCACATTCGAGAAAGTATTGACACCAGGCACTGGGGTGCATGCCTGTAATGCCAGCACTTGTGAGGCTGAGGCAGAAAGATTACTGAGAATTGGAGGCTAGCTGGGCTGCATAGTGAGGTCAAGGCCAGACTGAACCATGTAGCAAGACTCTGTCTCAAAGAAAAATTATTGCCAAGGCCAATGCCAGCACTCTTTTTCTCTATATTTGCTCTCCCTCCTTTTTAATTTAGAAGTTTAGTAATTTCAGTAAAACTGTACTTATATCTTTGAATCATTTCAAGCTGATTTTTAAATATGGTATAAGGTGGGGTTGTAATTTGATTTATTTATATTTTTGCATGTGGCTATCTGGTTTTCCTAACATTACTTATTGAAGTGATCATCCTCTCCCCAGTGTGCAGTAACATCTTGGTTCACGAACACTTCTGTTGGCAAACAATTCTGTTCACAAACAAAAGTGTTGGCAAAATTTTGCTTCTTTTCACAAACTCTCCATTAGGTGACAAACATGACCATGGCCATCTTCCTCACACAAACACAAATGCAGCCATCTTCCCCCAAATCATAAAATAAATTAAGTTCATAAAGTGAGGTACCATAGTGTATTCTTGGTACCTTTGTCAGAGATCAACTGATTGTGTTAGTCTGTGTTATGTCACCGTGACAAAACACCTGAGATAATCAATTTGAAAGGAGGAAAGGTTTTATTTTTGGCTCACAGTTTCAAAGGTTTCCGTCCATGGTGACTTGGGCCTGTTGCTTTGGGGCTATGGTGACACAGGAGATCACAGCAAGAGCAGGAGGCTGGGAAGGACTGTTCACGTCATAGAAGCTGTGATGCAAACTGAGAGGAGAAAGAGCTAGGAATGGGTATCCCTCTCAAGAGCGTACCCTCAATGACCTAACTTTCGTCCTGTACACCCCACCTCCCAAAGGTTATACCATCTCTCAGTGCCAGCAACAAGAAACCAAGCCCTTTAACAAAGCCTTTAGGGGGGGACACTTCAGACCTAAACCACAGCACCCTGCATGCATGGATTTTTGTTGTGGGCTCTCTAGACTGTCCTGTCTCTCTACATATCTGCCCTTATGCCACTGTCATACTGTCTTTATTATTGTAGATTTGAAATAAGAAATTTTCAGGAAATGAAAATTAAAACATGATAGAATATCACCTTACACCTTTTAAGCCTGCTGTTAACAAAATATAATGAGTATCGGTGAGGATGTGGAGAAACTGGAAGCCTCATGCCCCTTTGGGGCAATGCCAACTGGTGCAGCCCGAGGGTAAACAGCATGGAAATTCATTAAAAATCCAAAAGAAAACTGCCATATTGGGCTGGGGTTTTAGCTCAGTGGCACCTCCAAAGCTCAAGGTCCCGAGTTCGATTCCTGGTACTGGAAAAAAACAACAACAACCCTATCATATCATCTAGCAATTCTACTTTTGGGTCCATATTCAAAAGAATTGAAATCAAAATCTCAAAGAGACATCTGCATTCCCATTTTAATTGTAAAATAATTTATAATAGCCTAGGCATGAAAACATAAGTAAACCTCTATGAATGAATGGACAGGTGAAATAAAATGTGGTATACTCATGCTGCCATGGTTTGAATTTTTAAATATCAGTGAAATGTACAAAAGTTGAAGACTTTAAGAGGTGATAGAAAATTTAGGAGATGGGGCCTAGTAAAAGAAAGTTAAGTCACTGAGAGCATCCCTCCCCACTGCTCTCCTGGCCACAAAGACATGAGCAGCCTTCTCTGCTACTCAGTTTGCTGCAGTGATATACTGTGCCGTAAGCAGCTGGGCCTTGTGACTATGGATAGAACCTCTGAAACCACGAGCCAAATGACTCTTTCCTCCTTTTAAATTGTTCATCTCAGATATTTTGTCACAGCAACGGAAAGCTGACTGACACACCTGCAAAGAAATAGCCTTTGACCTTTAAAAAAAAAGTTCTTGCCCCTTGTCACAGCAGGGGGTAATCTGAAGCACACTGTGCTAAGTGGAACAATCCCATCACAAAAGAAAAAACACTGCACAGTGTCTATGAACTTCTTATAAAAACAAGCTCATAAATGTAAAGAACACAATAATGGTTGCCATGGTTTAGGGGTGGGGAAAATGGAGAATTTTTCAATGGGTTTAAGATTCCAGTTATGCTAGGTGAACAACCTATGGGAATATACTGCAAAATATTGTACTTCTAATTAACAGAAAGTTTTTGTGTGGCTTGAAAATCATTAAGAGGGTAGATCTCATGTTAAATGTTCTTAACACACACATGTGTGCACACACACACAAACACACACACACACACAACACACATATACACCATAAATGAACACAGGACAATTTGGGGAGGTGTTTGATACACCTATTACCTTGATGGCAATGATAGTACCACTGTTATTTGCATCAACATAAATGCGCCAAATTATACACATTAAATATGTGCAGTTCTTTGAATGTCAACTATACCTCAATAGGGCTGTTTAAAAAACCAGTGCCAAGCTAGATTTCACAAATGCTATAGACCAGGAACTTCTATCTGCATCATCGTAATCCTCTTCTCAGTGGGATCATCCATCATGGTTATTTATGCTTATTATCCCTTTCTTTGTTGTGTATAGACAGGGGAGGAAGGAGACAATGTTTCTTTCTTTGCACCACAGGGCTTCAGATCATGGAGGGTCATTTTCATGGAGCTGTGATTCAGGAACTGTGCTCAGGGACCCAGCCACACCCAGAACTGGTTGATGAGAAGGCTGTGTATATAAAAGCCATCAAAGGACAAGGCACTGGAAAGTCTGGTGGGTAAGGTTCACTATGTCCGTCACTCAGGGAAGTTAGATTGTTGTACACAGAGGGCCAACTCTGACAAATTGTTGTTTTTTTTTCTAAAAATGGCCATCTAGATAGGTTCAGGGTTGCATACACTTCTAGAACTTTCCCATTTCCCTAACAGGTAGTGGGGCCCATGGACTGCCCATGGAGGGAAACTAGGCATCTTCAGTCCCAACGCCGCCATGCTGGAGACTCTGCATAGTTTCTCACTAGTGTTGGAGAAGAGGTGCCCATGTAAGTCCAGCCATTATAGCCCCAGAAGTTTGAGCCTTCTCAGCCCAACTGGAAATACAACCTTGCAAAATTTCAGATGACCCCAGCCCCATGCACTGCCCATTATACCAGAATGAGGAGCTTTAAGTAAAGATCACTAACCTGGGCCTACTCATCCTGCAGAAGTGAGAAAAAGATAATATGATGTTATTCTTTTAAAATTATGCCTTGTGGATTAATTTGTATACAGCAATAGATAACTAGGATACTAACATTTTAAAAGCATAAAAAAGCAAGATTAGGCTGGAAAATATATACAAGTACATACTTGCAAAGGGGAAAGAAGATGTCTGTCTAGAAAAATACACACAATAACTATATTATAAAATGGAAGAGACAGTAAACTATATTTAAGGGCTGTATTTAAATGTGCAAAAGTAAAAAATCATAAATAAATAAGATGTGTCTGGAGGAAAGATAAAAAGACTCAGAGAATCCTGAGAAAATATTATGATACAAAGCAGAATCACAAAGCTCTCTACTAAAAAAGAAAAAATATGAGAAAAGGAAAAACATGGAAACAAAGTCTTTGTAAATAGGGAAGGGTGGAGGGGGTAAAGGGAGGCCAGGGGAAGGGGGAAAAAATAAGAACCAAGATGCATCATGTAAAGGTACAAGATCCCAATGATGAGTGTAACTGTATTTTATACCTAAAATGTACCAATAAACTTAATGGAAAAAAACCCTCTCAAAAATTAATAAAATAGAAATTAATGGGCAAAGATATTTAAAACATAAATTCTCCAAGAATACACAAAATAAATGGGGCATAACTTATTGTCATTCATCTGAAGAAGATAATCTGGAAACAGAGACAGAGGACTCTAGAAATAATATGCAAATCTTCCCCATTGCTCAAAAGCTATAGGGGATGTTAGGAGACATCTACAGGCAAAGTTCTGCAGAATTCTCCTAGATCTTCCACTTCGGAAATCCACCCTGAGCAATTTTATGAAATTCTACATCCCCATTAAAAGACTTCCCAACATAGTATGGATGGAAAAATTTGCAAAGTGAGAAAAAAACCTGTTGAAATATATCAATTTTTGACCAGCCACCAGGACAGGGTGAGGAGGACCCCCTGGGGCAGGCCCACCAGCCAACGGCTTGGCCTCATCCAACAATACTCCCCCCCCCCGCCCCCGCTGGCCTCTGGCCTTTTGGCTGTGCAGCTACTTGGTTACACACTGCAGAGGCACAGGGGGACAAAAGCCATCTCCCTGAGCTCCAGAAGTGAACAACAGAGACAGCGCCTGTCTCAGGCTCCCTGATGAAAACAAACCCACTGGAAAAGTGAAGGGAATCTCTGCAATAAAGGCACACCAGACCACTGTGATTGGTAAGTTGGAGGGATCATCAGCTCTCATCGGAAACTGGACTTTCTTCAGGGGAAAAGCAGCTGAAACCTGCAGTAGAAACTTGCAGAGTGCAACCCTGCAGGAGGACAGGGAGCTCAACTTGGGACTTGCAACCAGAAATCTGCCTGAATCTCACGGGTCTGGGACTGGCTTACTGAGACTCATTGACTTATAACTGCACACTGCTGCCCACATTGTTTATTGTGACAGCAGAGACACACCTTGAAGGAGCCTCTTTATTTTTTTAAAGGTGATAGATTAATAACTACCACAAATTGTCATTCTTTAAGAGGTATTTGATGCTATGGTGTTGCTGATTGTATGACTTCGGCTAAGGTGTCATGATTGATCTAAACAGTTTTCCTTCCTGGTGTAATGAAAATGAGATAGCCTCAGAATCATTAGAGACTCAAAACCTAAAGACCAGCTGTATCTGGTAGACACCTCTGAGAAGCAATCATTCCATAAGGGTTTTAAATACATCAACAAAGATACTTACAGTAAACTACTTCAAAATATCAACCCAGGAACTAAACCAGGGACAGTACCAAAAACAAAAATGAGGAGGCATTTAAGCAAGGCACAAACCCAGACTTCCACCCCACAGAAGGCAATTTCTGGGGGAAATGAGATGCAAAAGTCTGATAATCAACCACCTGGACACCCTGAACTGATAGCACAGGAAGTAACAAAACAGATAAATGAGGGCCTAGAAAATTTCAAAGCAGAAATAATCTCCCAGATAACTAGAGAGATGGTGAGCAGGGTGAAAGACATGATTAGAGGCTCTAGAACAGAAACTGATAAAAAAAATAGATGAGCTCAGAAACATGCTGGAAGCCATGAATGCCCAGCATAAGAAAGAAATGGAAACCATGATTGCCCAACATAAGAAAGAAATGGAATCCATGAAACAGATTCAAACAGATATTCAGGAGATTAAAAACTCCATTGAAAGCATGCAGAGCAGATTAAGAGAATATGAAGATAGAATATCAGATATAGAAGACAGGATTGCAGTGAAGGACCATGAAAACAGAGATTTCTTAAAAATAGTAAGGGATCATGAGAAATCAATTCAACAGCTGCCAGATGATGCAAAGAAAAATAACATAAGCCTGATAGGAATCCACAAAAAAACAGGAGAAAGTACAATTGGCATAAAAAAACTGTTCACAGAAGTAATGCTAGAAAACTTCCCAGACAGAGGTAGAGAATTGGACATACAGATAAGTGAGGCATATAGAACTCCACCCAGCTATGATCAAAAAAATCTACACCTAGGCATATAATAGTCAAGATCCCAGAAACCCAACAGAAGAACAAAATTCTACAGGCAGAGAAAAGAAACAAATCACCTATAAAGGAAAGCCCATCAGAATCACGGCAGACTTCTCAACACAAACTGTCAACTCAAGGAGAGCCTGGAGTGAAGTACTTCAAGCCCTAAAAGAAAATAACTTCCAACCTAGACTGTTGTATCCTGCAAAATTATCTTTCAAAATTGATGGGAAAATTAGATACTTCCATGACAAAGTACACCTGAGAAATTTCATGAACACCAAATCAGCATTCCAAACAATTCTAAGCAATATCCTAGAAAAAAGCAACGAAGGTCATGACTCCATGAGGCTCAACAGAGGGAAGCCACCAGACAAGGTAAGAAACTAAAGGGAAAGGGGGGAAAAGAAATAAGAGTCAACAACAGTAAAACATCAATGACAAGGATAAGTCAATATCTCTCAATTATAACTATTAATGTTAATGGCCTCAATTCACTGATCAAAAGAAATAGACTGACAGAATGGATTAAGAAGCAAAATCCAGCAATATGCTGTATACAAGAAACACACCTAACTCAAAAGGAAATTCATAAACTGAAAGTAAAAGGATGGAAAACAATTCTCCATGCCACAGGAACCCAGAAAAAAGCAGGGGTAGCAATCTTATTTGCAGACAAAGTAGATTTCAAACCAAAACTAATTAAGAGAGAAAAAGATGGTCACTCCATCCTTGTGAAGGGAACAATCCAAGAGGAAGAGATGACAATCCTAAGTATATATGCATCAAATACGAATGCCCCAAACTATACAAAACAAATATTAATGGACATGAAAAACCAAATAAGCACTAACACAGTTGTAGTGGGGGACCTCAATACCCCATTATCATAAATAGACAGATCATCTAGACAAAAAATTAACAATGAAATTCTAGAACTGAACCAAGCTATTGAACAAATGGACTTAATAGATATTTACAGAGTGTTCCACCCCACAAAATCAGAATACACATTCTTTTCAGCTGCACATGGGTCATTCTCCAAAATAGACCACATGCTAGCTCATAGGACATGTCTAAGTCAATGTAAAAGAACTGAAATTACCCCCTGTATATTATCAGACCACAGTGCAATAAAATTGGAGATCAATAACATGAAAAACTGCAAAACTCCTACAAACACCTGGAAATTGAATAACACCCTCCTGAACAACCAATGGGTCACAGAGGAAATTAAAGAAGAAATTAGACAGTTGCTACAAGTAAATGATAATGCCAGTACAACATTCAGGAATCTATGGGACACAATGAAAGCAGTTCTACTTTGGAAATTCATAGCAGTGAATGCCCATATTAGGAAAACAGAGAGAACTCAGATAAATAATCCAATGCAGAACCTCAAACTCCAAGAAAAAGAAGAGAATAACAAACCCAAAGCCTGCACAAGAGAAGAAATTATAAAGATCAAAGCAGAAATCAATGCAATGGAGACTAAGAGAACGATACAAAAAATTAATGAACCACAGAGTTGGTTTTTTGAAAGAATAAATAAAATCGATAAACCTTTAGCCAACCTTATCAAAAAAAAGAAAGAAAAGACTTAAATCCATACAATTAAGAATGAAAAAGGGGAAGTCACAACAGAACCAGCAGAAATCCAGAGGATCATCAATACCTACTTCGAGAACCTGTACTCTAATAAAATGGAAAGCACAGAAGAAATGGACAGATTCCTAGATACATATGAATTGCCAAAGTTAAATGAAAAAGATATAGAAATTCTAAATACCCCAATTACAATGAGTGAAATTGAAAATGTAATAAAATATTTACCAACAAAGAAAAGCCCAGGTCCTGATGGCTTCACTGCTGAATTCTACAAGACATTTAAAGAAGAACGAATGCCATTACTCTTTAAACTCATCAAGGAAATTGAAAGGGAAGCAAGGCTTCAAAATTCATTCCTGGAAGCAAGTGTGATTTTGATTCCAAAGCCAGGGAAAGACCCAACCCAAAAAGAGAACTACAGGCCAATCTCCCTAATGAACATAGATGCAAAAATCCTCAACAAGATACTGGCAAACAGAATACAGAGGGCCATCAAGAAGATCATACACCCTGACCAAGTTGGATTTATCCCAGGGATGCAAGGATCGTTCAACATACATAAATCAATAAATGTAATATACTATATCAACAGAGTCAAGGACATAAACCATATGATCATCTCAGTAAATGCAGAAAAGGTATTCAACAAAATCCAACACCCATTCATGATAAAAACCCTACAGTAAATTGGAATAGAAGGTCTTTATCTCAACCTGATTAAAACTATCTATGAAAAACCAACAGCCAACATCACACTAAATGGCCAAAAACTGAAAACTTTCATGCTAAAATCAGGAACAAGACAAGGATGCCCACTATCACCACTCCTGTTCAATATAGTTCTGGAAACATTAGCCACAGCAATTAGAAAAGAGAAAGAAATAAAAGGAATAAAGATAGGAAAAGAAGAAATTAAACTGTCATTATTTGCTGATGATATGACACTTTACTTAGAAGACCCAAAAAACTCTACCAAAAGACTTTTGGACTTTATTGACAGATTCAGTAGAGTAGCTGGATATAAGGCCAACACTCAAAAAACAATAGCCTTCTTATACACAAATAGGAGACTCATTGAGAGAGAAATTAGGGAAATAATTCATTTTACAATAGCATCCAAAAATATGAAATATCTAGGAATCAATCTAACAAAGGAAGCAAAAGACCTCTACGCTGAAAAGTACAGCACTCTGAAAAAGGAGATCGAGGAGGATATAAGAAAATGGAAAGACATCCCTTGCTCCTGGGAAGGAAGACTCAATATAGTGAAAATGGCCATACTTCCAAAACTACTATATAGATTTAATGCAATGACGATTGAAATTCCAACAATATACTTCACAGAACTAGAGAAAACAATCCAAAAATTCATTTGGAAACAGAAGAAACCTAGAATAGCAAAAGCAATTCTAGGCAACAGAGACATGCCTGGGGGTATCACAATCTCCAACTTGAAGCTATATTACAAAGCTACTGTGATAAAAACAGCATGGTACTGGCAAAGAAACAGACCTGAGGATCAGTGGAATAGATTAGAAGATGCAAAAACAACTCCAGCCATACTCAGCCACCTCATCTTTGACAAAGGAGCCAACCACTCTCATTGGAGGAAAGTTAGCCTATTTAATAAATGGTGTTGGAAAAACTGGATTTCAACCTGCCAAAGATTAAAACTAGACTCATACCTATCACCCTTCACTAAACTAAGATCAAAGTGGATTAAAGATCTAAATATTAAGACAGAAACACTAAATTTGCTGGAAGATAAGTTGGGTAGAACTCTTCAAGATATTGGCATAGGAAAAGACTTTATGAACAAAACCTCAATAGCACGGGAACTAGCAGAAAGATTCAACAACTGGGATTTCACCTTATTGAAAAGCTTCTGCACTGCAAGAGAAACCACCAAAAGAGCTAAGAGACAACCTACAATATGGGAAAAAAATTTTAGCAGCTGTAACTCAGACAAAGGGCTACTATCTAGAATATATAAAGAACTGAAAAAATCAGACCCCCCAAATTCAAAGACCCAATTCAAAAATGGGCATCTGAAATGAACAGACATTTCTCAGACAGAGAAGTAAAAGCAGCAAATAAACATATGAAAAAATGTTCAACATCACTGGTCATTCGAGAGATGCAGATGAAAACAACACTGAGATTCCACCTCACCCCACAAAGAATGGCTGCTATCAAGAAATCAACCAATAACAAATGCTGGTGGGGGTGTGGGGAGAAAGGAACCCTTCTCCCTTGTTGGTGGGAGTGTAGACTGGTGCAACCACTGTGGAAATCAGTGTGGAGATACCTCAAAGAACTAGGACTGGAAGTCCCATTTTACCCAACTATTTCTCTGCTGGGTATTTTCCCAAAAGAATTAAAAGAATTATACCACAGTGATATATGTGCACCCATGTTTATACTGGCACAGTTTGTAATAGCTAAAGCTTGGAAACAGACCAAGTGCCCATCAACTGGAAACTGGATAAAGAAGATGTGGGTTTTTTTGAAAAAAAATGGAGTACTACTCAGCCATAAAGAATGAGAAACTAGGGCTGGGGATTAGCTCAGTGGTTTCGCTGCCTGCTGCGCAAGCGCAAGGACCCAAGTTCGATCCCTGGTACCAAAAAAAAAAAAAAAAAAAGAATGAGAAACTAGAGTCATTTATAGCTAAATGGATGCATATTGAGGCCATACTCTTAAGTGAAATAAATGAGACAGACAGACATGTGTAAATACCGAATAGTTTCTCTAGTGTGAGAAACTGAGAGTGTAAATAAGGACTAAAAGGATTAATAACTAGTAACTGATACTTTGAAATAGGAAAAGGTCCAAAGGGGTAGGGGTGGTGAGAGGGGGAGGGGAAAGGAAAGAATGGAAAGGAAAAATTATGAGAAAAGAAAAAAAATGGAAACAAAGTCTATGTAAATAGGGAAGGGTTTAGGGGTGAAGGACACACAGGTAATGGGGAAAAAATAAGATCCAAGATACATCATGTACAGGTAAAAGCACCCAAAGATAAATGGAAATGTATTGTATACCTAGAGTGTACCAATAAAAGAATTTAAGGAAAAAAAAAGAGAAATGTATCAGTTTTCCCTAATGTAGAGGACGTAGGAATAGAAGCAGTCATTGGTCACAGATGATTATTTTCAATGATAAGAAACAAATTAAGACAAAATTCTTGATGGGATTTGAATGAGAACAGGATAAGTATGGAAGGAAGAGTTCCATATGGGCTTGTTTTCCATAGCTCTTTGTTTAAACAGTAAATTTCCCTCATTTCCCTAGCAGTGCCATTAACAATTCCTCCAGAAATGACAGGGTGAAGCTGATGTGTCTGTTGGGCCTTGTGTATATTGGCATAACAATCCAATAGAAACATAATTTCCCTGTCCACATAAGAAGGATACACCCTGGACTACCCAGAATAAACCCAGTTATGGCAATAAAATTATGCAAATTTCAATAGGAAATATGCACAAATCAAAACAGTCACAATCACATCTAAGGCTTCTTAAGAAAACAGCAACTGAAGCAAACAAACACGAGGAGCCTCCAGTCCTCAAATTGAGCCCCTGGGGGAAGTTACAGGCACAAGGAAACAAAACAGAGTCTGTATTCTGTCCATGGACAAAGGAAGTGTCCACACAGCTGCCAACTGGAGCAACATTAAAAAGAAAGCAAATCTCAAGGTAGTACTGTATTAAAAAACCACGAAAGTAAAGAAAAATAAAAAGGAGGAAGGGAAGTGACAAAAGAAGCATGTAAAATTTTTAAAAAGAATTACTTTTGTGCCAGGGGTTTATGCGCCTGCCTCGCAAGCACGATGCCCTAAATTCAATCCCTGGAAAAAAAAAGGAATTACTTTTGCTTTCTCAAAATAAGATAAATAACAAAAGCTAACAACCACAATTAAGATGATAATCAAATTGCAAATGAAACTATAAAATTTAAGATTACTGAAAAAATTTCCAAAAGTAGAGAGAGAAACTAAATATCAAATAATAAAAATACAAAATTAATAAAGTCTGCATAAGCAATATCATTACTTTCATAATTATCTGAACATTATTCACAATAATAAAGACATGGAGCGAACCTAGGTGTCCACTGAAAGATGAACGAATAAAGAAAATGTATAAATGTAACAATATTGCTCAGCCATAAAACATGAAATCATGTCATTTGTGGCAGGATGGAAAGGGAGGACATTACGTTAAGTGAAATAAGCCATGGACAGAAAAACAAATGCTGTGTGACCTCATTCATACCTGGAAGTTAAAAAGTTTATCTCAGAGAAGCAAAGGGTGAAATAATGATTATTTATAGTGGGTGGGAAGAATAGTGGGTAAGAGGATAAAGAAAGGATGGTTGACAGGTTCAAAACTACAGTGGAGAGCGTTACATTCTGGTGTTTATAGCACAGAAGGGTGACGACAGCCAACAACATCGTATATTTCAAAATATCAACAAGAAAGGATGTTGAATGTTCCCAACATGAAGAAACCATAAACGTTTGAGATGATGGGCACGTGAGTGATCTCAATAGGGTCATTGTATATTGTACAAAGGTATCAAAACACCAGGCTGTGGGGCCGGGGATTGAGCTCAGTGGTTCCACCACCTGACTCGCAGGCACAAGGTCCAGAGTTTGATCCCCGGTACCAAAACAAAACAAAACACCAGGCTATACCCAATAATCTGCACAATGACTACATATCAACATGAAATAAAACGCTCCATGAAAAGAAATAAACATAATTTAGTGGATGGAGAAAACACTAGATTCCAGTTGGAAATCAGAACTGTGTTCTGGAAGAGAGAACTGCGGTCATCACAGAGTGTGGCAGGTACAGTGGCAGTGGAAGATAACGGAATTACATGTCCATAAAGCAGTGCATATGCAGCTGTCCTTGAACTGGAGAAGAAGAAATGATGGATAGGTAGAAAACCTGCAGGGATACAAAGAAATATTTTCTGAAATGAAAAAGGTATTGGGTATTCAAGCAGAGAATCATTTCTGTCCATGTGGGCAGAGGTGGAGTTAGAGACTGCCTCACACCAACCTTACCTCCACGCTTTAGTAGCTGTGTGACTTGTTCAAGTTTCTCAGCTGATTTCTAGTTTGTAAAATGGGAATATTGAAAAGGCCAGCTTCATGGTTTGCTGGGAATGAGAATCTAATGAGTTAGGGACTTGGGGGAATCACTGGTATTAGAGATGGCTTGTATCTTGGCAAAACTCCTGAACATTAGGGGAGAATAAAAGTTCTGCAAGAGGAAGAAAATATTCCCCCGACTCCAACTTTTATAGAACATTACGCAATGCCAGACAACAAGGCAGAAAAGTCAGTAGAGGCTTATGGGGTGAGAAGTAACATGATTCAGGAATGTTGCTATAGCCTGACCATCTTCCAGGTACAAAGGAACTCAACAGGCTTTCTAAAAAATGCCTGGATCCAGAGACTGACACCTCAAGAAAGCAAACTGGGGAAAATGAGCCACTGACAAAGTTAAAGAAAATTTGAACTAGAAAAATGGAAAGCTCTGGCAGTGGTCATTAAAACTATGGAAATGTAAAACAAGGTGAAATATTTGAAGCAGTTATGGTTACCTAAAATATATCTCATACTTTATAACATAGGAAAAATAAAGCTTTTTTCTTTTTTTCTTTATGAAGAAAAGTAACTACCCAACTGTGATGGGCTGCAGAAAACTGTTTTATAACAAACATCAGGAAGTGAAGAGGGGAGGAGGAGCACGTGAGAGCTCCGTGTTCTCCCAGGTCTGCAGTGGGAAGTTGAGGGATGGCAGATTTATTGGAAAAGCTTATGTTTATATAAAGGTAAACCTAGAAGAACTAATAAGATAAAATCCTTCCAATTATAAAACCATGAAATGCAAAGCAAAAACAAAAGCAAATGTTTCCTATGGGTCTCAGTCTTTCTGAACACATTGAAGCGAACATGTCCATGGGCTTGGACTGAGGTCTGGGCACCTGGATCATAAACAGTGATGCTTTCTGAGAAGTCAGAATGGGTGAAGGTGGTGGAAGGGGATGGGCTACTATGTCCTTTCTGTTTATTTATTTTATTTTCATTGATTAAAAATTAGGAATACAGTGAGGGTGGTTGGCTCCTTTGTCAAAGATGAGATGGCTGGGTATGTCTGGAGTTGTTTCTGCATCTTCTAATCTGTTCCACTGGTCCTCAGGTCTGTTTCTTTGCCAGTACCATGCTGTTTTTATCACATTAGCTTTCAACAAAGAATCCAAACACCCTCACTGGAGGAAAGATAGCCTCTTTAATAAGTGATGCTGGAAAAATTGGGCTTCAACTTGCCAAAGATTAAAACTAGACCTATATTTCTCACCATGCACTCAACTAAAATCAAAATGGATCAAATATCTGAATATTAAAACAGAAACACTAAACTGGTTGGAACAGAGGTTAGGTAGAATTCTTGAAGACATTGGTGTAGGAAAAGATTTAATGAACAAAACCTTAGTTGCCCATGAACTAGCACAAACAGTCAACAAGTGGGATCTCTTCTTATTAAAAAGCTTCTGCACTGCAAGAGAAACCACCAGCAGTGTGAAGAGACAACCCACAATGTGGGAAAAAATCTTCACCTGCTTTTCCTCAGACAAAGGTCTACTATCTCGAATCTATAAAGAACTTAAAAAGATCAGACCTCCCAAATTTAAAGACCCAATCCAAAAATGGGCATCTGAAATGAACAGACATTTCTCAGACAAAGAAGTACAAATAGAAAATAAATACATGAAAAAATGTTCAACATCACTGGTCATTCGAGAGATGCAAATGAAAACAACGCTGAGATTCCACTTCACTCCAGAAAGAATGGCTGCTATCATGAAATCAACCAATAACAAATGCTGGTGGGGCTGTGGGGAAAAAGGAACCCTGCTCCACTGCTGGTGGGAGTGCAGACTGGTGCAACCACTGTGGAAATCAGTGTGGAGATACCTCAAAGAACTAGGACTGGAAGTTCCATTTTACCTAGCTATTCCCCTGCTAGGTATCTTCCCCAAAGAATTAAAAGAATCATACCACAGTGATATATGTGTATGCATGTTCATAGCAGCACAGTTTGTGATAGCTAAAACTTGGAAACAGCCCAAATGTCCATCAACTGGAGACTGGATAAAGAAAATGTGTTTTTTAAAATATAAAATGGAGCACTACTCAGCCATAAAGAATGAGAAACTCGAGACATTTATAGCTAAATGGATGCAAATTGAGGCGATATTCGAAATAAATAGGACCCACATGTGTAAATACCGAATAGTTTCTCTAGTGTGAGAAACTAAAAGTGTAAATAAGGACTAAAAGGTATACTAGATAATGTGAAATAGGAAGAAAAGGGGCAAAGGAGAAGGGGAAGTGGAAAGGGTAGGGAAAAAGAAAGAAGGGAATGGAATTAATTTGAGAAAAAGAAAAAATGGAAACAAAGTCTTTGTAGATTGGGAGGGAGGGAGGGGTTGAAGGGAGGGCAGGGGAATGGAGAAAAAAATAAGAACCAAGAGACATTATGTAAAGGTGCAAATTTCCAATGATGAATGTCATTATATTGTATACCTTAAATGTACCAATATAATTAATAAAAAAAATTAGAAATACAGTCCTTCATGGTGACAGAAGTCTGTAGTTTCAACACACCTGGAAGGCTGAGGCAGGAGGATTGCAAGTTTAAGCTCAGCCTGGGCAACTTAGTTGGACCCTGTTTTAAAATGAAAATGTAAAAAGGGCTGGGAATATAACCCAGTATGAAGGTTCTGGGTTCAATACCCAGCACCACAAAATAATAACAAACAAACAAACAAACAAACAAATAAATAAAAAAGAAAGAAAGAAAAGGAAGATAAGAAACCACTAGGCATCTATCAAATATATTTTCCTGAATCGATAGTTTTTTACATTGTTTTTTATTTATTTCAGAATATTGTTTACAGACAAATATTATCAAAGTCTTCTTTAAAAATCCCTGTTTTTCCCCTTTCACTATTCTTTGAGATAGTTGCCATGAAGAACTTAATTTGTATATAGTAAAATTAAACACAAAATTGTATGTACGTATATATCCATGAACACAACAAGCATTCATGGTTGCAAAATATATTTGAAACTATGAGAACATTAAAATTGATAGAAAAACCATCAACTTGCAGTATTCTGCAAGATGCAATTGCTAACAATCATCTTCACTTAATTTTACCTTTCCTTATTCTTCATGTAGATTTCTGCATGCTTTATTTTAAACTAAATGAAATTGTTTCATTAAAGGAAAAGCATACTCAATATTGCTAACTACTATCAAATGGTGCCATTTCTAAACTGAGTAAGTAAATTTGTGTCTCCTCAAAATGGGTAAATTTCTAGGAAAATATCAATTTAACTACGTTGCAAGAAAAGGATCTTTAAACCCAAATAAACATACCTCATTTAAAATTTTAAGGGTAAGAGATATCTCTCCTACCCCATATAAACACACAAGGACACATACTAATACATATTTTCCAGGCAAATTATCTTTGTACTTTTTCAATGTGTTAAAGTCACAGAGAATAATATTTTTCTGATCCTTTTTATGAAATTGAAGTTAAATCTAAAATCTGAAAACTAACACAAAGACAAAACTACTGATCAATGCTTCTTAAGTACATCCTTGTAAAAGTCCAAATAAAATGTCAGAACTAAAATTCTGCAGTGCATTGTATATAAAATATATATATATATACAATATATGTAAATGATAGCATAGGTGACGTATGTGAACATTTATAACAAATTTTCATGTGGATTCATATGTATACATGTGTTTACTTAATCTACACATACACATGCAAAGTACATATATTGTTTACACATACATAAAACATTTTAAACATACACATATATGTAGCAAAGTGAGGGTTAGTTCAGAAATAGCAGACTAGTTTAAAAAATAAAAAAATACTAATTGTAGAATTGAAAGACTCAATCCTTTTTGTTACTAAGAATTAAAAATAATAAAATCAAAGGTCAAGATAATATTTTAAAGCCAAGCATTTTTAAGTTCTGCTGCATTTTAGGGAGTCCATTGTCAATATTTACTGGCTTTAAAAATAAGTTTAAATCATATATGTGTGTGTATATATATATATATATATATATATATATATACACACACACACACACATCTTTTCACTAATCAGAATTAATGTGTATTAAAGTACACTGTGTATTTTTCAGGAAATAGAAGACCAAAGATAAATTTGGAATCAAATTGTGCCAGTAAACACTTCTTCAGTGTCTTGTTGTATCGCTAAAGAAAAGATCTGAAAGGAAGTTTGAACTGTTATTCAGGGAAGAATTTGGTATTTGGGTCCAGGCAGGTGAAATCTAGATTTCAAAAGTACTTGGCAAATATGGGATGATAAGGATCCATTCTCAGATACCATGTGACCTGATAATTGCATTTCCAGGTATATATAAGGTGTGACCACAAAATGTGGTATAAATTTAAAGTTTCTTACATTGCCATTAATCTCTGTCAAAATACTTTCCCTCATTTCAAACATACATCTCCCATCACTCTTGCCACTTCTTGTGTTTTAAATTTATTTTACTATTTATTAGTGTATGTTTGCAAAATATAGTGATTACATTCAGTTTGGGGATATAATATATACACATATTCCTTCTTGATCAATTTTATTCCCCTGTGCTCCCCACCCTTCCCTCTCCGTCTTTCCCTAGATTCCCTTCCTCGTCACTTTCTGAGCAGCTCTGGAGTTCTCTTTCCTGTGTGTCTTTAGCTGTGCTGTCCTGGCTGCCTCGATGTCCTGCATAGGTGCAAACTGTTTCCCTTTCATGGTCATTGTGACTTTGGGGAAGAGCCAGAATCACACAGTGCCTGATCTGGTGACTAAGGTGGATGAAGACACAGCCTCATGTTTTTACAACTGTGACTTTCCATTGGATGGTACTTAGCAGCAGCAGTCACTGTATTTTTTTATCACACCTGGTAAATACCCTTATGAAAGAGGACTCAAGAGCTGCTGCAGAAAGTGGCAAAGAAGATGAGATGAATGTGTTCAAAGTAAGGGGGAGTGTTTTGTGGGAGATTAATGGCCATGTGTCTCTACTGTAATAAATTTTTGAAAATTTAAACACATACCATATTTTTTAAATCAACCTGTGTACTGTACATTCTAAGGGAATTGAAACCACATTTACACAGAAACTTATACCCAAGTGTTCATAGCAGCATTATTCATAATAGTGGGAAGGGAGAAATAACCCCAATACCCATCAACTGAAAAATGGGTAAATAAAATATAGTGTGCGTATGTAATGAAAAATTGTTTGGCCATAAAAGGAAATAAAGTACCAATAAATGTAATAATATAGATGAATCTAAAAAATATTGTCCTAAGTGAAGGAGGCCATGTATGGAATGATTCCATTATATGAATGTGAAGAGGAGGCAAATCCACTGGGGAGCAAGGGCCTGCGTTGTTGGGGGCTGGCCTGGGGAGATATGTGGAGGGGCTGCCAGGAGCACAGGGCTTCTTTGGGGGTGACAAATATGTTTTAAAATTAAACAGTAGTGACTGTTGCACAACTCAGTGAATTTGCTAAAAGATCAATGAGTGGTATAATTTTAAAGGGTGAATGTTATGATGCATAAATTATATCTGGATAAAACTATTATTTATTATCATTTAAATAATTCTGAAGTCAATTTTAATATTACCTGATTGGCCCATTGCAAAATACATGCAGAAGGATAAATAGCTAAGAATGGTCATTTATCTTTGAAGAAAATAATTTGAAAGGACTTAACTACAGAAAAATCAAGATTTTTTTTTACAGTAATTAAGAGTATGGTGTGGTATTTGTTCAGTAATAGAAAAAAATATACTCATGTTACAATATATGAAGTCAGATTGACATGTGCATGGAAGCTTATCATATGAGCAGTGACATTTAAATCATAAGCGGAAAAAATGATCTAATACTTATCACAAAAATTCACTCTATATAGGAGAAAAGTGATATCCCTACCCAAGATTATATAAAATAAGTTCACTGCAGATGATTAAAACTTAGAAAGCCACCAACTTTTATTCACTTAGAAAAACTGATTGCAGATAACATTATGATGCTAAGCAAGGCACTGAAGAATTTCTTTGAACATAATTCATAATGAAAAAATATTAAAATTAACTAACTTAAAATGAAAATTATTATGACTAAAGAAAATGCAGATTTTTTAAAAAGCTATAAAAGGACAGAAGTCATTTGCATTCATACAAACAACACATGACTGATAATGAATATTTAAATTATACTTCCATAAGCATTACTAGAAAGCTGATAACTCAGTGGAAAAAATAATTTTCAGGAGAAGAAACTTGAATTGCTAATAATAGTATAAAGTTTTGTTTAATCTTATTGGCAGACAGCAAAATAAGACATGACAAATACCTCAGTGATCAGATTAAAAATAGCTGCAAGTCTAATAACACCAAGTGATGGTGAAGAATGGGGAAAGGATCTCTCTCTCTCTTTTTCTTTTTTTTTTGTACTGGGGATTGGACTCAGGACCTTGCACTTGTGAAGCAGGCAACAGAACCACTGAGCTAAATCCCCAGCCAGGAAAGGATCTCTTAAACACTGTTCATGAGATATCATGTCCAACCATTTTAAGTAACAATTAGTTGAAAACTATGTTAACCATATCTTTCAACTAGAGCATTTCAAGTGAGTTATCTATGTGTATCCTTGTGGTTTATAAGAGAAACTACTAGAAGCACATCAATTCTTTATCATCACAATAATGATGGACAAATAAAATACAGTGATCTCAGGGAAAGGAGCACTATTCCTCAGTTGAAAGGATAAAAGAGCCATGCATTACTATTGATGAGTTTGTTAGTATAAAGTTGTTTATTATCCTGCTACAATCTTTTCTTTTTAATTTTAGGATTTGGATGATCTGTTTTCTCCTACAATGCTGTTAAGGACAGTATGATCTTTTCCACTCCAATATTGGAAATTTGTGTGAGGGGGAGTTGTCTTTAATGTCCTGTTAGAAATTTACCAATTTTATTAATTTCCATAAATAATCAATTTTGATTTTTTTTCTTTTTTCTTTTGTTCTGCTTTCTTTTTAGTTAAATTTGAATCTTATTTTTACTACTTTTCCTTCTGCTTTATGTTGGTTTTAGTTGTATTTAGTGAGAGAAAAAGAATAGCTTATGTTTGCTTCCTCAAGTCAGTACAGAAAACACACACATGCAAATGGACAAAAGTCGTGAATAGGCATTTTAGAGTAAAGGACACACAAATGGCCAGTAAACATTTAAAAAACTATGAAAAATTAATCAGTCAAACAAAAAGCCTATCAAGTTAGTTGGTTCAGGAAAAAGACATATATAAATATTTTAATACTAAATTTATTGTGACATCATAAGATTAATACAAGTTACCTTTGGTCTCTACAATTACAAGAAGTGCTCAAAGTGGTGGCCATTTGCTTCCAGACATTTATTAGTACAGTGCACTGCTGCTGGGTAACCTTGGTCACTAGATTGCTGTACATGCATTTTCAATTTCTTTCCTAAGGGCCAGCAGTGCAGCAAGTTTTCTGTAATATGTGACATCTTCTAGGGTCCCCCATATGAGGGTAACATCATCTATTGAAAAAAGATCATACTATTTTTCTTTTCCTGAAGTGTGTATACATTTTTTGATGGACTATACACACTTCAGCAGTTGACTGTACTACTAATAATTTATATTATAATAATATTGTACATTGATATATATATAAATATATCAAAAGGTTAGCACAAATGCACTCTTGAGAAAAAACTAAAATGTCTTTCCATGGACAGTGGAGTAATTGTTGTGATTTTACAGTTTTCACTGGAATTTTGTGGTTCGGTGACCAGTTCTGCCCTAATTGGAAACGAGACATCAGAGATGATGCTAACAGACCATAGGTGCTGTATGATCACAAAATATGGTGAATGTTTAAATAAAAATGCCAGAACTGCTGCAGAAAGTGGCAAGAATGATGGGATAAGGGTGCTCAAAGTGAGGGGAGGATTTTGAGGGGGATTCATGGGAAAGTGTCTTTTACTGTAACACATTATTTTAAATTTAAACATTCACCATGTTTTTGTACCACACTTTCTAATATTGAGTGAAAGGATACTACAAAAATGAGCACAGAGTATTATTTCATTGATATCAGGTTCCAGAAGCAGGCCAAATCTGTCTGTGATGAGCAGAGTGAGAATACAGGTTATGGTGGGAAAAGGGGCATAACAACTGAAATGGGGCATCAGGGACCCACTGGAGTCCTGGCAATGTTCCCTGTCCCAATTTCTGTGGTTAACATGGAATTGTTCCTTTAGTAAAATTTGTCAAGCAATATACTTAGGATTTTTACACCTTGCTGTAGTCCTTACATTTTGGTTAATTTTTAGAAGCTCTGTAAAGTCACTTCAGTCTTCAGAGCCTTTGCACTTAACTACTTCCCAGCTCTCTCTCTCACACACACACACACACATGCACGCACACACACACACACACACACACACACACACACACACCCACCATCTTGCTAAGTCACTAAGTTGCCCAGGCTAGGCTTGAGCTTGCCATCCTCGTGCCTCAGCCTCCCAGAGTGCTGAGATTACAGGTGTGTATCCACATTTCTGGCTACATATATGCCCTTGGATGATTCCCAGAGTCATAGTGGAAAGATGAGAATTGGGATTATAAGACTTCAAGTAATTTAGTTAGGGCTCACAGCTTGTTGTAGATCTTCTGACTCAAAATTGTGTTTTCTCATTACTCTCTTAGTGCTTCATACTTCATTTTGCAGATGATTGTGTTTTGAGGACAGGCTGCCATAATTTGAGTCCATTTCATTAATGAGATCATATCTGCATATGCCCAGGGTCCTCAGATGTGTCCAACATGACCTGAAGCCTCAAGCAGGCAGGAAATGATAGGCACTGGAAGAGTTAAATTGTAACATGGCCAGAGATGCAGTAGTTCAAAGCCCTTGCCAATAACTCTGTATTATGAGCAGCATTTTCAGAGTAAAATTACACTATCTTAGAAAGTGAATGAGGCAGATGACTGGTGATGTCATCAAAGTAATCACTGCTAATGAACATATGCCTTGGGGATTGCCTGATGCCCCACTGACAGGAACAAGTGTATCTGTTTTCTGCGAATCTATTTGGATTATTTACAAGACATTTTGAAAGTTGTAAAAGCATAATGCAAGAAAATAAGCAGATCAAAGTTTGAATATAAACCAGGGATGTCAAGAAGGGAAATGTGCTATCTCTTGCATAATGGGGACTTTGACAAGAGTCTGAAGGACAGCTTTACTAGGGGCACAGGAAGAACATATTTAAAAGGTCACACTTCCTCCAAAATAAAATAAAATAAAATAAATAAAATTGGAAACATGATTTTATTTCCACAAGGGAGTTAGGAGTAAGCTGGTGATTAACTGGGAGACATGGCGCATCCTATTCTGGGTGGGGCCTCTGTCAGCAATGGTCCTTGAGCAGGTAACCTGTTATCTGATGGCTGATGATCACCCAGACTCAGGCTTCTTCCCTTCCTCTTCCCTACATCCTGTGGCTTTGCATTCGACTGTCCATTAGCATCTTCCCCAGAGGGTGAGCAGCACAAAGAGAAAGACACTAAGAGTCTCCTTAATCATGGGGCTATTTGTAAGAATTGGTACAGTAGAAAGAGGAGAGATCTGCCTTCATGGCTGCAGAGGAAATATTCAGTATAGGGAAAGATGACTAAAATGTTGGTGGAATAGTGTGCACAGGTTTATGTTTAAGTACAAAGTCTTGGTTCCACTGGGCCAACTGGCTAGTGAGTCTGTTGGCCACAAATATCTTGGGTATATGCTGGCCCCATGAGATGTCTCAAACCCTTGCATGGCCACCCAAAGAGCTTGTATGAAATAGGACCAACATATTGTGAAATATGATCTGAAAGATCTAGTCTCAGATCCTAGATACAAGGTCAGAGCCATAAACAAGCAAGAAAACATGTAGCGATGAACCATAAAGGTCAGAGACAAAGCCAATGTCATGATCCTATGGAGTTCATGCTTGAAAGGACCCCATATTGGTTATGCTTTGCTGTCACCATAGTAAATTTCCTAATATGTGGATTTGTTATGCTTCATGGGTGAAGTCATATGCCACAACAGAGCTGGCTTGTGAGCTGTTATATATAATAAGCATGTCTGCTGTCCTCTGCCACCCTATGCCCTTAGAGTGTTTGAGATGCCTCATTAGCACAGAATTCCATGGAGATTCCAATTCATGGGAACCAAGAGAGGCTCAAAGCAAGAACAGGGAAAAGTGTTTTATTCCAAGTACACAGAAGGAGTGTGCAGAAACCCAAAAGGCCTTACTTCTCTTTCAAATCAGAACTTGTTTTAAGTGTAGGGGAAGAAAAGCAATGACATTTGTTTTGATTACTTCCCTCATAACTGGGACAAATTACCTGTCACCTACAACTTAAGAAGGAGAAATTTATTTTGGGTCACTGTTCAATCCATAGTCAGCTGGCTCCTAGGCAGGATGGGTTGGTGGAGCTGCTCAAGGCATGGTGGACAGGAAGCAGAGAGTCAGAGAGGGCCTGGGAAAGGAGATGTAACCTTCCAGGCCACACTCCCAGGACCACCCTTCCAACCAGACCCCACCTCCCAACAGCAAGTCAGCAATAAATGCCTGAAATCCAAATACCTTCCAAAGGTGCCACCTGTGATCACATGAGACTTTAGGAAGTCATCTAGAAATAAACCATAACAACATCCTAAGAAACAATTGTATCTTATTATATCTTTTCCCAGTTGTGTTACTCCCCTGAATTAGTCAATCATACACAACTGGAGTATCTTCTATCTGAAACACTTGGAACCAGAAATGCATTTTCTTAGATTTTTCAGATTTTGGAATACTTGCATTTACATAACTAGGTATCTTGGGAATAAGACCCAAGTCTAAGCAAAAAAATCATGTTTGTTCTGTAGACACCTAATGCATAAAGATGGAAAGTAATTGTATACAACATCTTTAATAATTTTGTGCATGACACAAAGTTGTATGGTGTGGCATCACAAGGTATGTCATGTTAGCTCTCAGAAGTTTTCAGATTCTGGAGCATTTCATATCAGAGTTTTGGACTAGGCATGCTCAGCATGTATGATGGAAAAGAAAATGATGAAGTGAAAGGGAAAATAATGGGCAAGACACATTGCTGTCTCCTTCAGCCTCTTCCTTTCCGTTAGTAAGTTCAAAGGTAGAGTGTTGGGAAAACTTTCGTGAATCAAGAAGGGAAATTAAAATAACAGAAACAAGAGACAGTGGAGTTAGTTTTGTGCAGATTTCCACAATTCCAATGAAAATATATGGATACAGGAGCTACAGCATCTGGATGGTGCTAATGCAGTGGTTCTGTGAAAGAGTTACGTACTCCTGTGTTTACATTTAAAACTTGCATTGCACACAGGAAGTTTTCCTTTACTTACAATGGCATCAAATAGGAAAAAAAAAAGTTTGGTGTGGAGCGACGTGTCAGTAGTCCCAGCCTTCTGGGAGGCTGAGGCATGAAGACTGCACATTCAGACCCAGCCTGGGCAGCTTAGCAATTTAGTCAGAGCTTGTCCCAAAATAAAAATAAGCAAAGGACTAAGGATGTAGCTTATTGCAAAGGTCCTGGGCCCCATCCCTAGTGATAAACAAACAAACCCACACCACAAGTACGGACTCCATAGAAGACAGAAAAATCTTTATATTTATACTTCTAGTGGCACTTCTCTTGTTAGTTTTGCAACCAGGGACCCCATATTCTCCTTTCATATTAAGGTCAGCAAATCATGTCACCCATTCTGGTCAGGAGCAAGATCAGTTGTAGAGTTATGGGTGGCTGAGGCAGGTAAGTCAGAGAGAAAATAGCCAGCCACATCTATGTGCATGAAATCCCGGACTCAAAGCACACCTGAGAGTGTCTTTCCTACACTCACATATCATGGCTTCCAACACGCCACTTAATTTCATCCTGACACTTTTTGTGGATATTTTATTAACAGATTAAAAATGTATTAGGTTTTATTATAGAAAGAGGAAGAATAACAATCTAATCACTCCAATCTGGCAGCCATGTTTACTTCAAGGGACAGTTTGCTTCACTTTTTCGCTAACTTCTGGCTCCTGATTCTTACCCCAGGTTCACCTTTATTGATGATAAAGCATGTTTGGGTCCACTCGATTGGCTTGGAAGCCACCCATAGAATTGGTGGAGCATGGGTCTGAGTGTGTCTGGATGGGTCACGGAGGTGTGATCCTGAGTAGCGCATCTTGGGCATCCCCCACCCTGGGCCACAGGTCAATACCTGTTGGTAGCTTGTTAGGAACCAGGCCACACAGCAGGAGGTCGGTGGCCAGTCAATGAGCACAGGTTCCTCTGTGTTTCCAGACACTCCCCATCACCTCACCACCACCTGAGCTCCGCCTCCTATCATTTTGGAGAGGCATTAGATTCTCAGAGGAGCACGAGTCCTACTGTGAACCTCACAGTCAAGGAATCTAGGTTCGATACTCTTTTGAATCATCTCTAAACTATCCTCCCAATCCCTGTCCATGGAAAAACTGTTTTCCATGAAGCAGGTCACTGGGGCCAAACAGGTTAGGGACTACTGCTTCTGGTCCCTCCCCTTCCTCTCTGGCACTGTTCCCCTGGTCTGCTTCCTGGATGCCATGAACTGAGCAGCTTTGCTTCTCCATGTCCTTCTGCCTTGATCTTCCTGCCTTGGAGCAGCTGACCATGCACTGAATCCCCTGAAACTGTGAGCCAAATTAAACTCTCCTCTTTGACATTGTGGGTGTTGGTACTGTGTCCCAGCATTAAGAAAGCCGACTAATACAGCCTCAGAAGTGTCTACTCTATAAACACAACCCTTGGCTCACCCTTTTGCACTTGGGCAGCCAGGACTCCGTCACTCACTGCCGTCTGTGGCACAGCGGTGTGTCAGCACTTCCTCTCTGGGGAATATCATTTGGACACCCTCAGCCTTGTCTTCCACCCAGGAAAGACAAAGGTGACAGCTTTGTGATGCAGCTGCCTATGGCATGTCCCTGCTTCCCTATGTCCTCTTCCACTGTCCATAGAATATTGTCAGGGGCTCCTTAGAAGACAATTCGAGGCATGATGACATCACCCAGCATTTCTAGCATCTCCTCATAAGTATTCATGTAGACAATTTACTGCTTTCTACACAAGAAAACATTGAAGGGCCTCAGAAATCTGCTGGAAATAATCCCCTCCACCCAGATTTCTCTGCCTATTAATATTCCACCCATAATTTATCCAACCAACACTCATTCAGTAAGTGCTGTGTGTCAGCCTTTCAAGGTTGGAGGTCTCTAGCTTTTTCAAGCTTTCCTTGGAAGTGTCCTTATCTGAGCTCACAATAAAATTGGAACATTATCTAATTATAGCATAGTTTGAGTAGCATTCATATCATACATGGTTTTGTTTCTTCCCCATACTGGATTTGGAGCAGACATCTTGGTATCATGGCTACCTGCATGGTAGATGTGATAGATCACATCACAATAACCAGATCAACTTTCACTGACTAGGTCATTTTGAAATCACTCTTCTATGTTCTAAGGCATTAATAGTTTACTTTTCAGATGCCTTGTTTATAAAGAGAGATAGTTTCTTGTGCACTGATAATTATTCTGAGAATTTTTGCACTCCTCAGGGAAGATCTATTCAGAATCAGATGATAATTGTGTGTTTCAATAGAAGGGATAAGACTGGTCCTGCTGAAGATGGAAAGAATCCCAATTTCCCACCTGGCTCTCCCTCAGGCAGAGTCAAACATGGCAGTCATAGACATGGGTAATTGCTCCCAGCTCCAGCTCCAGCTCCCATGAAGGAAGGACTTCCCTCAGCTCCAGCTTTTGGTAGAGCTAATAGGACGCAGGCTCCACTGTGCTACTTCTTTCAGGGGTTATTCAAGGTCATTCCAAGAGGAATCCACATCCAGTGGCTGATCAAATTAGGCACCACAGCCCAGAGATGAGCAATTATGATAATTTCAGTTCCAGAGTTTTGCACAAAGTGACCTGAGGTTGTGCATGAATGGTAGATCAGGTTTCTCCATCCACTCCTGCTTTTTATATCTTCCTTGCATGGGGATGGACAATAAAGATATCTAATAAATCTTCTGAAAATTAAACTGCATCTCAGTGTTTACATCCCAGTGAATCTAGGTACAAGAGTTGATTGAAATATACACTGAATGTTTAAAATTAAAAACTGATCAAAGTAAAAGACACATTGCCATTAATCACCATCAAAATCCTCCCCCTTGCTTTGCACACACCCATCCCATCATCCTTGCCACTTTCTGCAGCAGCTCCGGAGTCCTCTGTCCTGAGGGTCTTTATAAGGTGTCATTAAAAAATATAGCGAATGCTGCTGCTGAGCATCATGCAATAGAAAGGCAGCTTATAAAAACATGATGCGGTGTCCTCATCCACCATTCACCGGATCTGGCACTGTGTGACTTCTATCTCTTTCTCAAAGTCAAACTGACCATAAAAGGGAAACATTTTGAATCACTTCAGAACATCAAGGCTGCTATGACAGTGCAACTAGAGACAGTAGTGTCCTTCATGAGAGCCAGGCTAAGATGGGAGTTTGGAGCTGGGTTACTAGATAGCAGCTGGTGATTAAGATATTAGTCACACGTGGTTGGTGGAGCACAGTTTTCCTGGCACAAAGTGGCACCCATTTGTTAAAACATTCACCAGAGATGCTTTGGAATGGGACACCTGTGGGAAGGAATGCAAAAGCTGGGGAGATACCTCAGGCATTGGAGAAGAATGGGGGGAACAGGAACCACAAGGGCAATGAGACTGCATGACAACTGTTAAATTCTGTTCATGGCCTAGAAATACATGAAAACATGGCTAAGAGTGATTAAAAGGCCAGTGTGAAAGCCAGAGGCTCTCAAAGCTCCTCATGTACAGCAGCATCAGGGAAGAGAAAGATGGAAGTAGCCCATGACGTGGTCATCATGGTAACTGAGCTGTAAGAAAGAGTAAAGTCTTAACCAAGGCCTGCTATACCAGGTGAAGGTCTTGTTGGGAAGAATGAGACCCTGACACACGAAAGGAAGGACACATATGGGTTGATGCCCTGGAAAGGTCTAAATTTCTAGATTCCTGCAAATCACTAGAATTGGCCTTACCATTTGTTTTAACCCATCTAGAGCTTGCCCCTTGCAAGATATCAGGTACCAAAATCAAGGTTTGTCCCGTGTTTCAGTTTAGATCTATAATATTCCCCTAAAGACTCCTGTTTCACATGTGGGGCTTTTGGAAGGTGATGCTCCTTGGGGCCCTATATTCATCCATTGATGAATTCATAGTTGAATGTACTGTGAGGAGTTGGAGCCTGGTCAGAAGAGGTGGTTATTGGGGCTTCACCTGGACTCCTCCCTTCTCTCTCTGCTCCCTGACGGCCACAGGTTGAGCAGCTTTCCCTTTTCCACCATGCTGCTTCTGTGTTGGAACCAGCTGAATAAGCATGGACTGAACCCTCTGAAACCATGGGCCAAGATAAACCTCTCTTTCTTTAAATGGTGGGTGTTAGATATTTTGTCCCAAGGACAAGGAAGTGACTATGATAAGAAGTAAGTTACACCATAACCAAGTCAGGAATTTGAGGGGCATGGTGAAGGAGGAAAGAAAACTGTAAGAAAGGCCTGTAAGATCCAGGAGAGGGGGGCTGGAAAGACACAAGGGAGCAGATGGGAGACGGGGGATCAGACCTAAGAGTGGATAAGGAAGGCTCTCTACCAGTGGTTTAGTGATGTGGAAGTGTACTCCAAAGACAAGGGATTCACTGCTTAGCAAAAACTCTGCAAGCTAGTGCATACTCATTTTTAGGGTATATAAACTAATTCCTAGAAGCATGGGAAAAGTAATGCCCAGAGAAGGGAGGGATAAATGCTGGATCCACAGTATCTGCTGGTTGAAAAATTGGACTGAAAAGCCTCAGGAAATGGGTAGGCTGAAGGAATAAGCAATGTACAGAAGACCAGTATGTGACTATGTTCTATGAGAAATCCCAGAGCAGATGAGAGATGTCCAGGTGGCAGAGGTGCCAACATGTCTTAGATCTAAAATATCCCCCTAAAATCTCATGTGTTCAGAGCTGGGGCTTTTGGAAGGCGATGGGATCATGGGAGCAATATACTTATCAATTATTCACCCATTGATGAGTTCACAGCTGAGTGTGGCAGGTCATGGTCTATCAGTGGTGGATCTTTGCAGGAGTGGCTGACAGCAGGAGAAGACTACAGAGCAATGAGAGTGATAGGTTCCCTACTGAGGCCCTGTAGCAGCATTTAATGAGTGAAACCCAGGACGACACAATGACTGTAATAAGTAGCAAGATGATAGTGGCAGACAAAAAGAGTCCTTACCCACAGGGAGTAATAAGTGATATGCAACAGGACAGTGATCCTAGGGTCAGTATGTAAGGAACAGTAGTAAGAGTAATGATACTCAACTTACATCATTAGAACAAATCAAGGGTGGGTGATCTGGTGGGATAAAGCAGTCGCCTCTATTCACACATTACGATCCCCTGCACAGCTTCTGGACCTGAGCCATGCCTGTACTGACAACTCACTAGATAAAGAGGAGGACAGAATAAGGAAGCCTGCGACACCACAGTGAGCTGCATAGGGGTCCTGGTGGTATTTCCCCAGTACTTCTCCAAAGGGCTTAATAGATATTTCCTCAGGTGACTTTTTACTAGAAGGGTTCAAGAAGAGGAAAATTCAAGTTGACACTGATACCAGAAACACAATCATCATGGCCCGTGCTGAAGTGGAACCAAGGAAATAGTTGGAATCTCGCCAATCTCTGACTAATTATAGGCATAAAAACCTGCTCCTTTTTCCATACTCTCCTAATGCTGCTCATTAATAATTGCAAGATAATAAATCAAAAGCAATATCACATTTCAAGGGTGTGTTAAAATGAGTTTCAGTGGTAGGTGTCTAACTGATGCACAGGGGTTACTTAACAAATCTCTGTTGAATTCGTCAGTCCGGCCCCACTCAGAATAAAGTAAACTTCAGAATACCTTGGATAATGCACTTGGAAGAGGACAGTGCACTCCTATGAACTGTACCACGTTCCACAGTAATCACAATTGAGGCTCTGTTCCAGGTGGGATATCTTTGATGGAGCAGATCAACATGGTTTCAGTACAAGGCTTGTGGCCATTACTTTCTATCTCTACCAGAAAAGAGGAGCAAAAATACCTCATATTTACAGCGAATGGGCAAAACTAGATGTCTGCAGTTGCATCCCAGAGCGATGTCCATTCCCTGACTCCCTTGTTTTATCAATAATTCACTCTGATGAAGTCCTGGCTAACTGACATGCATTGAACATTGCATTGACCCTCTACACTGGGACATCACCAGGCTAACTGGGTCAGTGGAACAAGGTCAGTGGTGACCTTGTTGCAGACACAGAATCAGTATGTGCTGTACATCAACCTACCCCATAAACTTCACAGACTGCAAACATGGGCTAATGAAAGAAAATTTTTTAAAAATATAGAGAAAGGTTGGAAGGATGATAGGTCGAGAAGAGTGCACGGAGGACAGGGAAAGGCACAGGAAAGAGAGGTAAATGCTCTCTTTCAAGTGCTGAATTTTTATTAAAATGTGATTTGGTGGAAGGTTATCAGCCTGGTCACTGGGGTGTCCCCAAAAGGAATGGCTATGTTTGCCTTAGAGGTGTTACTGGGTATCAGCTCCTTTAGTACTAATGACATCTTCTTGATCAATTATTTGCTAAATTTCCCTTTGGCTATTTTACCAAAAAATATTGTTTTCCTTGAGAAAAATATTTGCTGTTTTTACTTTTCCCTATGAGCACTCTGACTCCTACTAGTCAGAATTCGGTCTTGCTCTGCATGCCAACTACTGCAGAGCTTGCCCTGAATTACATTTCTGTCATGTGTGCAGAGTGATCTGACATTCATCTTGCATACTAACTTCCCCTGGATTCATTATATTTTCTGACCTTCATTTTTCTTTTCTCCACAATGTCTTCATTTAAAAATCCTTACAATGGCTATATTTCTTCAGATCCTCTTCCATTATTTTGTTTTGGGATGAGGTCAGATTGAAAATAAACATATAAATAAATGTAGCATTGGACCATGAATAAATTTTGGAAGTGCACTTTGTGATTGCTTTGCTTGTTTACCCATCCCTGTCGCCATGGCTTCCCACTGGAGTATAAATTTGCAAACATCATGCAAATGTATTATTTGTAATAAAACTGACTAATGAGCATTAAAAGCCAATTATTTCTATACATCTGCTGGCAATGGCTGGCAATAATCATGTATCATTCAGATTTGTGGCTATGTGTTTGCCTTAGTAAGATTTTAATCACTCGTTAATTTACAGATTGCTGTATGCATCATGGGTGCCTGCATTCTCCAGACTTGCTCTGATGTATAAATCAGAGCTCTGGAGAACTTGGACCTGTGACAACACTGGCTTCCTTTCCAAACTGTGTCTTTGGACCAATGTCTACTAAAGAATCATAGAGGGGATCAGACAAAACCCCCGTAAAACATATTGAGTGCCATTGGTCCACTCTATTGAGCCATCATTTTATCATTTCCTTACCAGCACACACCATGCCTTTTTATGTGACTTTTTATATGTCCACCAATCACTTCTTGGGACCCCAGCTTCTCTGGAGGCAGGGTGCATGTGGGAGGGGCATGCATCTGCATTTAGGTAGAAGCGGGTTTAGAGCCTGTTGCCAATCCTTACTGGTTGCAAAGTCCAAGGCATATTATTTAATGTCTCTAAGTTCAGACCTATGAAAACGTATGTTTTTAACAGTAAAATGGTAATAATATTAGAAGTGAGAATTTTGATAAATAACAGGTGTGATTGTTAACTGTGGTGTCCACTTGAATAAGAAACACCTGACTAATTGGTTTAGCACAGTTCTGGGTGTGTCTGGGTGAGGACTTACTGAAGCCAGAAGCTCCACCCTCGGTGTGGGTGGCACCAACCAATAGGCTTGCAGCCTGGATAGAATAAAAAGGGAAAGAAGGAGGAAGTCTCCCATCTCCAGGCTTCCAGCATAGACTCTTCAGCTTTCCAGAGCAGACCCTTCCACTTCCAGACAGGACTCTGCAGTGAGCTCCAGGCCTTCCACTTCTGACTGGCTCCTCCAGCACTCCAACATGCAGCCAGCACTTCTGCACTCTTCCACATCTGACTCTGCAGGTGGCTATTGTGAGTCTGCCTTGTCAATCCCTGACAAATCATAGATATGCACATATATAGATTCTATTCTTCCAGGGAGCCTGACTGATACAGCAGGACAGCCTAGAAGGAGTTGGCCTCAGCTTAACAGGAATGAGTTTAGGACAAGATCGGTGACGGGACCCACTTGTTTCCCTGGAACAGAGCATCCTAACCAGATGAGACAGAGGCTGGGGACACTGCTCACCTCCATTCTGTGACTCTGTACCCCTCTGTCCAAGATGCACATCTATGTGCGTGACTGAACAATAAAATTTTTAAAAAATATTCTGTGTACTGAGGATTGAACCCAGGGCCTTCACACTGAGCTACATCTCCAGCCCTTTTTCTTATTTTTAAATTTTGAGACAAAGTCTTGATAAATTACTAAGTTGCCCAAACATGCAGAAGGGAGGGTGGCAAAACAGTTTTGCTGAGAAAGGACCATGTGGAGGGGTGAGGGGAAAGCATCCCACTGGGGCAGAACAGCACAAGACAAAGGTGCACTACGCACCAGACATTTGGCTTCCGGCACTGGCTAAGACAGGAAGTGGATGTTAAGGGTGACAGCCAGGTGGGGCGTAAAAGAGATCAGAGTGGCTGCACACCATGTCCAAGGCCAGTGGGGACCCATACACATCTCACTCCCATAGGAACAGAATAGAACAACAACAGCAGTGCCTCGGAACATACAAAACGTTCAAACACATGCCAAGGTGAGACTTACAGGGAAAGGTCTGGGTAAAAGCACATAGTTGAAAACAATTCAATTTGGCCATTAGAGAAGAGCACATTAAAACAACACTGAGGTTCCATCTTACCTCAGAAAGAATGACTTTCTTTCAAAAATCAAATAATAATGAATGTTGGAGAGGCTGTGGGGAAAAGGAACCCTTCTACATTGTCAGTAGGAACGTAAACTGGTACAACCTCTATGGAAACCAGCATGGAGAGTCCTCAAAACACTCTCAGCTATTGGTCTTTTAGGTATCTTCCCAAGAGTTAAAGATTGTATTATAATGGTGCATGCACATGTTTATAGCATCACAACTCATAGTAGATAAATCTTAGAAGCAGCCTATATGTCCATGAGCAGATGAATGGATAAGGAAAATGTGGTGTTTACACACAATGGAGTACTACTCTGCCATAAAGAGGGATACATTAGAGTCATTTGTAGAAAAATGGATGCACCTTGAGATCATAATGTTAAATGAAATAAATCAAACACGCAATCTTTTTTATAAATAAAGAGCAAAATACAAGATACATAATAGGAAGTAAAGAGACAGGTCTTTCTCAAATGGGAAGGTTATCAAGAGATGCAGGGAGGAGGAGAAAGGTGGGTAAAGAGATGGAAAAGGGAATTAAAATGTGTTATGTACTTGTACCAACTCTACATGAGGAAGATGAACTCGGTGTACTACAAACATGTACTAATAAAAGAGAATGGAAAAAATAACATACATCTACTCTGTATTCTCAGTATATGAGGAAATTCTGGTGGGATAAAGGGAGATGGAATTCGCATTGATCCGGATATAGATAAAGCTTCAAAGGAACTCGTAGGGTTAGGTGGAAAAAATGCAGTGAAACCAAAATACAATATCTTGGATTAAAATCTACATGGGAGGCAGCAAAAAGCTGTATTGATACTTAATGGATCAGTGATACACGATAAGATTCAGTCCTGTGAGCTAAGAATGATTTTTACAGTTTTAAAAGGTTGGGGGAAAAAAACCCCAAACAATAATAAAATATTATACTATAGAAAATTTATCTGCAATTTGAATTTCAGTGTCATCCATGAAGTTTTATTAGAACAACGGCACCTCTCCCCCTTCATTTACACAGGATCTATGGCTGATTTCTATACAATGGTAGAGTTCTCGGACAGGGATGGTAAGGTCCACAGAGCCTACAGTTTTTGCTAACTAAGGGTCTGCAGAGAAGCTGTGCAAGTTTCTAATGTGGGGATTGATTAGCCTGTGTCCAGATGTCACAAGGTCTGCCTTCTTCCCCTCCCTCCCTCCCTGCTCATTTCTCTCTGTCTTTTTTCTTTCTCTCTTTTTTCTTCTTATTGTGGGCTTATTATTCACTTGAAAATTAATCTGGCTCATTTGTTTTTTGGGTTTTTTTTTTGTTTTTTGCATTCCATTTAGGTTATTTTTTCCTCCCCATCTTATCAATTTGGTTCTTTTTCAGTTATTGGAAACAGTGCAGTTCCATGCAATATCAACATACAAAATCATATCTTTAGAAAGTGACACTTCTCTGCTATCAGTTCTACCTTGTTCCTCTCGGCCCATCCTTTCCACTGTTTTCTCACCCACTCTTGACAGTAAACAATGTCAGGAAGTTCCAGTGTATTCTTTCTTTGTGTGCTTGCCAAAAATTAGGACATATAAATTTTTCCTTATATCATCTTCTCTGTTATGTAACAGATGGCACACTACACAAGCTCTTTGCTTTCTTTTTCTTTCTGCCCACCTATATCCTGAAAATGAGTAAATGTCCATCCAGATCTCTGCGATTCATTTTTAAAGCTGCACAGCAACCCTGTACAGCTGCCATCATTTATTTAACTACATTTGTGTGTCTTAAGTGTGGGCTTGGTAGGTGGATTCCAAGATCCTGTAATTATGGACAGTGCTGCTGTAATAACCCTTTACATTTGCCTCTTGTACTGCTAAAAGTACACTGTTTCTTTTTTTATAGAAGAAAACATAAACTCAGGGCTGGACATGTGGCTCAGTGGTAGAGTGCTTGCCCTGAGTTTGATCCTCAGTACCAAAAAAATAAAAACTAAGCTCATAGAAGTTAAATTCTTGACCAAAGAATATAGCTCTGAAGTGTATAGAAACAGAAAATAAAAGAGGGATGCTTCCCTAACACAGGATGTGTGATTTCATCACAAGAAGAAGCTATGGTTTAGGTAAGAAGTGAGTTCAAAAAGCCTTGGGGCCAACATAGAATTCATTCATTCTACAAATATTTGCTGGGATCCTATCATGGATTGAGCATGGTTCTCAAACTGACCAGTAAACTAATGAACTTCAATCTCATAAAATGTATATTTTAAATGGGGAAAAGGGCAAACAATTTATGTACTCATATAGGTATAGTATCGTAGATTATTTTCAGTACTGTGGAGAAAATTAGGTAGAGAATGAGGGATTTCATGTGTAGCCAGAGGTTGCAATTTTAAATTTGATGAGCAGGAAAAGTAACACAGACAATATAAAAGTTGAATAAAGTCCAGTAATTGGATTAATGTGAATATCTTGAGGAAGGATAATTCAGACAGAGAAATAGCCTGGGCACTAAAATAGGAGCATCCTGACTGCAGATAAGGGAACCCAGGCACGGTGGTGTATGCATATAACCCCAGCATTCTGGGGAGCTGAGGCAGAAGGATTGCAAGTTCTAGCCCAGTCTGGGCAACATGGAGACTTAGTGAAACCCTGACTCAGAATAAAAGGTGAAAAAGGGGATGGGGAAGCACCTGGGTTCAGCTTCTCATACCACAAGGAAGGAACGGAGGGAGGGAAGAGAATAAAGGAGTGGTATTAGATCAAATTCTGTATTAATTCCACTTTAGGGGACTCTCTCCCAATATTTTATTTTTAAAGTCAGACTAGTATTTGGAGAACAGACATTAGCATGCAGTAAGCTCAGTAAATATTAGTACTGGATTCCATAGAAATCACTTAATGGAATTATTAACAAGAAGGCAAAGAAATTCAATCTAGCTATAGTTAGTCCTGGGCAGGGAGCGTTAGTTATGACTTCTTAAATCCCTCCCTTGTATGTTGTCACACACAGGCCTTTAAAAATCCCTTCAAGGGAGCAAAAGAAAAAGAGATTTACTTTGGGATGAACACGAGGAGTGAACGGAAAGCATGGCTTGGAAGCACGTTTCCCAGGAGGACGTCTGCGGAGCGGAGGAGGGAAGGTGAGGCCCGGGGCCCCTTCAGCAAAACCTGCCCAGGAGGGGGTCTGGGGTAGAGTTCGAGGTCCGCGCCCTCCAGCGCCCCTCCACGACCCCACTGCGGGTCCCCGGGCTCCCGCCCTGCAGGCTGCCTGGAGAGTCGCTGGCAGCGGGCGCTGCTCGGTAGGATATTTCTGCATCTTGAAAGGAAAATAAAGCAGAAATCTTTGAAATAGATGGATCTTTGCTACTTTCTGTGAAGTAAGGCGATTCAATGTCTCTTGGATTGTTTCTGTACTTCAGGAACCCAAGTTGAGCCACTCAGACCTGAGACGCAGTCTGAAACTAGTATCCGGTAGTGCTTGGTCGATGAGCCCACCCTTTCCTGGTCACCTCGATCTAGAGCCAGTGAAGTGCTATATTCCGTCGATGTTTCTATGAACTGCAAGTGGAAACAGGAAGAGGTTTCGACAATCTAACCTCTGTGCATCTTGCACAGCGTATTCCTACAGGAACACTGGTAACTATAAGAATTACTAATCTGGAAACCCTCACAGAAGAGCACCTGAAAGCTTTACAGGTTCAGCAAGTCAGCTCTTGAGGACATACTTTCCTGAAAGAGTGAGTGAAACTCTAATAAGAAATATTCTCTTTGGAGCGGTACGAGGGCTGAACTATCTGCACCAGAATGATTGCATTCATGGGAGTTTTAAAGCCAGCCATATCCTTCTTTCTGGTGATGGCCTGGTGACCCTCTCTGGCTTGTCCCATCTGCAAAGTCTGGTTAACCATGCATAGAGGCATAGGGCTGTGTTTGAGTTCCCACAGTTCAGCACATCAGTGCAGCCGTGGCTGAGCCCAGAACTGCTGAGACAGGATTTACATGGATATAATGTGAAGTCAGACATTTATAGTATCATAGCATGTGAATTAGCCAGTGTGCAGGTACCTTTTCAGGACATTCACAGAACTCAGATGTTGTTACAGAAGCTGAAAGGTCCTCCATATAGCCCAGTGGATCTCAGTATCTTCCCTCAATCAGACTCCAGAATGAAAACTTCCCTATCAGGTGTAGACTCTGGGATTGGAGAGAGTGTGCTTGTCTCCAGGGGAACTCAAACTGTCAACAGTGACCCACTGCACACACCATCCTCAGAAGCCTTCTCTCCTGCCTTCTTCAGCTTGGTGCAGGTCTGTCTACAGCAAGATCCTGAGAAGAGACCATCTGCAAGCAGGTCATTGTCCCATGCATCCTTCAAGCAGGTGAAGAAGAAAGCCAGGACTCCGTCCTCTGGCAGTTGCCTCCTGCCTGTAACAAGCCATCAACAACAAGGGCACCGGTGTTGCCTTGGCCAGAGCCCAAGTGTGGTTTTCCTGAGGAGCGAGGCCCAGCTTGGGAGTTCTAGGGCTGCCACACTGTTTCTGTCCTGTATACTTGACACTCTCCTCGCTGCTTCTTCTCCTGTATTTCTAGGTATAAATGCCAGAATTATACTTGAAAACACAGTTGGTGCACTGGAGAAGCTGTTCTTTAACCCACTTTGCTCATGGGGACATTGATTCACAGCCCTCTGCTTAGACCAGTGTGCTCTCACAACTCCAGGGAAATGTCAGCGTTACTAATCTAGCTACAGTTAATTGTTCTCATCTCATTTGGGTGTTTTTTTTTTTGGTACTGGGGATCGAACTTGGGTCCTTGTGCTTTCAAGGCAGGCAGCGGAACCACTGAGCTAAAACCCCAGCCCTGATTGTTCTCATCTCTTCTTGAACTTTTTCCAAGCTGTGACTACTTTTCTCAGCATAATTTTTGAGCCAGTTAACTTTTCGGTGTTCTGCTGTCTTCTTGGTAATGAACGAGCCCTCTGAGGACAGTGCTTCCAAGGACGTTGTCGTCTTCCAGAGTCTTGGGCCTTTGTGACCAGCTGCTGTTAGACCAGCAGGCTAGTTGGTCCTGGCACCAAACCCTTTTGGGAGAAAGGAAAATGTTCATACTCCCATTTTTCTTCTGTTAATATAGATGGTAACACCAAACTGAGCCTCACTTACATTAAATGATTCACTTGAAATACATAGAGAAGATACCATTTGCTTTTTTCACAGGGGGGCAAAAGTAATACTTTTCTATCTGTGTAAATTATCAACCCTAAATTCATGCACCCCTGTCAATAAAGATCTACTGAGTGAGTTGAAAAAAAAAAACCTGCCCAGGAGGAAGACTGGAAGTCAAGGAGAGGTGATGAGTTTGAACAAACGTGCGTCACAAAATGAGGGAAGGAATGGCAGCTTCTATGAATGACATCATTCCCGGTGCCTAGCTAATTTGAAATTCAAGAGTCTCATGGTGTGGCCACCCGAGTACTTGCACAGACGTCCTATAGATGTTCGCGCAGCCGTGTCTTGGGCCCCCTGCTTGGGAAGGGGGGCTCCCTCTCTTGGGTACCGGGCCATCAGTGGTCAACATCCCCACATTAAGTCACAATGGACAGTGGTCTCCTCTTCGAATGAGCCACTGGATCCTCAGCATCTTGGAGGGGATCTGACATGGCTGGACAGAGGCATTCACGTGGCGAGCTAACTACCTCGGTTTCCCTCCATTAGAGTAAGTGGACTTGGCCACTTGTCCCCCATCCTCTGGACCCAGACATTCCAGGACTCTGTCACCTGGGGTCCATGTCCTGCACACGCATCTGAGAAGGCTGACTTCTAGAGGCTTAGGGAGCAACCTTCCAGGGCTGAATGGCCCCTTTGTAACATCTCCCGGACCCCACCCTCCTGCCCAGGGGCCAGGGCTCCTGTTGGAAGGGGGGCAGGGAGGCTTTATGGCATGTTTTGCTAACGTGAGAATCAAAGGCTCCTGGGTGTTAATGGTAGCCATGCTGCAGGAAGCTCAGACCCACAGAACTCTGTTCTGGTTGATGTTGGCTTGATTGACTTCCCTGGCACCAGCTAATGCTTCGTTTCCTTTCACCTCTTGGCTGGAAGGAACCCAGTGAGCTGAGGCGAAGTTGCCTAGGGATTAGGATGTAAACCTGATCCTCCTGTGTCCAGATCGAGGGCTGGGAATCAGCGGCTGAGGAAGGAAGGAAGAAGGGGCCACCGCTCAGCCTGCAGGAGTTTAAGACATGCCTGGAAGAGAGCGCCTTCCTGAGACCCCTAATTAACAACAAAGGCCTGTCTCTCCCAGCCACCGTAATTAACGCTGTTGCCTTGAGCTGCCTGCACTGCAAGAGGCAGAATGACTTTCTCTGCCCTGCTCATAAAATCCCCAATTGAAAGAGCTCTACCTGGCTGCTCCAGTTTCCCTCCACAGCACACCCATTCAGGCCCCTGTGAAAACACGGAAGCATGTGATATCAACGGCAGCCATGTGACCCCTTCTCTCCCAGTTCTTCTACCTGCGGCGTGTACTCCAGACACAGACACATAGTGAAGCGAGCTGTGTCAGCGACACTGTTGGTGCTGGGCAGATGCGGACAGGAAGGCCAAGGGAAGCAACACAGGATTCTCAGGGTGGTAAAAACTGTCAGCCAGGCTGGACCCAGGTTAGGGTCATCCCAGAACAAATCTTGGGGTGGATTTTATGTAGCACAGGAAGGGTGAAGTATTGTCAAGCTGCGTGTAGTGGCCCATGCCTGTCAGACTAGCACTCTGGGAGGCTGAGGCAGAAGGATTGCAAGTTTGAGGCCAGTCTGGGGAACTGAGCAAGTTAGTAAGATCCTGTCTCAAAAGAAAAAATGGGAAAGTCTGGTGACGTGGGTCAGTGCAAAGGTCCTGGGTTCTATTCACAGTGTGACCAAAAAGAAAAAAGTTCTGAGTGAGTCAACCCTGTTTGATTCCATAATTCATACTGGTGTCATTGAGCATCTCAAAAGTGAGCTTAATGTATCTATCAATTGACAATAATAATCTTCTCATGAGATCTCTGGAAGAAATAAATGCCAAAATACAAGCAAAGCACCTGAGGGTACTGAGCAAATGATTCTCTCTCTCTCTCCTTCTTTCCTTCCTTCGTTCCTTCCTTCTCTTGTTTTCTTTTTATTTCTTGATATTGGGGATTAAACTAGGGCCTTCACACTGATCTACATCCCAGACTTTTTCTATTTTATTTTATTTTTTATTTTGAGGTAGGGTCTCACTAAGTCCTTAAGTTGCCCAGGCTAGGCTTGAATCTGAGGTTCTCCTGCCTCAGCCTCCTGGAATGCTGGAATTATAGGCATGCCCACACTTGACTCTCCTTTGCCAGCCTCCCTCTAGTTATCAATCTGATGCTTCTTGTTGGAGCTTCTCCTTGTCATAGATTAGGACCTCAGACATCTATAAACTTGCTGGCTGTTGCTTTAAAGTCTCTGAACAACATGTAATATGACGGGGAGGATCAACTATGGATTCCTTTCCTTCTGCATGCAAATGCAAGCTGGAGCTCAGGCGTCTGGGAACTTTCTTGCACTGAAGAGACTCAAGGTCTTGTCCTGGTCCTATTCCCGCTCCTGGGACAGAATGGATTCAGGGGTTAATTCTCCCTTGATGTTTATAGCTGTAAAGCTACAGTGCGGGAGGTATGAAGCAGACATGTAGATTTGGGGTTCAAGAGCAACACCGATTTGTGTAAAAGTTTCAGAATGTAAAGTCAGAAAGATGGAGGAGGATCAGAACTTCTTCGGAGGCAACTGCTAAAATTTTGTCATTTTTTTCTGGGAGCTGAACTTCGAGCACACTGACACACTTCCCTCTTCCATCTGTATTTTGTTTCAGCTCAGGCAGAGTAGAATTTTAACATATTTCTGTTTCAGTCACTTATTCATTCACTTCTTGTTTTGTCTAAGTAAATGAGATTGAAAAATCCTCCAATACTGGGAGCTTTTAAGGGTCAGGAGGACATGTGCAGAGCCAACGGCATAACCCAGGTTCAGGGCAACTATAGCAGCCCTTGGTCAAATACTGTCTAAAATTTCAAGTGGTGACTAAAGATAAAGCAATGTGGCACTCTTCTGGGGGACCTGGTGCAGTGTTGCAAAGGGTAATGGCTAAAGGTCTTCAGGCTTGGACACCATCCATAGATTCTCTAAGATGTGCATTCGAAGCTAATCCAAGAGAGATTCCTGCAGTCTGAAGAATGCTCCTGATGGTTCATCCATTTACTTGTGACCTCCTTTAATGTGGGGCTTATTTAGATGCCACTGCCAGCCAGTAGTGCAAAGATTTACAAAGGCAGACAAGTGTTTTTTACTTTTATAGCTTTGTAGACAGGACAATCAGACAGAAGGCATTTAATAACAGGTTAAGTAAATAGGAGGTGCAGTAAAAAAAACATACAGTGAATGTCTAAATTTTTAAGTTATTACACTAAAAAACACATTACCATGAATCCCTCTCAACATCTTCCCCCTGGCTTTGAACACACTCATCCCATTGTCCTTGCCTCTTTCTGTAGCAGCTCTGGAGTCCTCTTTCCTGAGGGTCTTTAGCTGCACTGTCCTGGCTGCCTCAATGTTCTGAAAGAACTCAAAACATCTTTCATGGTCATTTTGACTTTGGGGAAGACCTGGAAGTCACACAGTGCCAGATCTGGTGACTAAGGTGGATGAGGACACAGCATCATGTTTTTATGAACCTGCCTTTCTGTTGGGTGGTGCTCAGCAGCAGCAGTCACTGTATCCTTCATCACACTTTGTAAAGACACCCAGGAAAGAAGACTTCCAGAGCTGCTGCAGAAAGTGGCAAAAAGGATGGGATTAGTGTGGTGGAAGCTAGGAGGCAATATTTTGAGGAGAATTAATGAAAACGTACCTCAATGGCTGCTATCAAGAAATCAACCAATAACAAATGCTGGCGGGGGTGTGGGGAGAAAGGAACCCTTCTCCATTGTTGGTGGGAGTGCAGACTGGTGCAACCATTGTGGAAATCTGTATGGAGATACCTCAAAGAACTAGGGCTAGAGGTCCCATAGGACCCAGATATTCCCCTGCTGGGTATCTTCCCCAAAGAATTTAAAGAATCATACCAGTGATATATGTGCACCTATGTTTATAGCAGCACAGTTTGTAATAGCTAAAGCTTGGAAACAGCCCAAGTGCTCATCAGCTGGAAACTGGATAAAGACGATGTGGTTTTTTATAAAATGGAGTACTACTCAGCCATAAAGAATGAGAAACTAGAGTCATTTATAGCTAAATGGATGCATATTGAGGCCATCCTCTTAAGTGAAATAAATAGGACACACATGTGTAAATACCGAATAGTTTCTCTAGTGTGAGAAACTGAAAGTGAAAATAAGAATGAAAATGATTAAAATGAATAACTGATAATTTGAAATATGGAAAGGTCCAAAGGGGTAGGGGTGGCAGGAGGGGAAGGGGAAAGGGAAGAAGGGAAAGGAAAAAGTATCAGAAAGAAAAAAAATGGAAATGAAGTCTGTGTAAATAGGGAAGGGTGGAGGGGGTGAGGGGCGCACAGGTAATGGGGAAAAAATAAGAACCAAGATGCATCATGTTCTAGTACAAACACCCAATGATAAATGTAAATGTATTGTGTACCTAGAGTGTACCAATTAATATATAAATAATAATTTTTAAAAGCTGCAATAGAAAAAAAAAGTTGTGTAAAATAATTAAAGTTATATTCTTAGCATTTTAATGATATGCACATTATTTATAACCATTTGAATTATTCCATTAAAAAAGTCAGAAATTATCTGTTTCTCTAAAAAAACAAAAAAACAAAAAAAAATTTAAACATTCAATGTATATGTTGATTGCTCCTTACACATGATCTGGTTGAAGTACTCCCAAGCTAGAGACAGATAGTATAATAAACAGTATATAGTCCAGGGTGATGGTATATCTGGTAAGGCATACATGGAAAAGAAGTTTCCTGTGCATGTGTAAGTTTCCTCTATAAAGAAGACTACAGAGTCTAAAAAAAGCATAACTGTCCAACCTTAATTTTCTTCAATTGTTGTGACCAGTTCACTTCATTCAGCTGTCAGTTTTATTGGCTTAACTCCATTGGCTTTGGAACCACCTACAGGATTAGTAGAGCACACTTGTAGGTGTGTCTGGGTGACTCATGGAGACCTTGCGGTCCATATCTGCTCCCTGCCCCTTCGTCTATGGTGCTGTTTCCCTGCTCTGCTTCCCAGTCACCAGGAACTAATTAGCTGTGCTCTACCACCTCTTCCACCATGATGTTCCTACCTTGGCACCAGCCAACCATGGACTGAATTCCCTTAAACCATGACCTAAATAAATACCTCCTCCTTTAGACTGGGGGTGTTGGGTAATCTGTCCCAGCAACAGGAAGGCTGAGTAATATATCTGTTAACATCACAAGCATAGGAGTTTCCAGGCTCTGGCTTGGCCAGCTGTATAGTGACATAAAAAGCCATGGATACTCTAGGAGTGTAGCAGGAGACAGCAAACTCAGAACCCCTTCCTCACACTGTACCCAACCTACAGCAGGTGGAACCTGTGTCATTCTGAGAAGACACAGGCTGCCACCATAAGAAGTTTTTCTACCAGTTATGTATCAATCCCTGATACCAACCAGAGGGATCCAGTATGTGGTCCCTAAGGTGATGGTAAGACAGGTGGTCCTCTATTTTCAGTGACAAGCACAGTATACGGAAAAGGCAGACAAGCCTGGGATCCAAACCAGCTCTATGTGTTCATAATAGTTAAGTTCCTCAGCATCTCTGACGTGCATGGAGGAAAACAATCACTGTAGCTTGGATCTGTAATTCTGGGAGTTCAGCATTTCAGTTGTTTTTATGAAGAGACTGAAGCTCGGAGAAATGAAATGTCCTTCCCAAGTGGCCACTCAACATTAGATGTTCATGCTCCAGCCCAGTCCTTTTTCCACTGCACGTGGCTGGGGCATCTGCATCTCCTTCGGTGAGATGGAAAACAAACCTCTCTGAGGGATGTCAAGGGCTGGTGAGAGTCAGATGTGGGGTGAAAATAAAAACATGAAATCTGTGAATCACTGCAATCAAAATGAGGGACCGTTAGCTCTTTTCAGCAAATACAAATCCACATTTTGTTTTTTAAAAGCATTGGGAAAAGAAAGCTATATGTGTTTTGTTTTGTGTTTTGTTACACAATCTTAAGGCAATTATTTTCATTTTAAAAATCTGATCATAATTATCGCACATGGAACTAGAAGGAAGAATTTGAAGGAGAGGAAAGGGAATCAGGTAAAGAGGTCGATAAGGAAGAGGGGGAGTGAAGAGACTGAAAGTCACCAGATGTGTTATGTGCACGTATCCATTCCCCAAAACAAACATTACTATTCTGGGTTACAAACATACATCAATAAAGGGAAAAAAATCACATATGCTTATTGTGGAAAATATAGATGATAGAGACAAAAATAACATGAAATACCCACAATCCCAAGCCCCATGCGAAATATTTATATCTTCTGTTTTCTATGTGTGAGTCTCCAGAATGTATTGTTAAGAAAAGTTTAGATAACACATGCATACACATACTGTTTGCACCTTTCTCTTACAAGTTGTCATTCATTTAACTATTCAATGTAGCTGAGCTTTTGCCGCAGGCCGAGCCTGAAGATAGCCCCTTCTCCTCTCTGCTCCCTTTCTCCTCCATAGAGTAGAGCCCCTGGATCGCACAGCCCCAGGGAGATAGCTACCTTGTATCCTTCTCTGTTTCCTTCCTGTGCATGCCCGTATCACGAAACAATCACGCTACGTTCTGCCTAGGCCACGTTCTGCCCCGCCTTCTCTTCCTGCTTGCCTTCCACTATAAATGAACAGTGCATGGGGGTTCCGGCGGCCGTTAGCTCCCAACTAGCCATGTTTCCACCTGGTCCCAACTTTCAAGCATAATCTTGGTGTGTATCTTTCTTTCTTGGTCTTGTCGTCTTTTCTTGATGTCCCACCTCTCTCCCCGACTTTGGACCCTATGCTGTGAGGGTCGCGACAAGCTTTGAGTGTTTCAGATGTTCTAGATCCTGGGAGGATAGAGGATAGTGCAGAGAATAAAGGCTAGCAAAGCTGGGCAACGTAGGAACTTAGCAAGAACTTGTCTCAAATTAATAATGAGGAGGATGAGGATGAAGATGATGATGATGAGGGGGAGTGGAAGGTGGGGATATAGCTAAGTACAAAGGCCCAAGGTTCAATCCCCAGTACCGAAAAGAAGCAAACAAAAAAATCTAGCAAAGCAGGTTCATTAGTCGATTATAAGAAAAGTCAATTGTAAGAATAGACCCAATCAAATCTGATGGGGAGTATTGGAAGGGTTTGCCAACAAAGGATCCGTGGAATTAAGCTAGGAGTTGTCAGGATGAAGCAAAAGGAAGTACCAGGAACAGCTTTGCAGAGGGGCAGGGGACACCACAGGGCACTGTAGGTTCAAGAAGCCAGAAAAAAATCCCTATGATCAGAGCTAAAGCAACAGTGAATTGAGAGATAGGATGGATTTTCCCACATCATTTAAATTTTATATAAAACATCATTTTGAGTATCTAGGGCAGGTCTTAACTGAAAACCTTTAAACTACGAGGGAGCAAGTAAGTAGTAGAAAATCTTTCCACTAGGCTTACAATTGGGAGGTTTTCTGTCCATGAAGAGGAAAGATTTGACCCAAATTTATTTCCTTCTTTCTTTTCTCCAATTCCACCCCCCCACCCCCCGTTTTTTTTTTTTTTTTTTTTTTTTTTTTTCAGTACTGGGGATTCAACCCAGGCCTTTGGACTGAACTACATCTCTAGCCTTTGTTAGTTTTTATTTGAGGCAGGATTTCACTAAGTCATCAAGTTGCCCAGGCTGGGCTTAAATTTATGATCCTCCTGCCTCAGCCTCCCAGCATACTGCCTTGGCAGGGCCACTAAGTTAACACAAATTTTTAAGAGATTTCACTATTATTGTCTCCATCCATCTGTCCCATAGAGGTCAGGAAATGTTGCCTAAAACTGTGGTGGAAGATAAGTATGTTCTTTGATTTGTTTACCTATGTCTCTGGCTTTTCTGGATTTTCCCTAGATCCTTCCAAATCTCAGGGTATCTCCTCATGATATAGAGGATGGTGATTTGTGACTTAAATGACTCTCAAAGCTCCTTATCCTAAAGGTTTGGTTACCAACCTATGTTGCTACTGGAGGAGTGAGTATTTGGAATTTTGGTAGATGGGGTCTAGGAGAAGGAATTTAGGTCATTGGCAGTGTGGCTTGGAAAGAGATATTGGGACCCTGGGCCCACTTTTCTCCTCCATCTTTGCTTGTGTCTTCTGTGAAGTCAACAGGTTTCCTTTTCCAAGTGCTTGTGAAATGAAACTCTACCTTGCCACAAGCCCAAAAGTAGTGGGCTACCCAAGCAACCATTAACTGAACCCTCTGAAACCCTGAGCCAAAATAAATCTTTTTTCCTCGTCAGTTGAGTTTCTCAGGTATTTTGTCACAGACATGGAAAGCTGACTCATGCATGAAGCTTTTTCACTATCCAACATGTTTGTCCCTGGAGGGAAAGCCAACCCCTCAACATTCCTTGTTCTGAGAAGATTCTGTCTCAAGCTGTCTCAAGACAAGCTAAGGTAGAGGACAATGGTGTCAGAGGGTGTGATGACTACTTCTGTCCTGAGTGGGGGCTTTGGGGATCCAGTTAACCTCTTAGAATCTGTTTCCTGATGGTACAAAAACATAGATGGATGTAAGGATTAACACAAAATGGGCATCTTAGTTACTTTCTCATTGCTGGGACACAATGCTCAACAGCCACAACTTGAAGGAAGAGAGATTTTATTAAGGGTCACAATTTTTACACCATTCAGTCCATAGTCAACCAGGTCCAAGTTAGAAATAGCATGGTGGAAGGCTCTGGTGGAGGAGAGCTGCTCAGATCAGGTGGCCAGGAGAAAGAGAAGGGAGCAGCCAGGGAGAGAGATTTATCCTCCAAAGGTCGTGCCTCCAGTGACCACCTCTCCCTGCCAAGCTCCATCTCCTACAGCACATTCAGCCATGAACTCCTCCCTGGATGAATCCACTGATGAGCACAGAGCCCCATGATCCAATCATCTTCCAAATGCCACACTTCTGAACACATGAGAGTCTGGGGGACATTCTAAATCCAAACCATAACATCGGGCAAGGATGGGAACATTGGTTGGTGCTGGAGAAGTTCCAATATAAAGGGTTAGGACCAATCTCCCAGACCTGCTGTCTGCAGGGAAAGGGTCCTCCAGAGGGGAGGCTGAGGTCCACTCTGTGCACGGACACTTCCTGAGTGATCTGGCTCGCACCAATGCTGGCTTGACCAGCTCCTTTTGCATGGCTGTTCCTTTGGGGGAGCCTTGGGTTGTGCAGCAAGATAATTAATGTTTTCATTCTGTGTTTGCTCCCTGAACATGATTTCCCTGTATAACACAATCTCCAATAAATGATTAATTAAAACCCCATAATATTTGACTTTCTGAAGATGTTTATTATTCAACTAGGAAACTGAAAATGTCCCTGCCGTGTTTTGTTAGATCATGGGACGCTTGGAATCCACTCATCTTTTCATCAGGTCTCCACGCAGCCTATTTTCTCACCTGCAAGGCATTTGAACCTTTGTGGGTTCTGAGGAGAAGCAAAGGGGGAAAGGAAGGAATCTAACTTATAGTCTGGGAGTGATAAAGGGCCAGTGCTCTTTCATGTGACGTTCCCCCATTGAGACAGATGCTATTGTTATTGTTCCCATTGCATAGAAAAGCAAGGTGAGGTCCAGACTTTTACAGTAAAGAGGAGGTTGCCTGGCCAGAAATGCTGGAGGTGGGACTGGAATCCAAGTGTACTTGGTTCTGATGTATCTGCCCTCTCAGCTCACTCAAATGCTGTCGTCAGCAGGGAATGAAAAGTACCCTTGACCTCGATCTGCTAAATTGAAAAGGATTGAAACTGAGCAAAGGCTGTGAACTGGCCAAGCTGCCTGTGCTGAGAGTCTTAAAGCTGAGACACAGAGGTAGGTGGCATGAACGTATAGGTAGGTTTGTTTTTCTGCATGGCAAACCTGTGTGGGCAGTGGGTGCTCAAGGGAGGAGGCAACCGTGCTCTCTGGAAATGATGTTGGCCTGGGAAGGGACAGATTCAAAAGCTCAGTCAATTCAATTCCCCAATCAGGGTACTCACAATAGCTTAATAGACACTAAGGCCAAATTGAGAGGTTTGTCTGTTTTCCTGTTGTGGTGCTGAAGATTGAATCCAGGGCCAAACGTATGCAGTGTATGTGCTCTGCCACTGAGCTACACCCCAGCCCCCAAACTCAAAGTTTTGATGGTAAGTTTCCATGACCCTTATTAATTACTTCCTCATTGCTGAGATGCAATACCTGATACCCATCACTTAAACGAGGAGAGGTTTATTTTGGCTCACAGTTTCAGTCCATGGTTGGCTGCTCCAAGGCAGAATCAGCATGATGGCAGGGTGTGTTGTGGGAAACTGCTCACATCACGGCAGACAGAAAGCAGAGAGAGAAGGGAGGAGCAGGGGAGGGAGACAAATCCTTCCGGGTCATGACTCCAGTGGTCTGAGCTTAGAGGGCACCTCCCTACAGGAGAAGTGCTCTCAAACTTCAATTAACTTCCAAAGGCCCTGCCTATGAGCATGGGAGGCTCTTGGGTGACATCCAGATATAAACCATATGAGTCACCAATCCTAGCTGGGCAGGATGTTCAAAGCTCCGAAGGGACTCGCTGGGATCACACGCACAGATGTATGCAAACCCACTCTCCCACAGGCCACAGGCAGCTGCATGTGGGTCCCTGCCCTTGAGGACCTGCCCTCCAGCTGGACCCGGAGAGCATAGGACCACAGGAAACCTTAGGAGGACAAGGGAATGTGTCCATTACTCAGCCTGGCACAGGTGTGTGTATCAGAAGGACTTTTGGGAAGAGATGAGGTCTGACCAGAAGCTTTCAGGGAATAGCAGAGCACTAGGGCCTAGTATCCCAGGCAAGAGGACCAGGGAGAGCAAAGGGGTAGAGAGACAGATAAGGGAAGGACAATTAAGAACTAAATTCAAGAGTCCTAGGTAAGTCTCATCCCAACACGGCTTTGACTTTTCTGTGTATAGTTAAGTAGACAGATTGCTCTCCTCTGGTCCCAGCTACCCCAGGTGCAAGAGGGAAGAGTGTGTGACCTTTCCTCTTTCTGATTTCTTAGTCTTGATGAAGACTTCCCAGCCCCTGACCTATGAAAAGCCCCAGGACATGAGCTCCGTCTGTTTGGTGATTTTTTATCTCTCCCTTTCTTGGTGTGCCAGGTGACATCTCTCCTTTGTTCCCCTCTCTGCACCAGAATGAAATGCAAAAAAAGCTGATTAAATGGAGCAAATCTGCCCCAGTGTGTCTTGTTCATCTGAGGGGTGGTGGCTCCACCTGGCCTCAGAGTGGCTCCTGCCCAGTGTGGGAAGAGAAGCGTTGACCAGACAAGAGCGAGCTGCATCCAGGGAGGGCTGTGGCTCCGGCCAGGGGCCAGGGTATGAGCTATCCTTCCACTTGGCCGTGGTTAACAGCCCTTGGTTTATGGCTCCCCCAGAGTGGATGGAAGGAACTTGAGAGTTGTTTTTCTTTGATTTCCTGCTTCTTCTTTCTTCTGGAAAAAATTTAAACAAAATTTGTTCCAAATCCAAAGGCAATAGCTGTGGTTGGCTGGTGTAAGGCAAGGCTCCTTCTTCTGGCTATCCTGTCACTCAGTGGCAGCTCTAGGTTTTAACTAAACTCAATCTGCTAGTGTGTGTGGCTTTGCCTGCTTAAGTTGTCAGTGAGGCCTCAGACACTATTTGTCCCCTGGCTACAATTTTGTGGCTGCTTTGTGACTGGGCTACCTGGCTTTGAGCAGAAAACAAGGAGGTAGTTTTTATTCAGCCCTTATTTTTGTCCTAAAAATATGATGTTGTGTCCTCATTCACCTTATTCATCAGATCTTACACTGTGTGACTTCTAGCTCTTCCACCAAATCAAAACAGCCAAGGAAGGGAACCATTTTGAGTCCATTCAGGACATCAAGGCAGCCAGGACAGCGCAGCTAAAGACCCTCAGGACAGAGGACTCCAGAGCTGCGGCAGGAAGTGGCGAGGACGATGGGATGAGTGTGTGCAAAGCGAGGGGGAGGATTTTGAAGAGGACACATGGCAAGGTGTCTTTTACTGTAATAAGTTTTTAAAATTTAAAACATTCACCTTATGTTTCAGTCATATCTCCTACATCCATAACAGCAAAATGAAATAGCCAAGTCCCTCGAGTGTATTTGCAAATGTATTCTTCTATGCTTCAGATAAATCTCTATCAGAGTACTAAAAAACCAAGCAAAGAAACAGCTGCCTCTCTGTGGTAGACGTATGCCACAATCATCTGGGCAGTGACCTACCTTTAACTCCATCATTGCCTCCAACACACATTTGCCCTTTTAGGATCCACACAAATGCTTCTCTTCCTGGAGCTTGCCCTTGTTATGAACTGAGTTTTTACCTCTAAAATTCATTTACCAAAGTCCTAACCCCAGTGTTTCAGAATGTGAGCACATTTACAGATAGGAGCTTTAAAGAGGTAATTAAAGAAAAATGAGGTCATTAGTGTGGGCTGTAATCCCTGTATTGGCATTCTTCTAATAAGAGGATATTTAAACACATAAGGAGAAATATCTGGATATACAAAGAGACACCAGGGATGTGTATGCACACTGCAGCAAGGCAGCCATATACAAGCCAAGGAGGGAGGTCTGAGAAGAAGATCAACTGTGCTGGTCCGTTTTCTGTTGCTGGAACAAAATACCCAACACCCAACAAAAGAGGAGAGGTTTACTTTACCTCATGATTGCAGGAGATTCAGTCCATGGTCAGCTGCTCCTAGTCAAGAACATCATGGGGGAAGGGCATGGGGAAGCAAAGGTGCTCAGTTCATGGTAGCTGGGAAGCAGAACAAGGGAACAACATAATAACAGAAGGGGCTAAAGACCAGCTATAGACCCTAAAGTCACTCCTCCGTGACCCACCCAGACACACCCAGAAGGGTGCCTTACTAACTTCTTCAGTATCTCTCAAGCCAATCAAGTTGACAGTCAAGATTAACTGTCAGACTAACCCTGCAAACGCCTTGATCCTGGACTTCCAGACTTCAGAATTGTGAGAATAAATATCTGTTGTGGACAGGGATTTAGCTCAGTGGTGGCACTGCCTGTCCTGCAAGCACAAGGTCCCGAGTTTGATTGCTGGTACCAAAAAAAAAAAAAAAAGGAAAAAAATATCTGTTGTGTAAGTCACAGATCTCCATCTGTGGTATATCCTTATGGAAGCCCTAGGAAACTAATATACTCCCCAAGGAACCTTTTCTACACCTCCAGTGGGGTAACCTTTCTTCCACCAAATGTTCATATCATTGCTCTTACAAATGTGTCTTTTGCTACAGGGATCTTTTAATCCATAGCTGTGTACAGTACAGACCTAAGGGACATGAAGTGCATTAGCTTTAGAAGATCAAGAGTACTATTTTCATCTACATAAAATTTCCAAAAATCTCGCTCTGTCTGAACCAGCAAACCAGCTTTCCTTTGTTTGTTTGTTTTTCCTTTGTCATGTGCATTCTTATTTCTCAAGCTAAATGACCTCCACTTCCATTTGCTTATCTTCGGTTAGAGTTGACCATACAAGCCACTAAGACCTGCATTAGGTATTAAACTGTGAGGAGTTTGCAAAGGTATCAGCAGAATGCTGGGAATATAGAAAGTGTTTAATTAATCCTAATACGTTTTTCACTTTTATCTTGGCTCCTCTATGAGTCTCTGAGTGAGGGGAATCTTAAATACCATCAAGCATATGTACTAGTTTGTAGGGCTTTATAAAATACTGTAGATGAGTAGGTTAAAAAATAGAAATGTATCACCTCACAGTTCTGCAAGCTAGACTCCAAGATCCTGATGTCACCAGGATTGGCTGCTTCGAAAGGCCATGCAGAAAAATATATTCCACAACTTTCTTTGGGATTTTGGTGATTTTTCTGGTAATCTTTGTCATTCCTTAGCTTATCCAAGCATGACCCCAACCCCTGCCTCCATCTGTACATGGCCTTCTTCTGGAATGCATTTCTGTGCTTAAGTTTCCTCTTGTTATAAAGAAGCTAATAATGCTTGGTTAGGGTCCGTCCTAATGACCTTATCTCTACTTATTAAATTTGCAGTAACCCTGTCTCCAAATAAAGTCATACTCTAAGGTACTGGCGACTAAGACCTCAATGGATAAATTAGGGGCATGTTGGGAAATGTAATTCAAACCCCAGTACTTATCATTGAGTAGATCCTAGAGTCCTATTTACAACTTTTAGTCTTTGGGGCAAGTGATGAAAAATTACTGTCTTCCCAGGCATTCCTTTCTGCTTTGCACAACTTAAAATTCTGATGTCTCTTCCTGTATAATGCTAGCTCCTGTGGACATAGAGCATATCAATTTTATCTTGCCTCTATTTCTTCTAAATAACTTGAAGGAAACTGCTGTTGGTCTGGAGGTCACATGCTCCATGGAGTCTCCACCATAGACATGCTTAACCTTTAATACTCACTGGAGTAGTGTAGGAAGTTTGTGACCATGGCTGAAGTCCAGAATGATTGAAGTCCAGTTATACAAATTCCCAGGAAGAGATCAAAGCATCAGTTCTCCTGTCAAAGCCTCCAGGTAATTCCCAGTGCATAGCTAGTGGTGGGCACATTGATCTACTGGGGTTCTGGGAGCTCGTGTCACCTGCATGAGCTGACTGATGAGTACCATGAGGTCTACAGACACCGTCACCCTTGTCCCATGGGCACTGTAACACTGGGCCCCTGGAAAACTCTGGTGTGAGCTTGTGTCAAATATGCCTTTCTTTAGTTAAAACACATAAATGGGAGAGGCAATGGCAACCATCTGTTTTTAATTCAGTGACACTGAAGTCGTCACTGGAATGCTATTTTGTAAAAGGTTTATTGATGCCCCAGGACTCCATTTGAAAAGCCCTAGTTATTCAACCTGGAAGAGGAAGGGTTGGCTGGGGAGTCAAGAGTTGAAACCTCAAAGGATGAGCCAACTTCCAAACATGTACTCTCTGAGTAGGAAACCACAAATAGCCCCCTTCTTTATTTTTAGGATTGGGAATAAGGCTGATGGTAACATTTGGGGAACTCTCTCTCTCTCTCTCTCTCTCTCTCTCTCTCTCTCTCTCGCTCTCTCTCCCTCTCTCTCTCCCCTCCCTCTCTCCCTCCCTCCCTTTCTCTGTCCCTGTCCTTCTCCCTCTACCTCTCCTTCTTCCTATCTCTCCCCACTTCCTATCTCTCTCTGTCTCTCAAACCTTTAATCCACTCACTTGTCAAACCTACATTGATTTGTTTCAGGCTCCATCTTATAGAAAACATGACAAAAAAGTCTAGTTATGGCAAAAATCTGAGCTAGAAATAGCACAAGTACAGAATAAAACAAATGCTTCAGTATGAGAACTAACTTCCAGGAACACACTCTGCTGTGAGGGAAATAGTCTTCATTATTGAAGATCATCACAAAATTTTATATCTAACAAATGCCTAACACAGTCCTTCCTATAATAGATGGGGAGATTAAAGCCCAGGGTGTGAGCCATGGGGACCGACTCAAGATTAGGAAAGAAGTATTTCCACATCCAGGGCAGACACAAGATCTCTTAACTCTCAGAGTACGATTTTCCAAAATATCATCCTGCTAGGAAATACACACACTGAAATGCAGTTGAAATATGAGCATGATTTATTTCATTTTGCTCTAGTGCATGTAGCATCCCTAGCATTTGACATCATGGACTTTTGCTGACCATTAGAAAAGAGAAGGTGGAAACTGTTCATGACAGGAGAGACAGTCACTGAGGAGAAGCTCAACATGACATCAGAAAATGCTAAGTGACCAGGATGAGGGCCCCATTAGGAGCCTATTTCAAGTTCCAGCAGAATTGGAAGATGCAGCTAAGGCATGGGACAGACTGACAGGGTCAGATTGGCATTGTTGAACTATAGTTTTTGTTATGGCTTCTATCAAGATGCTCCCCTAAAGCCTCATGCACTCATAAGCAGAGCTTTTGGGAGGTGGCTGGATCATGGGTGTGTAATGCTGGATTAGGGTGTGTTAAACTTGGATTAGAGGTGTGTGATAACTAAATTAGTCCATTCATTGGTTTAGCATAGTTCTAGGTGTGGATAGTTGAAGCCCCACCTTGTACAATAGATTTGTAGCCTGGCTGGAATATAAAGGGAAAGATGGAAAGAAGGCTTGCTGCTGCTGCTGGTGCTGCTTGCTGCCTCCTGCCTGCCCTGCCGTGAACTGTTTCTCCTCTGGGATGCCCCCCTGTCTTGGGGCAGCTGACCATGGACTGAAACACCTACAAACCATGAGACAAAATAAACCTTTCCTCCTTTAACATCAGGTGTTGGGTATTTTGTCCCAGCAACAAGAAAAGTAACTAAGACAGTTTCCAACTTTGGATACACCTCAAAATGACATAAGAAGATTTTTCAAAACAATCTTGATGTCCAAATGCCACTCTTCTATTTCTCCCTCTGTAATTCTACCTAGTTGAAAATGGGGCCTAGAAGTTATGTTTTTAGACTTCCCTGGTGATGTGCTATAAGAATCCAGGGAAGAAATAATGGAGGTAGAGGAAGAAGAGACATAATGTAGAAAGAGTAGCAGAGAAGGTTGTAGGGGAGAGAGCAATTTCCAAGATTGAGCCAATGGAATTTAATGATTAATTAGAGAAGGAATAAGAAGAGTAAAGGGAAGCTTCTGACTTTGTTGGCTTGGAGAGTGATAGGTCTTTTCATTGGTATGCAGAGAATACAGAATTTGAAGCTGGCTTCATTGGATGACGAGATGAATTCAGGTTTAGATCTGTTGAATTGGGTGGGTTGAGAAACAATCTGCAGCAATCCATTGCTGCAGGGCCTGGAGCTCAGCATGCAATCTTGGGATGGAGACTGCTAGATGCTAATATTTTTCAACTCAACTCTGTAATTAAGGTGAGAAATGAATCCTTTGTCCAGGATAAAGACAGCCACCACCAAGTCACTGCATGCACTGGAACTGTGGACATGCTCAGCCCTCTTCTGCCCTGCCCTGGATCAGATGGTGACTGAGACATTCCACACTTCATTCCAGGTGTCCCTGGAGAGCTTTGATGTGAGAAATGGCAGGTTGCTGAGAACCTATTGTTTTTAAGCTTTTAATCAGTGCTAATCTTGGTGATACTGGTGGTTGTAGAGGAGGAGAGAAAGGGGATAGGGAAAGGAGAGAAGAGAGAATGTTTGTGAAAGTCTCTCCCCTTGGGTGTAGAGGGCTCTGAATAAGGAAGAAGTAGCTATCAGTAACTGAGACCAGAAAGAGATGCAAACAGAGCCTCCAATGTTGGTCTCACACAAGAGTTAAGCAAACAACTACAGCTTACATCATGCCCTAGTTATCACCAGGCAGAGCTGAAGCCAGACCACCAATGAGGGCCTCCTTGAGCCTCTGCTATGCTGGAAAGGCGGTTCTGTGTGGCTCCGGGGGAGTGGCTCCGGACACAAACCAAGAGGCCAGCTCAGGCCACTTCTGAGTCACTGGCCGCAGAGGCTTGGCTGCCCATCCCTCAGGTAAGAGAATAGCCACCCATCAGGAAAGACACACACATTTGCAATTCAGATTCCTTGTGCATGGCTGCAAGAAACAAATGTCCCCCTTACAGAGGGATGTGACGGTAACCTCTGTGGATCCCAAAGGCAGGTTCATTGTCTTAGTGGCATTTCTCATCACTGGGACAAAATACTCAACACTGGCAATTTAAAGGAAAGTTTTATTTTGGCTCACATTTTCAGTCCATGCTTGGCTGGCTCCAAGGCAGGATGGCATGTCAGAGAGGCACAGTGGAGAAGGGCTGCTCATGGCATGGAGGACAGGAAGTAGGGAGGCAGTCAGGGGAGGAAGCAGGAAGTGATGTGCATCTCCGAACCAGACCTCACCTCCTAACAGCAAATGAGATATAGGCTCCTTAATCCAATCACCTTCCAAAATCCTGCCTATGAGTGCATGAGGCTCTGAGAGGACATCCCCAAAGAAACCATAATACTCATAAAAAGGCTCGCAAAGAAAGAGGACTGGTCTCAGGATGCAATTCCCTCTGGAAGCCACACCAAATCTAATCTTTAGGTCTGACAATATGCCAGCACCATCTCACACTATCTCAACATGGGCTAGGGTTTTGTGATCTACCCTGACTAAAGTAACGTGACCTGTTTCCAACAGCTGTGCTGGGGAGGACCTGGAACTCTCATGAATGGCTAGAATGATGTAAAAGGGTAAAGCCACTTTAGAAGGTAGTGTGCTGGATTCTTAAGCTACGTGTGTATCTGCTGTATAGTCCATTCTATTCCTATGTATTTACCCAAGAGGAAAGAAAGCAGATGCCAGGGACTTGTTTGACAATGTTCACAGCACCCTTCTTCCTTCCTTCCTTCCTTCCTTCTTTCCTGCCTTCCTTCCTGCCTTCTTCCCTCTTTCTTTCTTCCTTCCTTCATTCCTTCCTTCCTTCTCTCTTCTTGTCTCTCTTTCTTTCTTTCCGTCTCTTCCTTCCTCCCTTTTTCCTTTCTCTTTCTTTCCCTCTTTCCTTCCTTCTTACTTTCTTTCCTCCTCTCTCTTCCTCTTTCTTTCTTTCCTTCCTTCTCTCTCTCTTCCCTCTTCATTCCTTCCATCCTTCCTTCATAGTTTTAATCAATGTATTTTGCAGTACTAGGGATAAAATGCAAGGCCTTCACACTGAGTTGCATCCCCAGCACTTTTATTTTGAGACAGGATCTTACTGAGTCACTACTTTTACCCAGGCTGAGCTCAAACTTGCAATCTTTCTGCCTCAGCTTCTCAGAGTTCTGGGCTTACAGGCATTCACCACCACACCCAGCTGTTGGCTTTTTTTTGGTACTGGGGATCGAACTTGGGACCTTGCACTTGAGAGGCAGGCACCGGACCCACTGAGCTAAATCTCCAGTCCCTGGTGGCTTTGTTTTAAATAGATGAGGCCTAAGAATAATCCAGATGCCACTAAATAATAGGTGAGTATATAAAGAAATTGTCATCTACTCATATAGTGGAACAAAAGTACCAACACTTTGCTGTATCATGGACTAATCTGAAAATAATTAATTACTCTTTTTGAAAGATGGCAGACTACGGAGCACATACTAGATAATTTCACTTAGATAAGACCTTAGGAATTGTGAATTAGTGTGTAACAAGAGATGGCAACTCTTTGGGACAGGAAGAGAAACAGGAAGGAGGATTACCAAGGGGCACTGGGTCTTCTTGGAGGGGTCATTATCTCCACTGTGCTTGTGATGTCTCATGGATATATACATATGTCAGTATTTACCAAACTTTTAAATACATTTAGCTTAATTTTAAATAAAAATAATTAGTATGATTTTGAAAAACATTTGTACTTAGAAATGCAATCATTCTCTTAAAGATCACATTTGGACTGAAAAACAGTATTCTGATGAAATATTGATTAAATTGTCCAAAATAAGCCATGGGATGTGAATGTTAAACAGGTATGCTTATTGTTCTGGTTGTCAGAACAGCTGGACTGGAAACACCATGACAGCTCAGTGAACAGAACCTGGGGGACTCAGAGTCTCTCCTTACCCAGCAGTGTCCCTAAACCAGTCCACAGCAGGTGGGAGGAGAGGCAGGGGGCTGTGGTGTGGCAGAGATTGCTGGACTCTTGGAAGGCACCACTGCCAGGGAGCAATGCCCTGGGGACAGATGGGCAGGCTGGGAAGCTGCGCAAAGGAGAGCAGCACCATAGCATCCATGGGGGCCTCAACCCCATAGGCCAATGTCCCTATGGAACAGGACAAAGAGCTATTAGGTCTGGCACTGGACAGATCAGGGACTACAGCCCTGAAAACCTGGAAGCCCTGGAGTCCTCACCCTACCAATCCTACCATAGTGCAGAAAGAAAACCAAAGCTTGGTATTGGCTTGTCTCCTTGAACACTGCTAAAGGGAGAATCAGCGCAAAGCCCCATGATCTACCCTTTCCCAGGGTGCAGCTGGAACACTGAGCTCTACTCCACCTTCCTTCCGGATTTGCTGACCTCTCCTTCCTTGTTGGCCCTTGCACATTTCTTTCTTTTTCTCTTCTCCTCTTCTCATTCTTGGATTTCCCTCTACTTCAAATATGCTTGAAGTGAACAAAGAGGAACACACAGAAATTAAATATGCAAAGATCTCTTCTTCTTTGGCAAAAATTTCCTAAATAACTTCCATGTTCCGGAAACTGTGGGTGGCCTTGGGATGGGCAAATGAAGACTTCAATGTGACCTCTACCCTGTGCTTGAAAAGAGATGCAAAGCAGGAGACATAAAAATAAAACTGGTCATTATAGAATGTTTTACGTAGTTGGAAGCAAATAGAAATCCATGGTGGCGGAAGCTTGGGTTGAGGGTATCTGGCCCAGACCTCTCAAGAGTCAGGGAGGAAGCCAGCATGGAAACTGGTCATACAGAAGAGTAGGAGTTCTTCAGTCTAACAAGAAGGGGGTGGCCAGAATAATGGAGGAATTTCATGCAGCAAGCAATAAATGGGAGATTCTGTATTGAGCAGTAAGAAACCAAGTTTGGCAGGGATGAGACAGGAAGTTGGACTCTTTCTGTGTATGTACCAGTTCCCCCAGATGAATGTAATTGTTATGCACTGCAAACACATACTAATAAAAAAAAGATGGAGTCATAGCTGAAGCACCCCTGTGATTTCAATTTAATTGCCTCATGTTTGAGACCTGTGGTACTATGCAAGCCCCCAGCCCAGAGCCTTTATTCCCTCTGGAATAAAGGAGAATGACTGGATTACCACTCATCTCAGAGTCATCTCTGACCCCCACGATGTTTCCTCTGTCACCAAGGAGTCTCTGGTCTCTGTCCATGTGTGAATGTGCATCTATCAGCCCGGCAAATCCACCTCCCCAGACAGTGGACAATTTCTTGCATAAATAGTATCCATAAATAAATCCTGCTTGGGAAGGCAAGGCAAGTTTTGGCCCCAAGCCTGCTCTTTAGATGTAGTCAAGGATAAAGAAGGGTGATCTAAAAGTTAGTAACTTCGACAAGCAGTGCGGGAGAAGGAAATAATGAACTTGACTTCCTTATGACCTTGTCAGGCTTGTTAGATGGTGCTTGAAATGCAGCGGGCATACAGCGCAGATAGCTACTCACTGCACCATATCATCCCCGGGAGGATGACAGAAGATTCTGGAAGGAGTCCAGGCAATGTTCGAGAGTCATCCTTGGGGTCTTAGGTCATGGCTGCTTCCAGTGACCCATCCTAGGGTCTCAAGTAGCCGCCCTGACTTGCTATCACAAAGCCTGGTATGTGTTAGAATAAGGTATTTCAAACTTCAGTTTTACAGAGAGGAAAACTTCTTAGGAAGCCACAGAAAAGAAGCCGAGAGACAGCCATGAGATAAACAGTGACCTCTTATGTAACTCGGGGCTGCTTCTAAGAGCCAGAGTGAGGGAGAAAAGCAGGAGACAAGAAATGAGTGAGAGCCAGTCTAGAACTCCAGCTTTTCCTTGACTAGTTGAGCAGTGCTAAGCAAGATTGCTGCCTTTTTTGTTTCTTTGATAGGTGGGAATAATGATATCTACAGCAAGAGTTGTCACAAGGATTAGGATAGTCAGTGTGGAGGGCCTGTCATGGAGCCTGGGACCTATTAAACACTCACCAGGAGGAATCCAGTCCAATAGGACCACTGCATGATGTCTACTCTGTGTACTCTGGTGAAATATAATAAAGACATACTTCATGTGTACTTCATGTGGTCATGAGCTTCATATAGGTAGCAAGTTGAATATATTCAAATGGTTCTTGAAAATGACCTATGAAGCTACCATGGCAGAGACTCACATATTCTTCAGCAACTCCAACATTCTAGACAGGCATTTTTTTTCCAACTCAGCAATATAAGAGATCACTATAGTATTTGTTTGGCTACAGGAGAAAGTAACTGAGTTGTGTATCCAGGCAATATTCTTCCTACAATGCACAGTTTTACAAGTTTGGTTTTTATTTTTTTATTAGTACATGTTTTCAGTACTCAATGATCACATTCATTATGAGGACTTTGTACATGTACATGATACATCTTAATTCTTTCTTTGTCCCCTTCTCCTTCCCATCCCTGCAACCCTTCTTCCTTTCCCATTTGCAAAAGCTCCACTTCCATTTTTTCCTTCAACTCTTCTTTTTTTAAAAAATCCTCTTTCCCTTCCTTCCCTCCTCCCCCCATGTCTTATTTTCCTTCTCATTTGAAAATGGTCCTCGTACTTCCTAGTATCTACCCTGTATTTTGCTCCTTATGTATACTTGGGTTTCCTACACAAGAGAAACAATTTGATATTTAAACTTGCATGTCTGATTTATTTCTCATAAGGTTATGGTCTCAAGATCTATCCATTTACCAAGTTTTTAAAGAAGCCAGCGGTTAGTAAGTCACAGATTCAGGATTCTAATTGCATCATGAGCAGCAGTCGCAGATGACAGCCAAGTTCAAGGTGTATGAGGTTAATTATGGAAAAACAGAACTGCAAAAAAGACAGGCATGTGATCTAAGTAAAGTCTGGAAGATGTTTCAGGGACAAAATGTCGTTGCAATGTAACAGCTCCCCTGCTCTGCCATGTCCCCAACTCATGGCCTTAAATACTCTGTCTTCTCATGGGTATCCAGTGGAAACAGCTGCAGAAGGAGAGGCATCGACCCCAGTTGCTGGTCTTGTTAACCATCCACATTTCATTCCAGAACTCCTGGTCCTTGTTAATCTACAGGACACTGTTCCCAAGTATTTCACTTAGGTATCCATACAGGTGATCTTCAACTCCTCCTTCCTGTACTTAGCTGCTACTCCTCTCTCAAGAAGTGGACACACTTCCCCTTCCACTACCCTTTGTGGCCAATAGAGGAGGCACATGCAAAACTTTGGCTATCCTACAGAGGGCTGCTGGTCCCTTCAACTCTGGAAACCCTGAGCCATGTTGCAAAGAGTTCTGCTACTGAGCCAGATCAAGGCCCCTGAGAACAGCAAGGAGGCCCCACCCGAGAGCCACTTCCCAGCCCCAAGGTGTGGGAAACTACCTTGACTTTTCTGGGCTGCCCAACTTGAGCTGCAGGTACACACTGTGAGAAATCCCTCTGACACTATACAGAGCTGTATGAGTCATCACCAGGAAGGAAATTATTGTAAGATACCATCCTACATCAAATTTGATATAACACATTTTTTATTTAACACCTCTAAAATTCAAATGCATCTCAAGTAAAGAAGTCTTAAAATTGCTGTCTATGAGAAACTAGTCATGTAGTGGCACTACCTGAGCTCATCAGTTGGGACTTTGCTGTTCATGTTGTTTTTACTTCTGAGTCTAAACTACTGGAAAAGAGTTCCTGGAATTAGTTTAAAGTAAACATTTGAAGTGAAGGAAGCCTTGTGTCATCATTCAGTGATGATATTTTCTCCTTCTCCCCTTTTTTCATCTCCTTCTCCTCTTCTTTCTCCTCTTCTTTCTCCTCCTGCTTCTTCTGGATACATAAAATGATGGTTCTCTCTCTCTCTCCCTCTCTCTCTTCCTCTTCCTTCTTATCTTCCTTCCTTTCTTCTTTTCATTCTTTTTATTCCTTTCTGTCTTACTTTTTTGTGGCACTGGGATTGAACTCAGGGTCTTTGCACTGAGCCATATCCCCAGCCCTTTTGAAAATTTTTAAAATTTGATGCAGGGTTGCATTAAGTTGCTAAGCCTAGACTGAGTTTGAACTTGACATCTTCCTGCTTCAGCCTCCCAGAGTGCTGGCATTATAGGTGTGCACCACTGCACACCGCTATAATGGTATTTTGTGCACCTAGTAGTCTCCTACAGAAAAGATGCAGATGAATGACACTAAATTTTAAGACTTTTCCATTCTCTCCTCAACCTGGCTCCAGACTAATGGAACAGCTTCTAATTGTAATTAAGCTTCCCAATGCCTTTTGCTAGGAGAGACAGGCAAACATTGGACAAGGATATCCTAGGAAGGGTATTTCTCATTATAATCTGATAATACAGAGTCTGGATTTCTACTTCCATCACCTAAAAGTTCAACCTTCAGGGCTGAATACCTTTGAATCATTTAGAATGTATGGCAAAATGCAATCTCTCAACTTTGGACTCTGTGGAAAAGATGCCAAGTTACAGTGACCTCATCACATTTCTGTCCCTTGCTGGGCTCTGACTGGCAGCCAGCCATCATATCCTGCAGGGCACAACTGTCCTTACTTTCTCTCTCAACCCCTATACCTCTGTGTAAGGAGTATATGAGCACTGCTCGCTTGCACTAAATCTTCTGGACTTGTCTGTTGGTCCTGCTGCTCACAGGTATCCAGACAGCAGCTTGCTTTGTCTTCTCTCTGGCACCTGCTCCCTCAGGGAGGCTCCTGGGGTTCCACTTTGTGCCAAGTGACCCTGCCCCTTGGGTCTCGTCATGCCCCTCCCTCTCTGTCTCTCTGGCTGCAAGGTGGAGCAAGGCCTGGTCTTCCCAGTGTCTGCTTGGCTTCCCAGCCTTTCATCCCTGTGACAGTCCAGATGGTTGGCTCCCCTGTTAGACTGTGTATTAGTAGGGTTTCCTAACACTTCAAGGAGATATTTAGATTGACTCATGGTTTCAAGGGATTCAGTCCATGGTAGGCTGCTGCAAGGTAGGATCAACATGGTGGAAGGGACTGGTGGAGCATAGTTGCTCAGTTCATGGTGGCCAAGAAATAGAGCAGAGGAACAGTGCGAGAGACAAAGGGTCAGGGAACAGATGTAGACCCCAAGGTCACCCTCCATGACTACCCAGGAGTGTGTTTCCTTATTTTGGGGGCATCTCTTAAGCCAATCAAGTTGAGAAATATTAATGTTGACCATCATAGACTATGACTAATATACACAAGTCTGTGTTCCCAGCTTGGTTTTGCATCATTAGAAGTCAATAACTCCACGGCAGCAGATTTGGTCACATACATTTGAGCTGGTGCTTGATATTGTTGTCAAATTGAATTGACTTGAAAACTCATTATGTAAGATCTAAAATGACAAGACAGATAAGCTGTGGAGTAGCTGATCATTTGGAATAGAGATATTTGCTATTATAGATACTTTAAGGCTTGATTTGAGAAGAGTTTTTTACATTCACATTATTTCTGGAGCACAGGGACCTGAGCTTTACTTCCCTTGAAACAGCAAATCCCTCACAGGAATTGAGAGAGATGATATATGGTCCTCACCACTAAATTCGGTAATAAACAGTGCTGGTTCTATTTTACAAAGGAAGGAACAGTTCTGAGATGCTGAGAAACAACTCCAAATTCACACACTGAACATATAAATTAGTCAACATGCACATCATCCAAAATTTAGGGACTATTAGAATCAAACATTCACTACAAATAGAAAGTCCCATGCCTTTATACAGAGATTCTAATTCAGTAGATCAGAGTGCTTTCTATTTGTAATATTCATGATATAAATGTTTATTTATCACAATTCTCTCTTGATTCTGATGCATGTAACTCCCTAACTATACTGCAAGAAATCTTGCACTAGAATAGAAAGAGCAATTATCTCTTCACGGATACATTCCCAGATCCTGATATTCAGTCAGTGATGAAAAAATAGTTGTAGAATTATAAGTAAATGAATGAAAAACTTAGGCATTTTTGTTTGAATTAAAATATGAACAATTTGTATTACTAGCTGTCATTTTAGATATCATATCAAAGCTTACTCATTTATTAACTCATTTGGAAAATATTTGCTTAACTTTTCCCATATGCCTGGCCAGTGCTATATAATAGGGAATAAATAGATATTTATGTAATATTTAAAACAGGATCTGTCTCTCAAAGAGTTCTGATGATTATTATGGAAGAAATCAACCAAGTAAGAATAAAAGGGATCTCTAATAAAACTGGTGAAGAGATACTATTATAGATCTATGGGTATGCACATAAACTAGGGGTACAAAGAAGAGGATGATCAGTTCTATTCTGAGGAAGGAAATTAGAGAAAGACTCTACAGAAGAGGTATAATGAACCTTGAAAGACAGACAGGTGTTCGGGTGTTTGTCATTACCTGTGGAGTAGGCAGCAGCCCTGCTAATGGAAGAAGGAGTATCATGAGCTCCAGGAAGTGAAATTGGTCTTCAGGACTTGGGTTCAAGGAGTGACCGTCACACAGTACCAATGTGATTGTAAAGATAAACACAGGAATAGTAGCAAAAGGATCCAACAGTTTCCGGTGGAAGTTTTCCTCTATGATAGTCTGTCCTTTCCCCCTTCTCTCCCCTGCACATAGAGGTTTACAAAGGAGGGAGGGGAAGTCCTTTGTTTTAACCTTTGAATAAATGGTTAGAGCTGGGATTTTAAATCAGGGCTATTTAAGCTCCTGAAATTGGGCTCTTAGAAACCACACTAACAGCTTTCCAAGAAATTGGGAAGCAGCGAGGGGTAGAAGGGGAATAAAACTCTTGGTCCAAATCTTCCAGTATGTGATCCCTGGGGATCCACTTTAATGCAAATCCAAACACTCATCAAGGAAAGTTCATTTTGTTTTCAACTTGGTTTTTTTTTTTTTTTTAATTTGTATTATTTTCCTTAAGTTAGAGCTGGGGAAACCGAAGCTTAAGAGAGGCGGAGTAGCTTGACCAAGACCACCCAGCTGGCAAGCCCCTTACCCCCACCTGGGACGGACTTGGACCATGGTCTTTCTTTTCCTTCCCCACTTCTGATCTTACTCCAGGCTGAAATATCAGGGTAATGAGGAGAATGTGTGCACTGCTGGACCACCTAGAGCTACAAAGCACTTTCCCAACATCCCCTTTCCCCTCCACAAGCGCTATGTGCTATCCTCATCTTACAGCAAAGATAATTGGCAATGAAATATGCCAGGGACTTGGCAAATCCCAAGGCCACAGAATGCTCAGATCGTTGAACTTAACCCACCTCTTCCTTTAGCCTGAAATTTCCATAGTTGGAAGAAATACATTTGTTTTCGGATTCTCCATATTTCCCCCGAGGTGTTTTTTAAATATAGCAATTTACTATGGCAAACTAATCCTATTCATTGTGAAGACTTTTTTTTAAAGGAAAGGGTATTTGATGTATTAAATATTGGTTCAGCTGTAATCCAAGACCTCATTTTTATTCTTTTAATTAGTAAGAAAACCACTAAACCATACTGAGTATGTTGTTTGTTGGGCAAAAATAAATTTTAAATGACCAAAACATTATAGTTCTAAAATATCTGCAGCAGCATTTATTCTATAAGCATTAGTACTACTCCTTAGTATTATCACATTGACATAATTACACCTTATAAATACCTCAAATTTGTAGTAACATCCTTTCAAGAATTATTTTTAATTATTGTACTTGACATGACAAATTAAACATGTTGTTTGACGTAATTACGCTAAATAATTCAAAATGCTCAGTATGCTTAAAAGTAGCAATTAGCATAATTAAGTGAAAAGTACTATACATTTTGGTACTGATTCATCACCGCATACTGGGATTTTCTAGAAAGACTTAATAAAGCTTAGGTGGGGCCACTGAAACGGCACTTGCATTCGGATCTTGACAAAGCTCTCTCTGGAAGACACTGTGATCAGGTAGCTTTCTGTCTATGAGAGACAGCTGATCAGACCCCTCATCAGGGAGAAATGACTGTCAAATGCATGCCCTCTGCAAGGTGAAAAGATAGAAGACAGTGGGATGATGATGGGAGTGCTGACTGCTGGTACCTCGCTGGCTCGAGAGCTGAGAGACTCCTTGCTACAGCTCAGGAGGATGCCACTGAACACTCAGACCCAAGCCCTGGCCAGGAGCTCAGGGCAGCCTTACTGCAGACTGCACCACTGTCCTCTCTGAGAAACTGACCTCCAGTGGGCAAGTGGGTTTGCAGCCAAAGCAAGAGATGAACTGATGTTTTGAAAGATCTACTACAATTGATAATGGTAATATGGTGAATGTTTAATAAATCTTAAAAAGTTATGACAGTAAGAGACACTTTGCAGTGAATCCCCCTCAAAATCCTCCTGCTCACCTTCAACATACCCATCCCATTGTCCTTGCCTCTTTCTGCAGCAGCTCTGGAGTTCTCTTTCCTAAATGTCCTTACCAATGTGATAAAAAAAATAGTGACTGCTGATGCCCAGTGCCATCCAACAGAAAGGGAGGCTTGTAAAAACATGACACTGTATCCTCATCTACTTTAGTCACCAGATCTGGCACCGTGTGACTCCTGGCTCTTCCCCAAAGTCACAGTGACCATGAAAGGGATACGTTTTGAATCCATTCAGGACCTCAAGGCAGCCAGGACGGCACAGCTGAAGATCCTCAGGAAAGAGGACTCCAGAGCTGCTGCAAGAAGAGGCAAGGACAATGGGATGAGTGTGTTCAAAGTGAGAGGAGTGGAGATTTTGAGGGGGATTCATGGCAGTGTGTCTTTAACTGTAATACATTTGTAAACTTTAAGTAGTCACTATATTTTTTCAATCACTCCTCACATGTGCATGGAACTTAGTTGAAAACAAGGTCTGGGAACAGGAGGAGGTAAGGTTAAAAGATTCATTTACTTACCAACTTATCCTGAGGACCATGGTGTAGAGTGCAAATGAGAAATGACTTAGCTAAGAAGAAAGAGATAGGGTGATCCAACACATTATTTTTTAAAAATATATATATTTATTGGTACATTTTAGGTATAAAATACATTTACATTTATCATTGGGTGTTTGTACCAGAACATGATGTATCTTAGTTTTTATCTTTTCTCCCATTACCTGTGCACCCTTCAACCCCTCCACCCTTCCCTATCTACACAGTTTGATTCCATTTTTTTTTCTCATAATTTTTTTCTTTCCCATCTTCCCTTTTCCCTTTCCCTTCCACCATCCCCAAACCCTTGGACCTCTTCTTATTTCAAATTATCAGTTATTCATTTTAATCATTTTCATCCTTATTTACACTTTCAGTTTCTCACACTAGAGAAACTATTTGGTATTTACACATGTGTGTCCTATTTATTTCACTTATGAGTATGGCCTCAATATGCATCCATTTAGCTATAAATGACTCTAGTTTCTCACTCTTTATGGCTGAGTACTACTCCATTTTATAAAAAAACCACATCTTCTTTATCCAATTTCCAGTCGATGGGCATTTGGGCTGTTTCCAAGCTTTAGCTATTACAAACTGTGCCACTATAAACATAGGTGCACATATATCGCTGTGGTATGATTCTTTTAATTCTTTGGGGAAGATTCCCAGTAGGGGAATAGCTGGGTCAAATGGGACCTCTAATCCTAGTTTTCTGAGGTATCTCCATACTGACTTCCACAGTGGTTGCACCAGTCTGCACTCCCACCAACAATGGAGAAGGGTTCCTTTCTCTCCACATCCCTGCCAGCATTTGTTATTTGTTGATTTCTTGATAGCAGCCATTCTTTCTGGAGTGAGGTGGAATCTCAGTGTTGTTTTCATCTGCGTTTCTCGAATGACCAGTGATGTTGAACATTTTTTCATATATTTACTTGCTGTTTTTACTTCTTTGTCTGAGAAATGTCTGTTCATTTCGGTGGCCCATTTTTGAATTGGGTCTTTGAATTTGGGAGGTCTGATTTTTTTCAGTTCTTTATATATTCTTGATAGTAGACCTTTGTCTGAGCTACAGCAGCTAAATATTTCTTCCCACATTGTAGGTTGTCTCTTAGCTCTGTTGGTGGTTTCTCTTGCAGTGCAGAAGCTTTTTAATATGATGAGATCCCAGTTGTTGATTCTTTGTGCTAGTTCCCGTGCTACTGAGGTTTTGTTCATAGTCTTTTCCTATGCAAATGTCTTCAAGAGTTCTACCTAACTTATCTTCCAGCAGGTTTAGTGTTTCTGTTTTAATATTTAGATCTTTAATCCACTTTGATCTTAGTTTAGTGCATGGTGATAGGTATGGGTCTAGTTTTAATCTCTGACAGGTTGAAATCCAGTTTTTCCAATGCCATTTATTAAATAGGCTATCTTTCCTCCAATGAGGGTGGTTGGCTCCTTTGTCAAAGATGAGGTGGCTGAGTATGGCTGCAGTTGTTTCTGCTTCTTCTAATCTATTACACTGATCTTTGGGTCTGTTTCTTTGCCTGTTTCATGCTGTTTTTATCATAGTAGCTTTATAGTATAGTTTCAAGTTAGGGATTGTGATGCCCCCAGCCATGACTCTGTTGCCTAGAATTGCTTTTGCTATTCTAGGTTTCTTCTGTTTCCAAATGAATTTTTGTATTGTTTTCTCTAGTTCTCTGAAGTAAATTGTTGGAATTTCAATTGGCATTGCATTGAATCTATATAGTAGTTTTGGAAGTATGGCCATTTTCACTATATTGGTTCTTCCTACTAAAGAACAAGGGATATCTTTCCATTTTCTTATATCCTCTTCAATCTCCTTCTTCACAGAGTGCTGTAGTTTTCAGTGTAGAGGTCTTTTGCTTCCTTTGTTAGGTTGATTCCTAGATATTTCATGTTTTTAGATGCTATTGTAAAAGGAATTATTTCCCAAATTTCTCTTTCAGTGGGTCTGCTATTTGCATATAAAAAGGCTATTGTTTTTTGAGTAGCACATTAATTATTAAGTGAGAGGCTAACAGGTGTTTGTTAATCTTCTCCACCAGAGATGCAAATGTGTGTGTGTGCACGCACGTTTGGGTATGTGTTTGTGCACACGCCTGCAAATGTGCATCTGTTACAATTCCCAGGCTTTAGGAACCTGGTGGACTAAGGTCAGACCAATTCAGGAAACCAGTTGCTTCTGCCTGTAATTGGCTGGGCAACCTTAGGAAGTTTCTGTACTTCTCTACGTATGGCTATTTGGAGCCTGTATAAAATGGGATTGAAATCTTGAGAATGGTTTGTACACTAGAGCTGCTAGAGTCAGATGTGAAGTGGTTATTTCTGTTGCTCCACTGCCATTCTTGATGTGTCCCCACTCTGTTACCTGTCTGCACCCCTCCATTCTCCTCCATGCTTCCTGTTAGGAATCAACACCTATTTAGACATCTAAGTGAATGCACTTAGCATTTCTGCGCCCACTGCACACACATACAAGGCAGACACCTTTCTGGTGCATGTCCGTAACCCATGAAAGATCATGATTTTGAAAGGGTTCCATATGGAACACAGAATTTAGAGCCAGAAAATGGGATTTGAGTCGGGATCGACAGTTCTATGGTGGGTGGCTGTGGGGAAGTCACTAACTCTCACTGAGCATGTCCTATCCTTTGCAGATTGTGAGACAGCCTACAGCACCATGACACGGAAACCACACCTGAAGATAGAGCAGAGATAGGGCTGGGCAGGACAGAGAAAATCAAGATAGGGTAGAAGGAGGTAAGGCAAATCAGGGTTTTAAAATTGTACTGTAAAGAAAATCTGCAGCTGCAGGACACAAAGCTTCCCAAGGTCACAATGCCTTCTCCAAAAAACAAACAAACAAAAAAACTGTGTAAGGGTCTTAAAGATCTGCTAAGCCTGGAAATTGGGGTGCTGATTCTGACTGTAAAGGGAGCCTGCGCATTTCCTCTATAGGCTCATCCTCAGGGAAGCAGCTGTATGAAGGGCAGCAGCTCTAACTTCCGGCTATAGCAGATGACTTGTTTTACAACCCAGCCACCAGAGGGGTCACCCACCCTGACAGATGTAGGAATGCACAGCCTGGGTCATGCAGCCGGAGGACACCCCAAGATCACATAAAACCCCAATCCCAGACTGTAACATGCCTCTCTCTTGAGGGCCCACACTGTAGTACAAGTGAGAACTTTTACCTAATAAGTATTTTCATACTTCTCATGGGTACACTTTGCAATTATTTTCTGGGGTGCAACTCAGCAAACCTACAACCTACCCCATAGGCAGGATGAGCTGTGACCCCCCTCTTCTCTTTCGGGGACCTCCTGGGACCCTGTCTGGTGACAGCACAACCACTAGGTGAGTCCAGCCAAGGCCAGAGGATGTTGAAGGTGATAGAGGCAAAGAAAGAGAAGTTCTAACAGGAGAGCAGACAAGAACAGTCCGGGATCACCTGTGATGGCTCATGCTACCCAGGAAGGGCCGGAAGGCAAATTTCATAAGTGGATCTGTGTGAAGAGAGAAATCAGAGAGGGGAAGGCAGATGGGATTCAAGGAAGCTTGCTGGGGAGCCAGGACAAAATTCATGGTAGAGTGGGCTCTCTGGAGCTCAGGATACTGTGGCCCTGCAGGCTGGCTGGCAGGAGTTCTCTGCTCATAGAGGTGATTCTCTCTCTCTCTCTCTCTCTCTGTCTCTCTCTCTCCTTCTTTCCTGGGAACCGAACTCAAGGTCCTCTCATTGAGCCACATCCCCAGACCTATTTATTTTTTGTTTTTAGGCAGGATCTTGCTAACTCACTAAGATGCCCAGGTGGGGCTCAAACTTGCGATCCAACAGAAGTGATTGCTTGGACAAATTTTCCACATCATGGAAGGATACAGACCCAGAAGCCCAGACTTCTGAGAGCCATCATGATAGGATGAGGAAGAAACAGAGCTGATGGAGAAGTCAAAGAAATGGGGTTAGAGAACAGGAAGTCACCAGAGTTCTGTGTTTCCCATGCAAAGTCCAAGGGCTGCAGCAAGGAAGCAGCAAAAATATAAATAAATAAATAAAATAAAGGAGGAGGGACAAGGAAAGGCTGCTGAGGAGACCCTGGAATGACTCTGGTTTATGCCCCAGTGCTTCTCAACAGGGCCACCAGCAGACTGTCCACACCCAGTGTCTGTGGAGAGGGCCCTGTAGGGTCTGCAAACTGTATTTTCATGATGGGTTTTTCTTGGATGCGTTTGTCTGATAATAAAATAAGGCTAAAATATTCCACTTCAGGGAACTATGCCATATGTCTTAGACTAATCAAAATCCCATAGAAATTTAGGGCACAACTCTCTTTTCTAGCCCCATGAGCATGCTGTGCTCTCTTCTAAGGAAGCAGCTTCTTGAGGTCCAGTTCCTTCAGATTTGCCTCCTGAGAACCTGCACAGGCTCAGCTGTCCTGTGAGGCTCCCAGCGCAGTGCTCCAGCTCTGGGCCACCTCGTCAGGGTCTGAGGTGGGAAGGTGGCCAGGAGACCACAATAGGAGTATTATCAAACAATGTGGTGAATGTTCACCTTTTTTAAGAAAAGAAATTACTACAGGAAAAGACACATTGCCACAAATCCCCCTGAAAATCCTCCCACTGAGCACATCATCCCATTGTCCTTGGCACTTCCTGCAGCAGCTCTGGAGTCCTCTTTCCTGAGGATCTTTAGCTTTGCTGTCCTGGCTGCCTCAATGTCCTGAGTGGATTCAAAACATCTCCCTTTCACAGTCATTGTGACTTTGGGGAAGAGCCAGAAGTCGCACAGTGCCAGATCTGGTGACTAATGTGGATGAGGACACAGCATTGTGTTTCTATGAGCTGCCTTTCCACTGGATGTAGCACAGCAGCAGCAGTCACTGTAGACCCTTAGGAAAGAGGACTCCAGAGCTGTTGCAGGAAGTGGCAAGGATGACGGGATGAGGGTGTTAAAAATGAAGGGGAGGATTTTGAGGGAGATCCATAGTGATGTGTCTTTTACTGTAGTTTTTTGTTTAGATTTAAACATTCACTATATATTTTGATTGCACTTTGATATTTCAGTCCAGTGATGAATCCAGATAGAAGAAGTTTGTTGTCCTTGAAGTCAAGATTTACTTCGGGGTGCAGTCAGCGCTGGAGTCTGGCTCAGCCCAATTTAATGGACCGTATTTCTTAGTGTAATTTATTTTTCTCTCTTCTGCTTCTCCACCCTTATTTCTCCTGTATCAAGAAGTTTTTGTTGGGGCCGGGGGTTTAGCTCAGTGGTTTCGCCGCTTGCTGCGCAAGCGCAAAGACCTGAATTTGATCCCCGGTACCAAAAAAAAGTTTTTGTTACTGAATTTATGTACGGTCAAGTGTTCTTCTATGGATTCCTGAGCCAGCAGAATAAATGAAAAAAAGACTTTACGTTTGTTTATATCTATAAGAAATAGGAAATTGATTTTGTTTTCTGGAATCAAAAAAATATATAAATCAAACAGACTCTTCTTCCTAGTTTGCTTTTCTAAATGATGCCACCTTGTCCCCTTAGAAATCTAAACATTGTACCAGACTCAGCCCTCTCTTCCATGACACCACAACCCAAAGCTGCTTCCTAATCTCCCTCTCTGTCTCCCTCTGTCACTTTGTCTCTGTGTCTCTCCCATACTGAGATGGGATTGAACCCAGGTCCTCTGCACTAACCTTCATCTTCAGCCCTTTTTATTTTGAGGCAGGTTCTTTCTAAGTCACTAAGTTGCATAGATTGTGCTCAAACTTAGCATCTTCTTGCCTCTGCCTCACAGAATTCTGGGAGGATCACAGGTATATGCCACCACACCTGGTTTAAACATCTCTTAAATCCAGGCCTGCTCTTCTTTCTCCTTTTCTGTACTTGGTCCATGACCACATCGGCATTTGCCCAATCTTTAGCACTTCCTCTGGCTTTGCTTTTTCCCATTTGCACCTCTCTACCCAGTATTCTGCTCTGTAGCCTTGGACAGAGGGTCACATTCTTCTGTATTCTTATGTTCATGTCTGGCTCACTTTCTGCCCCAGCCCATCTGTCTAGTAAACAGCCACTCAACCTTTGGTTCCTTCTCTCTCTCTCTCTCTCTCTCTCTCTCTCTCTTTCTTTCTTTTCCTTTCTTTCTCCCTTTTTTCTCATTCCAGTGATTTATTAAAACAAACATCTGGGGTGGGATGGGGTCGAGGGGAGCTCACTCAGCACAGGGACCCTGAGTTCACCTGAACACCACAGAGACAAAATCTGAGACCTGAGAACAGGCTCTGCTTTGGGCTGAAGAACTGGCTTGCTGAGGGCGAATCCAGGAACCCAAGCAGAACTGCTGTTGGGCCAAGGCCAGGCAGGCCCTGGACACCTTCCTCACACAGTGCCTTTGGTCCTTTCTAAGGCAGCTTTCCTGACCTAGCCCCTCCTCTTCTCTTCCCAGCGAAGAGTTGTATACTACTCCCTGTGCAGAATTCCATCGGAGAGCCTGTGACACACCTTTGCCTTTATTTGCTCATGTGTCTCTACACTTACGAGCCGGTGAACACATTGGTATGCAAAAGCATTTCAATTCATCTTTCCCAAATGTTGGCATGTGTTTGCTGAATGAATTAATGAATGAATTAATCAATCAGTAATTATTCAATCAACCAAACAATCATTCAAGATTGACCTTTAAGTGAATGACCACATGTATTTTCTGGTCTACTGGGGAAGTTTGTCATACATGCAATTGAAATTAGAACCTTTATAAGCCTAAAAAATCCCATTGTTGAATGAACTGTTTTTTGTTTCATTCTCTTTTCTTGGATTCTTTGCTCTCCCCATGAAAGTTTAGGATGAAAATTCGAATGCACAAATAGCAGTGCAGCCCCAGCGATTACTCCTATAATCCATGAGCACTAGGCTTTGGTTGGACTGTGAGGATATTTCCTTACCAGGAAATCACAGTGATTTTGTGAAAGTCACAAAGGAAATGTTTTTTGTTGAGAAATAGCATGCTCCAACTAACGAGGACAGGAAACAAGTGTGTGCTTTTAAATCCTGCCTATTAATCCTATGCCTCACAGTGAAATGACACAGCCTGGAAACTCGAAGCTAACGGTTGGCCTCATGGACCTCCCCTGCACTCCCCATGTGCACTCCCTGTGGCTCACAGCAGTGTCTTTCTGTCCCTCATAGAGGCACTTTTCCAGCCTGGCTCCCACTTACCATGCTCACCATAGACCGTAGCTTTCCCAGCTTGACAGAAATGAAAACTGAGGCTTTGAACTGGTAGGAGACTACTCTCAGAACACCACTGGTCAGATCTGCCCAATCCCCACAGCTCCATGTTCTATGAGATGGATCATAAAATATAGTGAATAAAAAAAGAATGCATTAGAATAAAAGACATTGGCATGGGGGCTGGGGATTTGGTTCTGCCGCCTACCTCACAAGTGCAAGGACCTGAGTTGAATCTCCAGTACCAAAAAAAAAAAAAAGACATTGCCTTGAATCCCCCTCAAAATCCTCCCCTCGCTTTGAACACGCTCATCCCATTGTCCTTGCTACTTTCTGCAGGAGCTCTGAGGTCCTATTTCCTGAGTGTCTAATTGTGCTGCCTCAATGTCCTGACTGGATTAAAAAACTTCCCCTTTCATGGTCATTTTGACTTTGAGGAAGAGCTGAAAGTTGCACAGTGCCAGATCTGGTGAGTAAGGTGGATGAGGACACAGTGTCGTATTTCTATTTAACAGAAATTGCTGTAGATTTTTGATCAATAAGGGATGATCATAAAATTTGGTGAATGTTTAATTTTTTTTTTTTTAAATCTGGTTTCCCTGAAAATAAGACTTAACTGGAAAATAAGTGCTAGCCATTACCGTGGTGATGGCTGGTGTTGTGCAGATTACACCTTGCTGTTCTCTTGCTGGTTGGTTACTCTGTAAGGCAGGTGAGGCAAGGTGACTGGGACTGGTATTTGGGAGCTCTAGTTTTCAAGCTTGATTAATTTCTGGTTAGCTCTTATTTTCAAGGAAACATTGTTTTTAACTAAATGGCATATTGCCATTAATTCCCCTCAAAGTACTCTCAAAACACTCTCCTGGCTTAAAACACACTTATCCCATCCTTCTTGGTAAGGTATATTTTAATGCAAAATTTTTTAAAATTTAAACCTTCACTGTATCTTTCCTTCACTTCTTTTTTTTTCCATTAATTTTATTGGTACATTTTAGATATAAAATACAGTTACATTCATCATTGGGATCTTGTACTTTTACGTGAGTCTTGGTTCTTATTTTTTTCCCTTTCCCCTGCCTCCCTTCACTCCCTCCACCCTTCCCTATTAACAAAGACTTTGTTTATGTTTTTTTCCTTTTCTCATATTTTTTCTTTTCCCTTTCCTCTCCCCTACCCCTCCTACTTCCCCTGCTCCTTTAGACCTTTCCTTCCTATTACACAATATCAATTATACATTTAAAAAATTATAATATCAAAATTTAGAGGACATTACCACAGAGTTTACAGAATTGAAAAGGATATAGAAAGCATATTACAAAAATCTCTTGAAATAATTTGACAACTTCTAAGAAGTACCTTGGAAGCCAAATTAATGAAACTGACTCTGGAGGAAATATAAAATTTGAATAGCACCTATTAAAGAAAGTATATACCTAGCTTGAAAATCTACCCATATGACAACAGGCTCATATACATTTTAACTGATGAATTATATCAAACATTTAAAGCAGAAAAAAGAAGGAACACTTCTCCCCTCATTTTAGGAAATCAGCATTGTGCTAATCCTAAAACTGGATGAAGATAATAGAAGAAAAAAGTATGAACATAGATAGAAATTTGTTTAACAAAACAAACTATTAGAAGTCAGATCTGGCAGGATGTAGAAAGTGGTTTTATTATAGGGATGGCAGTGTTGGTTCAGCATTGGAAGATCCACCCCCAAAAGTCATCATTTTAACAGAGGAAAGGAAAAAGCATATGATCCTGCCAGTAGAGAAAAAATACTACTAGAGGAAATACTAGAGAAATACTAGAGGAAAAATATTGGACTAAATTTTACAGCTGTTCATGGTAAAAGCTATCAGGAGACTAGAAGTAGAACAGAACCTTCTCAGTGGGTAAGACATGTACTCCATACTTCAGCAAAAGCGCCTTATATGAATGAAAAAGATACAATGCTTTCTCCCTAAGGTGAGGAACAAGGGCAGATATGCCTACTCTTCATCTGTCCATTAAACTTTGAAACATAGGCCCGAACCAAAGTAGTCTAGCAATAAAAAGAAACAATTAGCAAAGGATTGGCAAGGTAGAAGTAAAATCTTTACATGTAGATGAAATGATTATCTACAGAGAAAATACTAAGAAATCTCTAGTAGTCCCTAGAGCTTGCATTTGAATTTAGCAGGATTATAAAACACAAGATATATATAAAAATTCAGGTCTGTGTATACTTGCTATAAATGAAGAATTGGATATTGAAATTTAAAAGTTAGGTAGAAATACAAAGGACCTAGAAAAGTAAAAAGAAAAAAAAAGTGTTGGAAGACATTTATTACCTATTTTTTTTTCTTGGTACTGGGGATCGAACTCAGGACCTTGGACTTGCAAGGCAGGCAGCAGAATGACTGAGCTAAATCCCTGGCCCTTATTACCTAATTTTAAGACTTCCTCTAAAGCTACAGTAATCAAGGCAGTGTTGATGTAAAGAAAGACATATAGAGCATTGGAATAAAACAGAAAATCTGGAAATAGAACCACACATATATAGTCCACTGAGTTTTGAAAGATTATTTAACATTAACATTTATAGAACACAAACTCAACTCAAGAGCAGAGGAAAAGATAGTGTTTTCAGCAAATGGTACTAGAATACCTGGTAGCTGTATGTAAAAAATTTACCTCAACAGTTTATTTCTATACAAAAAGATAACTTGAAAGGATCTATGAACCTAAATATGAAAGACTAAAACTATAAAACTTTAAGAAGAAATTAAAAAGGAAAATGTTCATGAATTTAGGGTAGGCAAGAATTTCCTAGGATACAAAAAACATGATGCATAAAAGAAAAAAATTGATAAGATTCCATCAAAATTTAGAGCTTTAAATGACATCGTTAAGAATATGAAAAGTGTCCTTAAACAGACCATATTTATAATACATATAACCTATGGCCAGAATATGTAAAGAATTCTTACAGCTCATTAATAGACAACCCAATTAAAAAGTAGACAGAAGATGATAAATAGCCAGTACAGCACAAGGAAAGGTGTGCAACACTAGAATCAGAAAAATACTAATCAGTACAATAACAAGATTGTATTATACACTCATTAGGGAGATGAAGTTAAAAGTTTTAAAAGAACAGATGTCAGCTTAGGTGTGAACCAGTTAGAACTTTTGAATACTGTAATGTGAATGTAAGATGATAAAACCATTTTGGAAAACAATATAGAAAATACTTGTATTACTGTTAAAATCAACAGTTCTGTTCTTAAGTTTTTACTTAAGAGGAATGAAAACACATGTTCACAATAGATTTGTACATACAAGTTGACTATCCCTTATCTGAAATTCTTGGGACCCAAAGTGTTTCAGATTTTAGTTTGCAATCCAGTTGATCTGCAAAGAGGATAGCTATTCCTGCTTTTTTTTGAGTTCCTGTCACATGGAGTACTGTTTTCCACCCTTTAATTGTCAATCTATGGGTTTCTTTTTGAATTAAGTGTGTTTCTTGTATGCAGCATATTGTTAGATCTTGCTTCTTGACACTTTCAGCCAGTCTATTTTTTTTGATTGGTGAATTGAGACCACTGTCATTGATGGTTATAACAGGTATGTATTGACTTATCATTGTCATGACCTTTTCTGTTTGTTGGATTCTCCCCCTTTGCATTTAATTTCTTGTCATGCCCAACAGATTCATTCTGCTGACCTTACTGGGGTTGTGATCCTCATTGTCTTTTCCTAGGATATTATGAAAATTTTTTGGAGTGCTGGTTTGGTATTCATGAAGTTCCTCAGGGGCTCTTTGTCATGAAAGTATCTTATTTCTCCATTAATTTTGAAAGATAGTTTTGCAGGGTACACCAATCTGGGTTGGAGGTTGTTTTCCTTCAGGGCTTGAAATACATAACTCCAAGCTCTTCTTGCCTTGAGGGTTTGCATTGAGAAGTCTGCTGTGATTCTGATGGGCTTTCCTTTGTATGTGATTTGTTTCTTTTCTCTCACTGCTTGTAGAATTTTGTTCTTCTGTTGGATTTCTGGAATCCTAACTATTATATGCCTATGTGTAGATTTTTTTTTTATCAAGTCTAGTTGGAGTCCTATATGCCTCACTTATCTATATGTCAAATTCTTTCCCCCTGCTTGGGAAGTTTTCTGCCATCACTTCTGTGAAAAGATTTTTTATGTCATCTGCACTCTCTCCTGTTTCTTCATTGACTCTGATCAGTCTTATGTTATTCTTCTTTGCATCATCTAGTAGCTGCTGGATTGATTTCTCGTGGTTCCTTACAATTTTAAAGAAATGTTTCTTTACCTTCTCACTAATTGCAATCTTATCTTTTGTATCTGAAATTCTGTCCTCACATTGGCTCATTCTGCTGCATAAGCTTTCAGTAGTTTTTAATCTCCTGGAAATCTGTTTGCATCTGTTTTATGGATTCCATTTGTTTCCTATGTTGGGATTCCATCATGTTCCTCAGCTCCTCTATTTTTTTTTTAATCTGTGTCCTCTCTAGATTTATTAATCATGTCTTTCACTATGGGCACAATCTCTGCTGTTATCTGAGAAATTATTTCTGATTTCATTTTTTCCAAATCTCCTTTTGTTACCAGTTCAGGGAGTCCAGATGGTTGAGTATCAGATTGTTCCATCTCCTTTCCCTTTGAGGTTGCTGTAGGTGATCTGGAAGTCTGGTTTTGAGGCTTGTTTACGTGTCTTCTTATTTCGATGGGGGGGTGGTGCTGCTGGCACCCATGTGGCTCACCTCCTGTGTGCTGGGAGCTGTGATATGGTGGCTTGGGAGCCTTTTCCTGGGCACTGGGATTGGCTCCCCTCTTCTGTGCCAGGAGTGGTGCTATGGAGGCCCAGGAGCCTCCTCCCTTTCCTTCACTTCTTATGCTCACGGTGTCATGATTCAAATGAAATCATTTACATGATTATTGAACACCTAATAGTACTTTCTTGCCTATTTTGGAACACTTGACTAACCCTTCATAAATTGGTTCGATGAAGGAGAAAGGCAAAGCAAAAAAGCTTAGCATCTAAACAAGGCTGGTTCTAGCCTAGCTTTGATGGCATACTTACTGCTTGACCCTGAAAGAGTCATGGTTTTAAGATTTCACCTCATTCAAATGAATTGTTTGGGTTTCACAATTTCAAAAATACATTCACCTCTAACCATCTTATGGAGGGGAAAGCAGGTGGCAAGACTAAAGCAAAAAGCTGGGGATACCCTTTAAATTACATATTCTTAGACTGGAAGCAACCTTCCCCAGGACTGCCATAAACAAATCAGTACCCATATCTATCAATATTTATTGTTAATTAGTGAATAATTAATTACTGTCAAGAATCAATGATTTATTTTTATATTTTTCTTTGGGTTTTATTTTCAAGAAATGCACCTTCCTATCTTTTGACAATATTGGGTACATTTAGGGTAGTATGGCCATAGACTATCTTCCTGTCTTCTGATGGATGCTAGTTACATCTTCTATGTGTCCTGGCCTGTCAAAGTGGACAATGCAAATTGCTGGTATCACCATTGTGTTAGAATAAAGAAAAAGAAATTGTCCAAAGAAGAAGGGAATCAACAACATACAGCACTGCGAATTCTCAGCCAATGCAGAAGGGTGAGTGTCAGAAAAACTATTATGAATTGCTGGTCTTCTAGGTGCTGATATTTTTCATTATGCCCCTTATATATCATCAGATATCTTTCTGATTTAGGGACAAGAATACTGTACATATTACTTTTCTCCTTAGTGAAAGGGAATACTTGCCATCCAACAGTTCAGTGAAAAATCCTTTTGAATGGCCTTACACTGACCCTGATCTCATATCCAAGACTATTGTACAATTAGTTTCCAAATTGTGAAAAACACCAAGTTCTGTTCATTTCTGGAATGCATACCATTCTGAACTTAATTACATCCTCTGATCCTAGGTATTGATAATAACTCTTTGATTCCTATTAACTCAATTAATCAGTATTTGGAGCAAGACATGTGGGCCAAGAGCTTCGCTGGATGCAACCAGAGTCCTTGTTCCCAGTGCCAGATGTTTCTGGGCATTGGAGATGTAATGGTAAACAAACGCAGTCTCTTAGCCGTGAAGGCTTCTCCAGCCAATAGGAAAGGCAAATATGTAAAAAGAAAAGGCCATTTCATGTGAAAATGGCCATACAGAAATAAAGTGCACGTCAAAGGGAGGCCTAAGGGAAGGGCCACCTAATTTAGAAGAAAAGCGCATGTACTCAGTATAGACTGAGACGTAAGATGGTAACCAACAGCCCTAAAGTTCAGCCACTAGCATAATACTACATTCTTCCTCTTTCTCAGGATGGCCGCATACTAACTCAGCATTGGTTCCATGCTACCTTTATTATGGAATCCAGGCTGGAGGAGCAGGTGCTATCTGGAACACGTAAGTCTCCTTCTGGAGGACAGGAAGTAGAGGCAAAGGACAGCTCAGAAGGGCCCTAGTCACTTCCTGCTAAACTGCTGAGAAGAACTGCCTCAGAGCCTCGGTTTGTTCATTGAACCCCTGGCAAATTCCCAGGAAAGATGAGCCCTGAACGTCCTGAGCCTGTGTATCTCTTCCTTGGGGGAGAAGGCCGCCATCCAGCATGGCAGTTGGCCCTGGTGAGAGATAGGACCGGAAGTTAAGGCAGAAAGAAGATAGTTGGGACTCGGTAGCACTTGGATTTGTCCTGATGAACTATCCTAAAATCAGGAGGTTTTGCCTGGAGGGAAGAGAGGGGGAGAGGAGCCCGACTTCCCATCTAAAGCTCCGCACTGGCTGGTTGCACTCAGTGGCTCCCTCCTCTGCCGGAGATGCCCGGCAGGGCCCAGGAAGAGCAGAGAGAAGCCTGGCGTAGGCAGGAAGCAGGGACGGCGGCAAGCATGGCCTGGGCTCTGGCGGGGCAGGTGCCCCTCACCTGGCGTGGACCGGACCTGAGACCGGAAAGCTGTTCTTCTTTTTCCGTGCACTGCTGTTCAGGCTGATGGAATTCCCGCTCTACTTGCAAAACACAGCAGAGCAGAGACAATCAGTGCCTGGATTCAGGCTGGGAGCCGAGTGGAGGCCCTCCGGGGCCCGGGGCCCAGAACGAGAGCGGCCCAGCGCCGCCCGCATGGGGCGCGGCCCTTCCCCAGGCCCTGAGCGGAGGGTGCTGTGCGGAAGGCGCCGTGCTGAAGTGCAGTCCCAGCCTTGTGGGTTCGTCTCCTCCTGGAGCCAGGCTCCTCCTTGGTAAGGAAGAACGGAGAGCTAGGAGGAAGGAGGGAAATAAAGAAGCAAGCGAGGTTTACTGTTATTTTTTGTATTTTTCATATTGCATGTTTACATTACAGAGCAGTGATGCTCATTTTGGGAAACTGGTACATGCGTATGTTATATTTGCTTATTTTTCATCCCTTTGCCTCCTTCTTACCCTGATTCCCTTCCTGATCTTCAAAAGTCCACATCCTAGTTCCCTGCTCACTTTACTTCATTCCTTTACTTATTTATATTTTAGGTTTCTCCTATAAAAGCAAATATGTCATAGTTAACTTTCTGGATCTGGCTCATTTCATTTAGCATCGAGATCTCAAGTTCCATCCATTTCCCTGAGATTGACATGCTTTCATTCTTTTTTTACAGCTGTGTAGTATTCCACTGTGTATTAATGCCACATTTTCTTCATTCATTTATCATCGATGGAATCTAGGCTATTTATAGAGTTTTGCTACTATGAATTTTGCTTCTATACACATGGGTATGTGGGTATTACTACAGTATGTTAATGAGCTCTCCAAAGAAACAACCAACCGGGGGGGGGTGCGGTGTCTAAGAATTGCCTTATACAACAGTGAGGGTTTGGCTGGCATGCTGAGTCTGTTGGCAAACCCCTTTTTGCTCAGGGGCGGACAATTTTTTGTTCTGTTGAAGCTTTTGGTTAATTAAATGGAATCCACCTATATTTTGCAGAGCAAACTAATTTACTCAAAGTTAATGGCTTTAAAGGATTTAAATACTCATCTCATTCAACATTAACTCACAGAAATATACACAATGATAACACTTAACAAATATGTGAGTCCGTGAGCCAGCCATGTTGACAAATAAAGGGAAATGAAAGAAGGAAAAGAAGCGAAGAAAAAGACGAGAGAATCCATGTTAAAATCCCAGGGCTGGGCCGGGGGTGGTGGTGCTTGCCTGACATCCCAGTACTCTGGGAGGCCGCGGAGGGAGCTCACACGCTCAAGCCCCGTTTGGGCAATTTAGTATCTTAGTGAGAACCTGTCTCAAAATAAATTTTAAAAAATACAAAAGGCTGAATGCATAAATAAAAAATAAACCCTAGGACCTGGTGGTGACTCACCGATCTGGACTTTATTTTATTACTGTAGTTATATTATTACTGTCCCTTCTTTCATCTTTATATTTTACAGATGACAAAAGTGAGGCTCACAGTCCTGTGGATGGAGGTCCTTCCGTCCCTCCCTGGACAGACAGGATCACCAGTCAGCCCCCGGCCAGTTCTAGTTGAGTTTTGTAGGTCAGTGACTTAATTCACACTAGCAAGACCCAGCCAACTGATGGGTGGTAGATGCTGCTGAATTCATTTGCAAATAACAGAAACAAATCCTGAACTCGTGGGAGCTACTGAGAGACCCTGAGTGTGCCTCTCTGGAGAAGGGAGGTTGCAGTGCCCAGAGGCTTGGTGTCACCAGGGCGCCGTGAACCCATGTGCCGATTTGCCAGGACATGGTGAACACACGCTGTCTACTCCCCATGCCTAGCACAGGGCTGGGCTTGGGGGTGATTCGGAGAAGTGAAAAACAGAACAAGATTGAGCTCTTCCATTCCTGGCATTTTATTCCCATGGATGACCTCATTTTATTTGAAGCTGGAGCTGGCTCTGGGAGAGATGAGCTTCCCTAGATTTCTTTGTATGAATGGATAAATAGGTCGTAAGAGTGTGAATGCTGTGTCCTGCCTAGGGATTACAGCCGCGAGAAGCTGGAACATCAACAGAAGAGTGTGATTGCTCTCCCCAGGTCCAGAAAGGCAGAGTGCTGGGGTGCAGGCAGGTCCAGTGGAGGCAGCGCCCAAGATTATGGTGTCCGTGGGAGACAGGTGCAGCACCAGGGAATCACGAGGACAGAGCAGTGAGCACCCGGCCCTGTGGAAGAGGATCAGAGGTGGGCCAGTCACACTGCTCTGCTCGTGAGCAGCCATGATGGATCAGAATGTCTGCAGACACCAGTGGGGTGAAACCCTGGCCTCCGCTAGCACCTGCCCCCCACTTAGGGTTGTTCCCTGCAGTGCTGCAGAATGAGAATAAACTTCAGGTCAGAATAAATTGTTAAATCCTATCTCTGCCATGCACTTGCTGTGTGGCCTCAGATAAGTGACTTGGCCATCTCCAAGCGGATGAGACTGCCAGCTGGGCAGAACTGCCCCCAAGGGTGACAACCGGCTGACTGCGGAAGGTGCTTAGGCTAGCCCCCAACCCGGCTTCAGTCTTCAAGGTCAGGTGCTTATGTGTGGTTCTCTGCCCCTCCACTTATGCACAGTAGCCGCTCCCCTACTTACACAGCTCTTAGGGAGCTGTAGGAACATAATTTTCTGCTTTGCCAAGGATTCAGTTATTATCTTTCTCTCCGGAGAAAGCCGTGCTTTGATCTGAGATTGACAGATGAGGCTATTCTGAGAAGGACTAATTACAGAACACATCCAGCGAGTGTCCCTCTTTCTCCCACACACAGTTACTGGGACTGTCACGTGACGCACAGCCAGCCTTGCCAAGTGGCGAACCCTATGGCACCTGTTGGCAGTGGTTGCCCATAGCAACAGCAAGGGGCGGAGCCCTGAGGAGGGAAGTTGCTTCCAGTGTCTGTGACTGGTTTGGCTCAGGAGCTCTTTTTTCCTTTATGCACACACGTGTGTGAGGGCGCATGTGGTCAGAGGCGAGGGAGTTAGCGCACAGGAGTTGCAGAGAAGGACTGACACTTCCATCTACGTTGCTTTTAATGTAGAATGATTGACACGTTAGATATCCTGCTGGGGGAACCACTGACCCTCATTTTTTTGCAAATACAGCTGCCCTTTGGTATCCACTGGAGATCAGTTCCAGGAACCCCTGCGGAGACCATTCAAAGAAGCTCAAGTACATTATATAAAACATAAAGTGGCATGGACTCTCGTCCCATCCCTTCAAATCATCTCAGGTTATTATATTATCTAGTACAATGTAAATGCGATGTAAGAGAGTTGTAATGCAACATTGCTGAAGAAGTGATGACCCCACCCCAAAATGCTCATTATAAATGCGGTTATTTTTTTCCAAATTTTTCCAATTTATCGTTAGTTGAATCCATGGATGCAGAGTTCGAGAATATGAAATAACAGAGACCCATGCCTCAACTCATGTAAAATCACAGTGACCCTTTCCTGGAAAGTGGGAGTTTTAGGGTAGTGAATTGGGAAAGAAAATTTGCAATCCCATAGAAACTGCCATCACAGAGAGAGAAAAATAATGACAATAAACAACCCCAAGGGTTCTGGGAAGGGGAGCAGAGAGGGTCTGTGGTTTACTCTCTCTCTCCACAAAGAGAGCTGGCCACGAAGTGGTGTTAATCAGAAAACCACATCTTGGAGAACTTTGAATGTAATGGGACTGTCTCTAGGTGGCCCTTAGAAAAGTGACCAGCCCCCCTAGCTTCTGAAGACTGGCATCTGTCAGATGGGAATAATTTATCTCCTTTGGATTGCTGAAAGCATTCCCTGCAGTACAGAAAGTTCTGACCCAGTACCTGGCACTTTGTGGCACCCAATAATTGAGACCCATGGCTGGAAAGGAACACTCTGATGGTGAGGTAGGAATGTGACCCCATCCTTCTCTTTCCCCTGGAAGTCCCCAAGGGGCAGGATCCCACTCATGACTGTCATGCCCTTTCCTTGCTCCAGGCCCTGCTGCCACCTCTCTGAGGAGCAATCAGAAAGTCAGCAAAGATGGGGAGGAACTGGGGCTCATTGCTGATATTCCCCAAATCTCTTGACCCAATGGGCCATGATCAGCACTACAGTCTCCACAGGAGTTTCACAAGAGTCACAGCAGGCATGGTACTAGCCCTGCCATTGTTACAGAAGTGCAGGAACTGTCTGTTAAATGGCAGCCTCCACTGAAGTTCTGTGGGGCTTCCCCTATGACACGTGAGCCTGTGCTGGCCACCCTACAGCCGCTCCAGGAGATATGGACCCACCTGTCCCCATGGCCACTCTGGATGACTTCAACCTGCAAACCTCCAGATGACTCTATCCCTCTGACATTGTATCAGAAATTCTCCAGTAGGTCCAAGAAATACAGACATGCACATGTGCATATCCTGCTTCTCCTCTATATAAGCAGTGCCCCTTCACAAGGGGGAGAGCTCCCTTCACCATACTACCACCCCCAGTGCTGCAGCATGGGTCCTAATAAAGGTTTCGTGTGGGTGACTCTATTCTCCACTCATGACTCTTATCTCAGTAGAGTGGGTCACACTAAAAAGGGTTGATAACATAAGAGGTCAGTGACTCTGAAGAGATCCAATGACCTATAACAAGTACCTGGGAGGAAAAGGCCCATGCTTGCAAGGCCCCAAGCCTGAGGCACCACTGGTGGGTAAGGAGGCAGAAGGCTGAGGACTGGGATCAGCCAGGGTGCAGCCCAGAGAGGAAGCAAGAGTTAAAGATAGGGCTCCAGGAGGCAGCAAAGGAGCTGGTGGAGCTGGTGGAGCTTGTAGGGGTGGCTAGAAGCTACCACGGGCTGTATCACTAAGAACTGTAGTACCAAGTGCTATAATACTAAGAGCTAAGAGGTTCTGACCTGCAAAGATCAGAGAGGAGGCACTAGTGCTGGGAGCCACTAACACTCAGAACTCAGAGCCATTAACTAACTTCAAGGGGGCAGCACTTTGCCAATTTGAGATTCGCATCAGAATTGAGGGAAGGAACCCACATTTGACTGGCAACAATGTTGCAGTGTGAATGAGCTAACAGACCAGAGAAAACATGTAGCCAACTTTCTTGCCTGTCCTAAGTGTTGTGCCTCCTCTTAGTCTCTCCAGACTCTTGCTGGTGATTCCCACTGCCTTCTGAGAGGAGTTTTCCAGTTTGTAAAATGAAGGTACTCTGCAAACTAGCGTTCAGGAGGACTGGATGCAGTGAGAGGCAAAGTTAGTGCCAGCACCGTCCATAAAAGATTCAGTACTCGTAATCTTAGCACTCTGGGAGCCTATGCAAGAAGATTGGGAGTTTGAGCCCAGCCTGGGAAACTTAGTGATTTAGTGAGAATCTATTTCAAAATTAAAAAAAAAAAAGATTCAGTGCCCTTGTGGAGATCCTGGCTTAACTCCCTGAAACACACCACGACAAAGAGGAGGAGCTTGTGTGGCTTTTGACAGAGAAAAGTTTGAATACTTTTCCAACAGAAACAGAAGTGCTTCTACAAAGGGAAAGTTGGATTTAGGTGAAGAAAGGGGACTTCTACCATTGAGGATTCTTCACCATGGACAAAGCATCAGAAAGGAAATTCAAGATGGGAGAGAACATGAATAATCATTTTGCCTGAAAATTTTAATTTCCTCCATTGCCCCAAAGTACTTTATCAGTGTCGCATTTTCCTTTTGTTTTGTTATTTTTAAAATAATGGCACAAATCATGAATTAGTTGTAAATTAGTATTTTTTAGGAAGTAATGTAAAAAAGAGTCACTAAAACCATTTATAATCTCATTATCTAGATATACATCTTCTGCTACATATAGTTTCAGGTATAAATCTCATGAATATCTTACCATGGTGAAGATAGTGGTATTTGTCAATAGATTTATTCATTTCTTGATGTGTATTGCAGTTTAACATTTTTTATTTTAAAGTTACATTAAAGTTCCCCTGAATGTCTTTAGTGTTTTTCTTTTTGTTGTTTTGACATTTTTTTTTTCTGGTGTCTTTTCTAGCCTGAATTTTAAGGTTTTAGAATGTGCACAAATTTTTAACTTTGATATGTCCAAATCCTCTCTTTTATATGTCCACATCTTACTCTTCTTTGTGGTCTTTTCCCATTGTTATTGGGACCTTTTTATCATCGCAGTAATAATGAAATAGTGAAATATTAGGTGTTCTACTGGATTTAATTACTTATTAAATATTTTTTAAGTTACAAAATTTGTATGTATTTATGATATAGGTCATGATGTTTTGATGTATGTATGCATTGTGGCATGGTTACATCAAGGTAGCTAACCGATCTATCCCCTCACACATTATCATTTTTCTATGGGGAGAATATTTAAAACCTGTTCTCAGCCCTTCTCATGATATAAAGCACTGTTATGAACTGTGGTCACCATGTTGTACAGAAGACATCCTGAACATATTCCTCTTCTCTCACTGAAACTTCATACACATTGGCAAACTGTCCAATCCTTCTCCCACTCAACTGTTAGTAAGCACCATTTTCTTCTCCACCTCTGTGAGTTCAACGATTTTAGATTCCACATATGAATGAGATGGATCAGAATTTATCCTTCTTTACCTGGATTATTTCACTCAGTGTAATGTCTCCTAGGCTCATCTGTGTGGTTGCAAATGACAGGAATTCCTTCCTTTTAAAATGCTCAATAGTATTCCACTGTGCATGGAGGAGGCACATTTTCTTTATACATTCAGGACCACAAAAGACCCTGAAAATCAAAGCAATCATGACCAAAGATAGCAAAGATGGAGACATCATGCAAAGACATCTCAAAATCTACCACAAAATTATAGCAGTCGAAACAACATAAGAGGGCCGGGGATTTAGCTCAGTGGTTCCACCACCTACCTTGCAAGCGCAGGACCCAAGTTTGATCCCAGGTATCAAAAAACCCCACAAAAACAAAACAAAACAAAAAACCCAACATGGTACTGGCACACACACACACACAAAAGATGTAAAAACTATCAAAATAGAATAGAGAATCCAGAAATAAAATCTCACATATAGAGTCAACTAATCATCAACAAAGATGCTGAGAACACACAGTGGATAAAAGGAGCCTCTTTATATAAGGTTGGGAAATTGGGCTCATCTCATCCTGCATGAAAAATGTCAACTTAAAATAAATTAAAGACTTAAATGTGGGGTCTAAAACTCTTAAGCGACACTAGAGGAAAACGTAAAAGAAAAAAATCCATGATAATGGACCCAGAAAAAGGTTCTTAGATGTAAATCCAAAAGCACAGATAACAAAAATCAAAAATATAGGGATTGCATCAAATCCTAAAACTTCCACTAGCAAAAGAAACAATCAACAGAGTGAAGAGGCAACCTGAGGGATGGGAGAGAATATCTGCCAGCCACACATCTTCTGAGAGATTGATACTCAACAATGCAAAAGAAACTTCAGCAGTGCTACAGGAATACATGAATAGCTTGAATAAAAAATGGGCAAAGGACCTGAAAAGACATGTTTCAAAAACAAAAACAAGAAGACATACAAATGGCTGACACGAATAGGCAAAAACGCTCAGCATCACTAATCAACAGGTTTTATGCAAATGAGAGCCATAAGGAGCTGTCTCCTTGCACCTGCCAGGATGGCTATTTAAAAAAAAGACAAAAGATAACAGGTGTGGCCAGGCTGAGGCTACGCTTGGAAACTGTTGGTGGGAATGTAAATTAGCCCAGCCATGTTGGAAAACAGTATGGAGGTTCCTCAAAGAATTAAAAATAGAACTCCCATCTGATGTAGCAAGTCCACTGCTGCATGTATATCCAAAGGACGTGAAATCAGTATGTCCAAGAGACACCTGCGGTCCCGTGTTCCTTCCAACACTGTTCCCAATGCCCAGGGAAATAGAATCGACAAAAAACTTTATTCCTGAGTCCAACAGAAATATATTTCACGATATGATGTCAAGTGAGACTAACTGTCATCTTTAAAAATTTTTAACAAAATGTACAAACACATTTTATCACATCTTCTTGGTTTATTATATATATACACATATATACATATATACACACACATAATATCACGCGTCACATTCTCGCATGTAATAGGATGAGCTTGGCCATTGGATTTTCCGTGCCGTTTTATTTTTGCCAGTTTGGTTCCTCTCTCTTACTCTTACTTTCAGAGCTATCTGACAAATTATTGGATAAAACACGTCAAGTCCCACTCTTGCTTTTGTTCCCCATCTCGTCATTTGCTTCTCTTTGTTTATCACTCAAGATGAAATCCCGAATCTTCTTTTCTTTCAAGAACTCTTAAAGTTCGCCTATGAATTAATCTGGAAAAGAGTAACATTTTTGTAGCACTGGTCGTAGCATAATAATGTAGGCCTTAGGCATACATCCTCTCTCCTCTCTCATCAGCAAGCAGCACCTCTTCCTGATAATGTCCCCTAAATCAACACTAAGTCCAGCAGTGCTAGAAGAGCTTTAGGAAAAATGTGTTTTCATGTTGTTTTGGGTTTCCTTTGGGTCCTCCTAAACTGTGTGAGCTTAGCAAGCTCGGTGATTATCTTTGTCTCTAGTCTCAGCCACCACCAAGACAGGTTCCTTGAGGCAGACAGCTCAGTTTTAGACACAAGTTCATCAATGTCATTATTGGAAGGATCCATGAGGATTGGAAGGATCCTAGAAAAGATCTAGTTTTCAAAGGTATGGAACTAAGTCCTAAGAAATAACTGGTCTGAGGATGCTCTGTGATCTTTGATTCTAATCTCAACATTACACATTAAGGAAACTGAGTCCCAGGGGAAGAGAGGAGATGCAGCTTCTAGCACTCGGTCCAAAGGTTGTTATTTTCTTGGTCTTCTCAGTTTTAAGTAAGCATTGGCATTTTGAATACTAGAATAAGAATTCTCTCTGTCATTTTTTGAGCTACTAAAGTAAATATGACATATATTTATCAGATTTACTCCAAAATTATTTATATATTTAGCATTAACACTCACAAATACATTTGAAAGATCTCACAGATGTAAAGTGCTGTGTGTTGCTTATACAAATATTCTGGGAGAAAAACAGGTGTTTTCTGAAAATGGCAAATTTCTCAAAACTTTGATAAGCTCACATTTTTGCCTTCAGATAAATATGCAGCTTGATCTACTCACAGTAAAATGGGAAGAAAAGAGACCAAATGTCTACTTCAGAAATTATCATGGATTATGAAGATCCTAGAATATATGGGTTCTGCTAACAATAACAACAACGCAGTTTCTTATTCCAGGAGCTCTACATTGTCTCATTTACAGTGAACACTTATTACATGTAAGGCCTTGGGTTAGGCATAAGTGTTGATGCCCAGTGTAAGTGTTCCCATACACATCTTTGTCTTTTGGGTCATTACCTCGGAAGCACTGTAAGAGTGGGATTTTGCCTTTTCTGTTCCCTATGAAGTGTAAGTGTTAAAAAAAGCCATCCCAGGCAGAGAATAGCATTCAGTAAATGTTTGTTGAATGAATAAACATAATTCTTTTGGCATCTCTCAGGTCACAACTCAAAAGTCACCAGGTCAGAGAGTCCTTCCCGGGCCACCTTCACTGAGACAGCACAAGTCTCTCTAACTAGTTACCTCACTACACCTTAGAGTAGGATGGCACTGTATTTACTGCTGGGTGTGTCTCCTTTCCCAGAATCTGCCCACAGACAAGGATTCTGTCTTTCTTCGCTCTGTCCTCGTATCCAGGCAGAACTGAGCTAGCTGGTATCCAGGTAGCCACCATTTGCAGACAAAATGCCAATTTCCATTCTTCTGGCAAACTTTTTGGGCAGGCTGGGTATCTTCTTGTGTCTTCTGAGCTTCGTAGACCTGTCTGGCTTTGTAAGCAGTACACTACGGGAGGCAAAGTGAATGCTTCTTCTATGTACCGATGGAGGAAAGTCACTCTGTTTTCACATCTTGTGAAGATGAGCATTGAAACTTTGCCCAGGAACTCACCATATTGTCTACCCACCCTGCCTGGAAATTCTTCTACAGATCTGACCTAAATTTGTCCAGCTGTGGCTACAACAGACACTGTCCTGGGTGGGTCCTAGCATGAGAAGCTGGTGAGAGAATTCTTTGTATCATTAAGCCACCAGAAATTCCCTTTGGCCACCAGAGGTGTGTGTAACAAATACCTGTCTTGGAGCACTGTTTGTATGTGAGATGATGGGTATCAACGCATCATCAATGAACATTCTCTGTTCATTGATTTAAAAAGTGCTGGTCAAACTTGGTGGTGCACATGTGTCATCCCAGCATTCTGGGAGGCTGAGGCAGGGGGATCGCATGTTTAAGCCAAAGCTGAATTAGCAATTTAATGGTCGAGCAAGACGGTGTTTCAAAATACAAATTAACAAAGGGGTTGGGACGTAGCTCAGCGTGAAAGCCCTAGGTTCAATCTCCAGTACTGAAAAGAGAAAGACGCTGGAACTCACTGAGGGTTTTGCATCCAGAAAAGAGGAATAACCAGCCTGAGCTCAGGGAGCAAATTTATAGTAGAGTTGAGAACATCTCATTCATCCAAGCCCCGTATCACCTTTGTCATTTTCCCTTTTTCTTCACATGGCTGAGAACAGCCCTGTGATCATCTCAAAACAATAAGGGAAAAGCATTTGTTAAACAGAGAGACACCCCAAAGCCAGTTTATTCTCATTTCCTGCCATACTAGGGATTGAACCCAGGGCCTTCACACTGAGCTCTACCCCAAGCCCTTTTTTATTCTTTGTGACGAGATCTCCTTAATTTGCTAAACTGCCCAGACTGTGCTTGAACTTGTGGTTCTCCTGCCTCAGCCGCCCAGAGGGCTGGGATTACATGGCGTGGCCACCATGGCAGCTGCCAGGATCATTTTTAAACAACCAGATAGAGAGGTTTAGGCTGTGGGGCTACCAGGCTGGCTCCTGTCAGGGTCACAGGGCTCCCCACAATGTCTGCCTCCTTCAGGGAACTTGAATCAGGTCATTCTGTCTGCATCACACCATGGAAACTGACAGCGTGGGCACTGAGAAGCAGAAATGTCACAACCCTGCAGCAGAGCAAACCAGCTGTGACTGGGAGCCATGGTGTTTCCTCCTCAAATAAGCACTTTTCCCCGAATTTTATCTCCAGGGTTTCAGGCGCAGAGGCAGCCCTGAGTGCCAGAGGCAGCTCAGCCTGACTTGTAGACAGGAAGGTACAGAGCTCAGCAAGGAGGATCTGGCTCAGGGGACTTAGGACAGGACAGGAGTAGTACCTAGCCCCAGAGGCCAGCTCTGTGTTCTTCACACGGTGCCTCGCTCAATTCGTTTGCTTTTGTTTTTGTGATAGTGGCAATTGAACTCATGGTCTTTGCATTGAACTGCATCCCCAGCCCTTTTTTTGAGACAAAGTCTCACTAAATTGCTGAGGCTCAGTTTGAACCTGTGATCCTCCTGCCTCAGCCTCCCAGAGTGCTCGGATGACAGGTGTGCACCACCACGCCTGGCTGTAATCATGAAATTTTTGAACTGGATCCTGACCTTTGGCATGACAGTAGTTTCTGGTGCTCTTGCTCACCTATCATCCGGTGCTGAAAACATGGTTTGGGCAACAACCTGAGCTCTAGAGATGCATTACCAGAGTGGGGATCCTGGCCATTCTACTCACTAGCTGTGTGTCCATGGGCTGGTGACTTTACCTCCTCTTTCTCAAGGAGTCCATCTATAAGACAGGATAGCAAACATACCAGGGAGGATGAAAATATTCAATTAATGTTTAAATTTAAAGAATTACATTGCAGCAAGTGACACATTGCCATGATCTTCCTCAAAATGTTCCCCCTTGTTTCCATACACCCATCCCATCACCCTCGCCACTTCCTGCAGCAGCTCTGGAGTCCTCTTTCCTGAGGGTCTTCACCTGTGCTGTCCTGGCTGCCTCCGTGTCCTGAATGGATTCAGCTGTCTCCCTTTCTTGGTCAGGGAAGAGGTGGAAGTTGCACAGTGCCAGATTCAAGGTGGATGAGGACACAGCATCATGTGTTTATGAGCTGCCTTTCCACCGGACGGTACTCGGTGGCAGCAGTCACTGCACTTGTGATCATACCTGGTAAAGACCCTCAGGAAAGAGGACTCCAGAGCTGGTGCAGAAAGTGGCGAGGACAGTGGGATGAGTGTGTTAAAATGTGTCTCTTACTGTAACAGTTTCTTTTCAATTTAAATATTCACTGTATCTGTAGGTCATGGCTCGTATGTGGCCTCATATAGTTGATGCAAGTCTTAAGTGAGTTACCAACAACGCACAGTTTGGAACGCCTGCCTGTCATGAGTTCGAGATGAACACTAACCACTCTTACATCTCCTCCTGAACCGGTGAGGAACCAGGTGCCCAGGTGCTGTGTCAGAGGGAGAATTGATGAAAACATCAGCATTGGCACCAGGCTTTCCTAATGCCACTGCCAAGTGCTTCCTTCCTCACCAGTGTCACAAAGCGTCAACAATAGCAAGGGCAGTAGACTCCTTTTGCTAGCTTTCTCTGTTGTGAAGCAGGAAAATTTAGCCCCAGAAAGGAGCAGCCCTGGTCCGGAAGCACCTGCGGCCATGACAGAGGTCGAGATGAGTTGGCCCTGCCCTAAGCCTGTGGAATGGGGGACACAGGCAGTGCCTGAAATGTGACTGCAACTGTAATTCCCACAAAGCCACCTCCAAAGACATTGGAGGGGTGGTGTGTTTCTCAAAATTTTAAAATAAAAAGGGCTGGTTTAGTTAGTGGTACCACAAACACAGTGCTGAGCTTCACATAAAACCATTCAAAATCACCTGAACCCAGGTAGAGTCAAGCCAGACTGCTGCTGCCTCATTTGGGCGTAGCTTGGCCCTAACGCGGGCCAAGATGATGCAAGAGGATGGACTAGTATTTCTAGTCCAAAGCCGCGCTCCATTCTAATCTTCTGGTGACCTTCCTTGCATCCTCTAGGGCCTCACTGAGGAAATTAGGAGGAAGATTATGAAAACAAAACATCATCAGATGCGAAAATAATCCCAAGTCTTTGAACTTTCAGACAGCTGAAGTTTGTTTCCCCCGAGTCAATTCACCAAGTTGCCTATTCTGTGATCTGCTGTCCTAATAGATACCTCCCAACACCTCAGAAAATCTCAACAGAGTGCTGTTCTGAAACCCAAATTTTCACAGAAGAGATGTTCAATCAGGGAGCTCCATGTTCTAAAGAAGATGAGGCAGCTGAAAGCATGTATTCCATAATTCATGATGTGCACTCTTTAGGAAAACATTTTTTTTCAAAGAATTTGATTAATGGTCTAATTACACTGCACACAAATGGCTTTTCAGGAGCTAGAAACTGCATACATGCTTTGGGGAAAAGCTGAGAAGACTTCCCAAGGTGTGTTCCTCACTGGGGATAGGTTGGTCTAGAAATCAGAATGAAAAGGCAGGTGATGTCCTTACTTTGGTTGTCCAATGCCAGGATTTGCAGGCAACGAGATTTTTCCTTTCTTGCCTGGATGGTAGATCCATGATGTTTGTATAGCAGACACTAACCAGGCTCACAATACCTAGAGGGGGTTGAATTGTGGATCCCTGAGAATATATGTCTGTATTCAAATTCCCGGAAGCTGTGAATGTTACCTTAGGTTCCATCTTTGCAGATGGAACGAAATTTACAGTATTAAACTGAGACCATCCAGAACTATCTGGATGTGTCTTTAAGTTTCATGAAAATGACCCTTCGATGAATAGACATACAGAGGGAAGGGCAATGGGAAGACAGCCGAAGGGGCCAGAGTGGCACAGACACAAACCTATGCTGGGGCTGCCATCAGAAGCCGCAAGAGTCAAGAAGGGTGATCCCAGCATGCTGGGAGGCTGAGGCAGGAGGATCTCAAGTTCAAGCTTAGCCTGGGCAACTTAGCAACTTAGAGAAAACCTGCCTCAAAATAAAAAATCATAGAAGGCCTGGAGGTGAAGCTCAGTGTGAAGGTCCTGGGTACACACACACACGGTGGATTCTTCTGAAAGCCACCCCTCCAAGTGAAATGCCCTCATTAAATTTTAAACCTTTAGCCTTCAGAAAATCATGAGACAATCTGCTTTTGGATTTTGTTTGTTTTCCTGGTAATGAGGACTGAGAATCTCTTTAAGCCACCTAATTGTTACAGCAGCCTCCAAATGTAATGTACGGTCCTTGTTCTCTGTGTGTGGCTAAATAACTTACAAAATTCAATCAATAAGCACTGCCCCAGGGCACCACTGTAGGGTTGCCTTCACGTGGAAATTCATGAATGGTTCTTTCCTCATTTTTCCTATCAAATGGTTGTGATTAAATTATCCATAAAGGCTATTGGATATAGGACAAATTATTATGACTCTGAAATGAATGTTGGAAATGATCATAGTGAACATCTCAGTGACTCAACTTCCATCCAACATGATCCAATTACATGAATAAGTCCAATATAAGGACTGGTTTCCTAGCACAACATTCCATACTTTTTAGCACTTATCAGCATGGCTAGGTATGAATTTGATATGTATTTGAAAAAGCCATGTATTTATATTGTTTATCCTTAGTTTTATCTAAAGTAACAAATTACAGAAAATAATATGCAAAAAGGAAATACAGAGTAATCAAGCACAGAATTAGAGCCAGAAGTCCCAAGAGCTGCCTAGAACAGATATAGGAGGTGTGATCTAAAAAGGTAGTGAATGTTTAAACTTTAAAAACTATTACATTAAAAGACACACTATTACCCTCAACCACCTCCACCTAATACTGACTCACTGTGAACACACTCATCCCACTGTCCTTGCCACTTTCTGCAGCAGCTCTGGAGTCCTCCTTCCTGACGGTCTTCAGTTGTGCTGTCCTGGCTGCCTTGATGTCTTGAGTGGATCCAAAATATTGAATCATTGTGACTTTGAGGAAGAGCCAGAAGTCACACAGTGCCAGATCAGTGACTAAGGTGGATGAGGACACAGCGTCGTGTTATTAATGAGCTGCTTTTCTGTTGGATGGCGCTCGGCATCCAAGTTTAATCAAACTTTGCAAAGACACTCAGGAAAGAGGACTCCAGAACTGTTAGAGCAAGAATGATGGGATGAGTGTGTTCAAAGTGAGAGGGAGCACTTTGAGGGGGATTCACGGCAATGTGTCATTTACTGTTATAATTTTTTAAAACATTTACTGTATATTTCAATCCTACCTTCCATGTCAAGGCTTGGCTCCAATGCCAGTGTGTTCACAATTCAGACAGTGCGAATAATGGCAGGAATATATTATTTCTAGGGGATCTTCCAATCAATTCCCAAATACTACCTTTAGGAGTATTTCTAGAATATGTCTGGATCCTGAAATTTATACCAAATTGTAGCTTACTTCTGTGGCTACCTTTCCGAAGGTCATCAGCATATATAAAGTCCAATAAAAGTTTTAAAAATACCATTCAACAAAGGCAGGTGCAGTGGTGCAGACCCATAATTTCAGCACTCTGGGAGGCTGAGGCAGGAGGACTACAAGTTTAAGCCCTACCTGGGCAGTTTAGCAACTTGGGAGACCCTGTCTAAAAATAAAATATAAAAAAGGTCTGGGTATGTTGCTCAGTGCAAAGGTCCTGAGTTCCATTCCCAGTACTGCAAACAAACATCATTAATGAAAGATTGAACTCAATAGAAAACCCAGAGCCATTTGAAACCTGACAGGTCAGGTAGGGACATTTTTGGGGTATCAATTTCTCAGTCTCCAATAAGCAAGGTTTTCCCATATAAAATAGCTCTTCACACTTAACATCACTTTGCAGCCTACAAAAGCCTTCCACCTCCACAGACTCATGGATTTCCAGCCTCGGAGTTAGCCTGGTTTCATATCCAGTCCATAGATGGGGAAGCAGGTCACAGCCTGTGTGTTTGGTCTTGGTAGAAGTTAGTAGCCAGGAAGACTTCTGCATTTCGCCACCTGCTGATGACATGCAGACCGACACAGCCTAGCATTTTGCCTCTATGAATCAGGGAAGCAACTCTCACCAGCTCTCGGGCAATGCCTCTCATTTAGTAAATGAAGACCGCTATTTGTCCAGAGTCATTTTTTTTTCACTTTAGCCACCATCCTCAGAACTACAATTAAATGTACAAATGAATGATAAAGTGAATCCATTAACCTGAAAGTTGCAGCCTGGGGAGGAAAAGGCACTTCCCCAGCATCTGCACTGCAAGTGCCACAAAGGATGTGTTTCTAGATGCCTGTTGGAGAGTGCCATCTTTAAACCATCTCATTTTCAAAGCCTTTCTTCAGTCCTGTTAAATGATGACAAATGTGTTTTCCATAAGAGCCTGGACAATGTAACATTACAAGATTTTATAATATGAATTAAGGATGAAGCATAAGCTCAGAAATCTCTGTTTCATCTTTGCAGAATAAAGCTGTGGAGCACTTCAGAACATCTAGGATAAACTAGAGAGTTCCCTAAAAATGTGTTTGTGCTGTTGTGGGGATGCTGGCTCCAGAGTTTAATGTACTTCTTTGTCTCTTGTGCTCACTTCTTCCTTTCAGTCCCAAGTTTCAGGTCCAGCTCCTTAAGCTTTTGTTCCCTTCAGTAACTGCTGTTGTTGCATAGTCATTTCCCCATTGTGAGAGTCAGAGGTCACTACCTGGGACAAGATGTCAATGTGAAGGCATCCTGTGGCGATCAGACAACAGTGGGCAATGGGCATGGGCCACTCCTTGCATAGGACTCTGGGCTGCTCTGGCTTCTTTTTCCATTTCTGGAAGGTGATCCTGAAGATTTTCAGAGCAAGAGGAAATAATTAGATGTGTTTTTGCAGCAGGCAGGGGAAGGAGTCACTTGGTCTCTGTGTACCCAGGTGTTTTAGTTTTTTCTCATTACTGGAACAAGATACCCCACACCCACAAGCTAAAGGAGGAAAAGTTTGTCTTAGCTCACAGTTTGTAGATGTATCAGCCCATACTTGGCTGACTCCAAGGCAGGTTGGCATGGAAGAGGGGCATCAAGGAGGAGAAACAGTCCATGGCAGGGTAGGCAGGAACCAGCCTTCCTTTCCCTTTTTATTAGATCCAGGCTACAAGCTTATCGGTTGGTGCCACCCATACTTAGGGTGGGTCTTCCCTCTTCAGTAAGTCCATTGCGCACACCCAGAACTATGCTAAACCTTCAGTGGACTAAAGCAGTATCACACCCATGAGCCAGTCACTCCCCAAAACCACTTATGAGCACATGAGGCTTTGTGGGGGGGACACCTAGATATAAGTCATAAAATCAGGCAAACACCAAAGAGGGAGATTAAGGAATGCTTTGATGGCTCATCCTGGGTTGGCTGCAGGATTTGAGTTCTTGGAGGAGAGGGAGTGGGATTTGTGGGACTCACTACCTGCGCTTCACCTGGCCACCTTCTCTAGATATGATCAGATGCCAGGAATCCATAGGTCCTGAGGCAAATTCATTTCTTCCACCAAGAGAGAAAAAGGAGATAGCTAATGGCACTCTGGACATGTGTGGAAGATTCCTGGCCAGTCTTATTTGATTGGAGTGTTTGAGACTGCTTCATTCAGCCCCAAAATGTAGGATCAGGGCATCCAGACAAGAGAATTTAATAATTAATGCCAATAGAAGTTGGTTTGTCCATTCTCTTTCACCACCAATGAATTCAGAGAACTGTGGACATACAACACAGGCTCAGTTCTATGTGGCTTATCAAGTGTTAGTTTTTAAAAATTGGGAAGATTGATGCACTCCTGTAATCTCAATATTCCAAGAGCCTGGGCAGGAGGATTGAAATCTTAGTGAATTAGCAAGACCCTGTATGAAAAGAAAACATAGAAAAGACCTTAGGATGCAGCTGAATGCGAAGGCCCTGGATTCAATTCCCAGTACGAGAGAGAGAGAGAGAGAGAGAGAGAGAGAGAGAGAGAGAGAGAGAGAGAGAGAGAGAGAGAGAGAGGGAGAGAGAGAGGGAAATAGAGAGAGAAATAGAGAGAGAGAAATAGAGGAAAAGAAATTGAGTAGTGTCTAGGACCCTAATGCCATTCAATGTCTGCCTTTGCCCTCTCTGTCTCTGCCTCCTTGTCCCATTGCATTCCTTCTGCTTCATTCATGGTCCCAGCCTTCACCTCATTTACCCTCATTTACTCATTTACTGGTTCTTTCTTTCTTTCTTTTCTCTCTTTCTCTTTTTTATTTCCTTTCTTTCTTTTTTCTTTCTTTCTTTTTTTCTCTCTCTATCTATCCATTTATCTATCTGGACAGGGTCTTGCTACATAGTTGAGGCTGTCCTTGAACTCATTATGTAGCCCAGGCTGACCTTGAACTTACAGCAACGCTCCTACCTCAGCCTCCTGAGTGCTGGGATTACAAGTATGCACCTCCACACCTAGCTTTCAACTGTCTTCTGATTTATCAATGCTGCTCAATTTCTTGAGCCTTGATCTTAGCCTGTATCAATCCTGACCCCAATATTTCTAATCTCATTACTTTCAGAGTCCTTAGAGGGCCAGATTCTTCTTGGACTTTCCCAATGAGAAGTCAGCAACCATGGTCTCAAGAGTGGCAGTCCTAAATTGAAGTTATTTGCAAATCTTTTTTCTCATGAAAAGTGTCATAAAAGAGAATTAAAATAGCACTCAGGAAAATTCAGATTCTAGCCTCAGTTAGTTTGCGACATTGGGTGTGGCCCTTCCCCCCTTGTGTTGGTCTACATTTTCTTCATCTCTTAAAGGAAGCAGCAAAACTTGAGTCCTAGTTTCAGTGTTATATGAATTCATGAACTGAAAGGGCTCAGATATATAAGGAGAGAAGTTTTTCTGAATTAATGATGTCTGTATCAAATTCATCATGAAAACATGTACTTCCTAGAAAATTATCCAGCTAAGCAAATGCTATGAAAACATGAGAAATGGCATTGAATCCCTTAATGTCACAGACTGTAAACTCATTTACAAAAAGACAAAAATGAATTATCCCAGCCTACCGGGAGCCATTTCTCTTGCGAACTTTTCTTCTTCCTCTGAATGGAGTATGTTAGACTGAAATATTCTGCAGAACTCCCAGAGCAGCTGGATTCTGCCTCAGGAAGAGGGGTTGCAGCGGAACTGAGTCCTATCCTCTCCATCTCACTGGGTGCTTCCTTCACCAAACCTGAAGTTCCCCCCAGACTGTCTCCCACCATTCATGCATTCTTTGTATCACTTTGCCTGTCTGAGATTGACCTGATCCCTTAACCCGGGGTCGCAGCCACTGGTGACCCACCCCTAGTATACCTCTTTGAACTTTAACCACTGGTGAAAATATCAAGCTCTCTTCGGTCTCTGACCATGCAGCCAGACACCAACCCTCCAGCTTTGAGTGCTACGTTCGCTACTTTTTTTATCTCTAAGACACAATACTGACACCCACAACTTAAAGGAAGAAATGTTTATTTGGGCTCATACTTTGTAGAGGTTTCAGTCCATAGTCAGCTGGCTCCAAGACAAAGTGCCATGGCAGAGGGGCTTCATGGAGGAGAGCTGCTCTTGGCATGGTGGACAGGAAGCAGAGAGAGATCAAGGGAGGAAGAGGGAGGGAGATGAACTCTTCCAGGCCACACCCCCAGTGACCTCCTCCTCTGACCAGGCTCTACTTCCTAATATCACATTTAGCTATAAACTTATCAGTGGACCAATCCAGTGTGAGTATCACACCCCCATGATCCAATCACTTCTCCAAATCCCCACCTATGAGTCCATGGGGCTTTGAGGGGACATCTAGATATAAACTATAACAAGTGGAGTCACACAGAGGTCCCAGAAATCTCCCTCGATCTTCATATTCCCTGGATGAAGAGAATAAAATAAGGATTGAATTCCCTTGTCATTAAGATTCTTTCCTAGACTGCTGAGTTCCTGTGAATTTGAACAGATTATCTAAGAATCAGTGTTTCCACTTCATTGGAAGACAGAGGAAACCGCAAAGAGTCTGACAGGAGAAGACAGGTGACGTAGAAATGTCTCCAGGCACTGCAAAGTTTGACAGGCACCAGAGCCTGGGATGTGAAATACACCTAATGTGAACATGATTCAGCATCAGATAAACTTAAAAAGTTAAATAATTAAGCTTGCTTAATAGCTAACTGATTATCTAGATTTGGATTTAGTTAACATTTCTAACCTCTCTTTGTCTGCAGCTGTATATTATTCAATTTAAAAGTGGAGAACTTTCATTACTTTAAAAAAATCACTCATTTTGCAGCATATCTATGAATTTATTTTCAAGCTAAGCAGTGAAGCTATTGTCTTCACAACTTTTCCATTATCCCCCTAAATCTTATAATTAGTTTTCTAAAAAAAGAGAAAATTGAGACATCCTAATGATTATTTTCTAAAGGTAAAACTGGAATGCAAATGATATCTCGAACTGAGTTTATTGGAGAAGTCACCAAACTTTTTGGCACCAGGAACCAGTTTTGTAGATTTTTTTTTGAAGACAGTATGTGGTAGGGTGTGAGGGGCTGGTTGGTTTCCAGGTGATTCAAAGGAGCCTGCTCCTAGAGCCAGTGCACGTGCAGTTAGTTCATAGTAGGGTTTGAGTTCCTATGAGAATCTAATGCCCTGATGATCTGACAGGCGGTGGTGATGGAGCCATGGGGAGATGCTCGAAATAGAGACCAATGGCTGGCTCAACCATTTATCACCTTCGCTGTGGACCCTGATTCTTAACAAGCCATGGACTAGTACCAATATGTGGCCCACGGATTGGGGCCCCCCCACATTACAGTATGTGCTGAATGGTGGATCCTTTCTTTAGGCAGAGGGAGTTGGATGTTGTAGAGCTTAACTAGAGTTAGTGATCACCTTTGAGGAGTTCCCAGGCAATGATGAAGGGAGGCCATCAATTACATACCACTCAGAGTTGGGCATGACAACACAAACCTGTAATCCCAGCTCTCTGGGAAGCTGAGGCAGGAAGGTGGCAAGTACCAGTCCAGTCTGGGGAACATAGTGCTTAGGGAGACCCTGTCTTAAAAAATAAAAATGGGCTGGGGATGTAGCTCAATATGAAGTTCCTGGATTCAATCTTCACCACCAAAAAATAAATGGATATATGAATGAATTAATTAATAAATATAACATCAGGGTAAAACCAGTTCAAGATCTGCAAAGGAGTGCAGGAAGATTTTCTCCAGGCAGAGTAGTTGGGGAGGAAAAGAGAGCAGAATCTCTGGAGTTATGCCCTGAGGGTCTAAGTAGAACATGCCACATACAACGGGATAGAAATTATAAAGCTACTATGCTCCCAAGTTGATCCTAAATCATGCTTTAGTATATTATCTTAATACAAATTACTTTAGAAAAGGTGAACATGTAGGAAGAACTTTTGGGGGGACAAATACGATGTAAACCTAGAGCATAGTAAAATAAGATTGAAATTCTTAAATGCTCTTGGCAGGAAGCAGGAGAAGGGTAGTGAGAACCCTAACCTTTCCATAGACCTTGAGAAATGGCCAGAATTTTAAGAGAGAAAAAGGGATTTGGAGAAGAGTTTCTCCATGCTGAGTTTTGCTTGTGCACAGAGTATGGGGAAAGATAAGATAAAATCTGAAGGTGGAAGGGTTTGAATGCTAGGCTAAGGAACATGGATTTTGTTTGTTAAATGTTTACAAAGCCAAATCACTCATGTGCCAAAAAATTGTTTTCAGATAAAAAGTTGTATTTCTATTTATCCTACTTTGAAGAGCCAATGAGATAATCTTCAAAACTGATGCTCTTTCTTCTATAAATATATATCCTCATCTTCCTGTTTTTCATAAATAATTCCCATTTTTCTTCTCCAAAGTGTCCTGGGCTGGATGATAAATCATGTGGATGCCTAGTTGTGTGGATACCTCTCAAGCCACCTCACCTCATCTGGAAGGTGCCACCACACCTTCGAGGTCTCTGACCCATGAAGTGCCTGTTCTCTCCAAGTTGGCCATTGGGTGAGTATTTATTTTGACCTGGCCTCTTTCGCTCCATCAGATGCAATTTTTGCATATGGCACTACTTTTTTGGTCTTAACCTCAAAGGCTCTGGAAAATGCTTCATTCGTAGACAAACTGCTCAGTGGGAACTCAGTCTCAGCTCAGGATCAAAATTAAATTCTTGCACAAGTGTGCCAAGCACTCAGAAGCCAGAAGCACAAAAGGAAATCTTTGGAGGTGTAAAGGCAGGTATTAGAAGGGATGGATATGAACAAAATGTATTGTAAATGTTGAAACCCACCCCCAAAACATGAAACTAGGGGCATGGCCAGGCAAGAGAAGTGACAAAAATGATCACAGAATATCGTGTGCCTGTAGGAATCTGCTAAAACAAAACCCACTAATCTGTACAACTCATGAACAAAAAGCAAAACTATGTGTTAGAATTCAGGTGAGTAGCTGTATTTGAAGCTGTAGAAATGGGGGCCTTTTGGCAATTTTTCTAGACTGTGATTGAGATGCCAGTTACAGTAATGTGGTTATTTGGTGAAATTCCAATGAAGCAAAAGTCTATGATAGGGCTGGGGATTTAGCTCAGTGGTTCCAGCACCTGCCTTGCAAGCGTGAGGTCCCCAGTTCGATCCCCGGTACCAAAAAAAAAAGTCTATGATTGGTGCACTTTTGTATATTTATATTATATGTTAACTTAAAAGCAATTAAACCTTCTAAATATTTAAATAGAATCAATTGGATTTCTGTAGCTTTTATAAAGTATTCACACAGTCCACTTGGGTTTTTGAAAATTTGTTCTGTTAGTATGTATTTGTGGTACATGATATTCATCATGGGGAGTTCACACATGTACACAGCACATCTTAATTCTTCCTAAGCCCCCTCCCCACCCCTCACTCCATTTCTTAGTCTCTTTCCTATCTGCAAAAGACATATATGAATTCATATTTATGTTGCAGCTTACTTCTGTTTGTCTTTATTGAGAATGCATTACCTTTATACCACATAGGGCCTCTCAAAATCTTCATCTGGAAGTTCCATTTTCCTACTCCTGATTTACGGAGCCTGGACTGCAAGCTAGGTTGGCCTTGACACTCTTTATGCAATGAGCAGAATGTAGTGCCCAGTATTCAGTTGAACAGAACTCAATGAATGTGAATAGAAATATTGATAAGGCCAAAGAAGCAACAGGGCCTCTTGGGAAGAGTTCGATCTTTTGGGTGCGGTTGGACATGCAAAAGGAGGAACAGGCTCTGACCGAGTCATGTGAGGGCTGGGTTCCAGACGTGCAATGGAAAGGAAGCATCATGGGCTCTGTGAGGCAAGACTTATCTAGAAAGGAATTCCCTATGCTCATTGTCTGCCATCTCTACTCCAGCGAGATCTGGATGAAAGCCTGATCCTTAACCTACACTGCTCTGGAGGTTGCAAACTGAGTCAACCCCTGGCTTTTTTATCTTCTGCTCTGTGGACTTTCTATGAGGACATGGCCCAGGCCCCACACATTCTCAATGCTGCTGCTGTAATTCACTCCCATTGCTTTGGTTTGAACCCTTCCCACGTATACTGCCCAGGAGGGTGGAACAATAGAGGCACTGTCATTTGCTGGATGACAGTTACTTTTCAGTCTTCATGCTGGGCACGTTGCATAAATAATAACATGTGATACTCACAGCACACAAACAGGGAAAGGTGGCATCAATTAATTCTTCATTTAGAGGAACAAACTGAGGCTCAAAGTGTTTTTGAGAAACTGCTCAAAGAATCAGTAAGTAGAAGTGGGTTTTGAATGCCAGCTCAGAAGTGGGCTTCAAGTGCTGGCTCTTGGCAGACAACACACTGACTCATAGGCCCGAGTCTGCTAGCTGGGCACAGTGGCACACGCCTGCCATTTCAGCACACTGGGGGCTGGAGCAGAAGGAAGTCAAGTTTGGGCCCAGCCTGGGCAATTTAATGACAGGCAAGACACTGGCACAAAATGAAAAGTGAACAAAGGCTGGGGATGTGGCTCAGGGGAGAGGGCCTGGGTTCCATCCCAGTTACACTTGATGTGGGCACTCCCTGGAGATGGAGTGGGCACAGGTGAAGGCACACACACCCATGCTGACCAGAGCAGGGCGGGCAAAGGAGTCCTTCAGGGTTCAGCCTGAGCCCTCTCTGCCTGAGAGTCCTCCCAAGATTCCCGTCCAAAATTATTCTCTACTCTAAATCACAAAGCCCAGATGAATGTGTGCATATGTATGTGTGTGCTCAGAGGAGTGCACACTTAGTTTGGGGTTTTGCAATTGCCTGTCTCTTCTCTTTTTCCCCACTGGGCATGGTGTTCTTTTTTTTTTTTTTTTTGGTACCAGGGATCGAACTCGGGTCCTTGTGCTTGCGAGGCATGGCATGGTGTTCTTGGATGGAGCCAGATGAGATACATGCATGTGGAGATGATAATGAATCCCCATGCCCCAGTACAAAGCCCAGCAGGCAACATATAATTAGCAAAATAAAAGCCTAATGAATGGAAATATGGGGGCCAGTCAATCTGATATATTTGTGGACTACAAAGTTTCCTGTGTCAAAATGTCCTGTGCTCTACTGGACTGCATATTTTAACAACTTAATACACTGGCATTAAATGTAGCACTAACTTGGTAACTTCTCATTCACTATATTTTTATTTGAGGAATAATCACTAAGTATCTATTAGGATCCAGTTTCTATCGTATATGTTAGGAGTAGATATAGAAACAAGGAGAGTTCCACTCTACCGAGGTTACAGGTGGTCTAGTGACTTTATTATTATGATTCTTACCATCATCATCATCATCATTACTTGGCAATACTGAAGATTGAACCCAGGATCCTTGCACTGATCTTCATCCCTAGCTCTTTTTTTTCTATTTTATTTTCTTTAATTTTGAGACAAGTTCTCACTAAGCTGCTAAGTTGTCCAGGATGGGCTCAAACCTGCAATCCTCCTGTCTCAGCCTCCCAGAGTGCTGGAGTTACAGATGTGCACCATATCTAACTAGGCTAGTGCCTTAATAAAGGTGCATTTCACCACTCAGCCTGTCCATGGAGACTGTGGGATAGTTTTTAACTTCTTGTACAGGTGTTCCTTTACCTGGCCCTGAGTGTGTGCACAGAATTCTTATCAAGTGGGAACACAGAATTCTCCTTCGGTGTTGGCTTGAATCACTGATGGAATAGGAAAAAGAAAGAGAATCGCCCTGTTGTCTGGAATATAACCCACCATGAGGACTTTTCTTGGTGTATATTTGGGTCCAAAATCTTTGAGCATAGGCTGATAATTCCCTATGCTATACCGAGGCTCCAGCAGAATAAATCAACACCCCTGCCACCCTCTGTTTCCTTGAGGATTTTCCTGCCGTGTGGGTTGGAGTAGAACACAGTTCTGTAGCTTTTCCAGATTCTCCATCTCAGCAAGCATGAGCACTAGCAAGAAAAAGACAAAAATATGCCCTTTTTAAAGGAAAATGAGAGCTCTTGTTTGCCTTTGTTCTTGCAAGCACAATCCAGGGTGAGGCATTTGCTGTTGGTCTGGAAACAAGAAATTAGAGACTTGCACACAGGCTCTTGTGACTATGACATAGGGCAAGGCCGTGCCAGGTTACTGAGGGTAAAGCTGTCTCTGTGACTCTACTGGGTTACTAGAAGGACAAGACTGAGGCCCAAGGGGATCTGTGGGCCCAGCAGCAGGTGGTACATGGATCTGTCAGATCTTAGTCCAAGGGACTCTGGCCAGGTCTTGGTGGTGGCATCTCCACAAGAAAGCAGGCTCTTCCTGGGACAACCCAGGATGGATCATCCCATACTTCACCTTGCCTCATCTTTGCTTCTGAATTAAGCCATGAGCTTCCTGCAGTGGAATCCTAAAACCAGAGAACATTGACCTGATAGCATTGTGACCTTCTTGTTCAGAAAGTAAAAGTTAAAGAAAAAGCCCAAGGCGACAATATTCCCCACAGTCCTTATTCTCTGAAGAAAGAGAAAAGATGGCATCCACAGCAGCCTGGCCTTGCTGGGCTGGATATGGGAGCTATGGTCATGGAAACGGAATGTGAAGACAGTCAGGGCTGAATGCTTCTCAAGTTTTCTTCAATGATAAAGTTATTCCAGAGCTTTCTGAAACAGAGGTACTCAACAAGTGTATTGGCTAGGGCTTTCTAGAGGAACAAAATCAGACTATCTTGATAGATAGATGATACATAAATAGAAAGACAGATAGATGATAGATAGATAGATTTATTAGGTAGACATACAGCATTAGAGGCAGGAGAGTCCACAAAGGCTGTCTGTGCACTGAAGAGCTGAATAATCCAGTAGCTGCTCACTACAAGAAGCTGGAAGCTTCAGAACAAGAGGGATCAAGGATGTAGTACTAGTCCAAGAAGGTTCTGGAAGCTCCTTGGAGGGTTGCTGCTATGAGTCTGGGAGGAAAGGCTGAGGAAACTGGAGTCTGATATCCACAGGTGACAGGATCACCAAAAGATGAATCTGTTCAAGCAGAACGGAGCTTCCAAAAAACATGCGGCCATTCCTCCTCCTTTCCCTTTTTACTCCACCTAGGCCACAGCTCATTGGATGGTGCTACATACAATCAAGGCAGGTCTTTCCCCTCAGTTGGCTGGTTTGCATGCCAGTCATCTCTGGAAACACCCTCAGCCACACCCAGAACCATGCTCTACTGATCTTCAGGGTTTTTCTTAGTCCAGTCAAGTTAACACACAATTAACAGTCACAAGGTTTTTGAAATAGAAAAGAAGCCAGGGTCTCTTTAAGTTGCCCGGGCAGATGGGCATCAAACTTGTCATCATTTTTGCTGCCAACCAACAAGTCACTTTACACTCATGAGTCTCCATTTCTTCTGTGGGAATGAGGGTAGTCTGGTATTCACTGTAAGAAGCTGACCTTCTTTATGACAGACTACCGAAAGTGTTAGCGATCATCAAGAACAGTAAACTCCAGCCCCTACTTACAATTCCATCCCTTGTCCATTCTAAGCTGTCTTCTCCCTGGTTCCTTCCTGCCAGAGACCCATGAGAGGCTGAGTGATTTCCACGAGAAGCCTGTT